>NC_085880.1:24705281-24772781 GCF_034702125.1 Engraulis encrasicolus
CAAATAAAGCTATCAGGGTTATCCTCATATAGGAAGAGACACGGCTACACGCAGAGCACAATATGGGAAACCTAAATCTGTGGCTGCACGTACATTACCCGAACCTCCGATACTGAAGGGCTTAATGGTTTTGACTGGCATTCTTTTAAGATTTATCTCCTTTCTTTCAATTTCTTCCTCTTCCTTCTTCCATTCCTCCCCCCCTCTCTTTCTCTCTCTCTCTCTCTCTCTCTCTCTCTCTCTCTCTCTCTCTCTCTCTCTGCAATGTTCCTGTCTTCATTGTGGGTGTCTGTATTTAGACTGGGACACTGCCACCATGTTTCACTAGCATGCATGGAAATTTGGGTAGTGGAATGTTTTGAGTCGTAGCGAATAGCGTAACAGTAGAAGCAGGTGTATAGACAGGAAAGGTGTGGTTTTTGAGAGTATTTTTATACACCATGTATCTGATTGACACAATTGGCACACTCTTATTTTCCACATTGCGCTGTCTCTCTCTCTCTCTCTCTCTCTCTCTCTCTCTCTCTCTCTCTCTCTCTCTCTCTCTCTCTCTCTCTCTCTCTCCCTCTCTCCCCACCCTCTTTTTTTCCATCAAACACGCAGCCACTTACTGTATACTAGATGAATCTGATCTGATAGTAATCTGATCATATCATATTTTTGCCTGGCAAGTTAGTCTGGATTTTCAGAGATCCAAAAGGACACAAAAGCTATATGATCTATCTGTGTATATGAGGGTTTTTCTCAGTTGAGTGTTCAAGTTGTTGTGGAAGGCTTAGCATGGTGGAGATACAACTGTGCTGGCCTATTGCATGCACCCCCTCCCCCAACACACACACACACACACACACACACACACACACACACACACACACACACACACACACACACACACACACACACACACACACACACACACACACACACACACAACACACACATTCAAAAATGGTGTTTCTTTTTCTCAGCTGCACCAGTTGGAGACTCAGGTGTTGGAGGCTGAGAGGAGAGCTTATGAAGCCAACCAGCAGGTGAAAACATGATACAACACAGCACAGTTTGAGTGAATATTGCAATGGCAAGTGTGTGTGCGTGGGTGCGTGTTGTGTATGCATGCGTATGAATGTCCACAGCTGCCCTTGAGCAGGGCACCTAACCCAAAATTGTTCCAGGTACTGTAAGTCAGTGGTTCTTAACCTTTTTCCTTAAAGCACCCCCTTACCTGTGCCCGACACAAGCTGCGCACCCCCAACCCAAACTTCTACACATGTATATGCACTGAAAAAGGATCGAAGTGATTAAGTACAATGGTTCTTGCTTGAGACACCAATCAATATCTTAATGCCTTTACATGGGAACCAAAACATGTATGTAATTTGGTTTTGGATTATAATGTTCGCAAGCCAAGTTTTGGTCACAATCTCAACTCAAACAAAATTCCGTGAACCCCCTGCAATCTCTGGCGCACCCCCAGGGGGTGCCCGCACCCCAGGTTAAGAACCACTGCTGTAAGTGATTCCCTGTACCTCATTAACTGTAGAATGCATTGGATAAAAATGATGGCTAAATTGTTTGTGTTTACTTGTGCATGCTTGCTTGTGTGTGTGCAGTGCACACTACTAAAACCATTCACCCTACTTGGCAAGTGCACGTATTATTCTGTATATTTCCTGTGCACTTTGTATCCACGAGTGTTGTGTGTTATGATTATGTCTTCAATTGTAAGTCACTAAATGTCATGTAATGTAATATAATCAGGGCTCTAAATACTTTTCATCACTAACCATAATGGCTAGCAGATGTAAACCTAACTTGCCAAACACACACTCAATAATGGGTCAAAGTGGCTAGTGCGTTGATCTTTTCTACCAGCCAAACTGAAATGTCACCAGCATTTGGCCAGTTGGCTGGTGTTAAAGGACCGGTTCGGTCAATTTCAACATGCAGTTGTAATGCTCACACTACCCCGGACTTGTCAGTACCTGAGGTTTTTTTTCTTCTTCTTCAGCCTTTTCCGAGATCTTGGTCATTGTAATGGGGGCAGCTCTTTGTTTACATTTCATAAAAACATTTTTATTTATTCCCAAAAACATCCGAAAGGTTATACAACATCAGCAGACAACTAGCAAACAGCGGTACCTTATGAGAAAATATTTGGAGTAGGCCTATGTTAATTAAAAAAAAAATGTAAACAAACGCTGCCCCCATTAGAATAGCTCATATCTCGGAAAGGGCTTAGCCGAAAAATGTGGCATCACCGGGTACTGACAAGTCAAGGGTAGCGTGAGCAATACAACAGCATATTGAATTTGACTGAACTGGTCCTTTGATTTAGAGCCCTGAATATAATGCTTTCGGCTTTCAGTTCACTTCACTTCACTTCTATCACTTCATAATCTAAATGTACATTAGGCCCAGTGGATGGAGGAGCGTCTGAAGGCAGCGGATGCTGGGAGTGCTGGAGACTCAGAGCTGCACCTCTTCAAGCGCTGCCAAGAGCTGCAGTCCCTGCTGCAGGAGAAAGACGACCACATCGGCCTACTGGAGAGCCAGCTGGAGGAGCAGGTGTGTAGTGTGTGTGTGTGTGTGTGTGTGTGTGTGTGTGTGTGTGTGTGTGTGTGTGTGTGTGTGTGTGTGTGTGTGTGTGTGTGTGTGTGTGTGTGTGTGTGTGTGTGTGTGTGTGTGTGTGTGTGTGTGTGTGTGTGTGTGTGTGGTCATATGTTTCTGTCTCTGCAAGTGATTTGGGTCTGCATAATCACTTAACATGGTGTGAACAAATCTTCCAAGAAGATTTTATAACATGTCCTTTAGAGGGCAGTGATGTATACAAAATATGACATGGTTAGAAGTGAAGTGTCTGTGGTCTCATGACCTATCCACATCAAAGACATGTTAAAAACTGGTCTTGTCCACGGCTCAGTGTGGTATATAAGGCTTTAATCGGTCAGCCCACTAATGATATCTCACTCCCTTGGTGCGCACATCAGAAGCAGATCAGAGCTCAGGATGCCAAGACGGTGGAGGAGAAAGCGGCCAAGATCAAAGAATGGGTGATGGTCAAACTCAGAGAGGTGTGTATATGCGGAAGGGTGCATGTATTGCAAATCTGAAGAGAAATGGCATATTTTAGTATGCGTTAGTAGTTATCATCAGTAGGTACATTACATATTTAGCCATCAAAAATGTTGATTACCATGCATTATTTTATTTGCATTGTTACCAACTTGAATTGTGCACCATAGAATCACAATCTGGTATTTAAGTAAGCAGCTGTAAGCCTGTGGCCTGGGATTTTAATGCTTTCAGTGTATTTTTCTTTTTTTATGCCATAAAGCACAGTAAAGAGGGTTTAAGTGTGAGTGTGTTTTTAACTCTGCAGTTTGAGGTGGAGAACACTACTCTGAGGGAGACAAACCAGCAACAAGCTGATCAGATACTGGCCTTGCAGAAACAACTACAAGGTATGCAGACACACGAGGAATAGACGAAGTAACAAAGCTAGTTCAAACTGGTTGAAACCTGTTAAATAATAATAATTTTATTTGTATAGCACTGTATCATACAAGGCATGTAACTCAAAGTGCTTAACAAATAGGAAAAAAGCATTAAAGCCTAATCAAACTTATTTAAACCAGTTCAAGCTGGTTCAGACTGGTTGAATCTGCTTCAAACTGGATCAAAATGGTACAGTGTGGTTTCAACTGGTTGAAACCGGTTATATACAGTTCAAACTGGTTTAAACCGTCTCAAACTGGTTCAATCCAGATCTAACTGGTTCCAACTGTTTTAAACCGGTTAAATGCAGTTCACACTGGTTCAAAAGGGAACAGACTTGTTTAAACCGGCTCAAACTGTTTCAAGACAGTTCTGACTGGATAAATCCGGTTTAAACTGGTTCAGGCAAGGTCAAACTACAGTTACATACATCTAGTTCAGACTGTTTTAATCCATTCACAACTGTTTTAAACCGGTTCAGACTGGTTCAAACTGGTTAAATCCGGCTCAAGCTGGCTCATACGGCTTCAGACGGGTGTTAACCAGTTCAAACTTGTTTAAACCAGTTGAAATGGGTTCAAAACTGCTATATACCATTTAAATTAGTTTAAGCCAGTTTAGATTGGTTCCAACCATTCAGGCCTGGCCTGCACACACACAACCTTGGTATCTCGTTCGAACACCAGTGCTCTTTTCCTCTCTCCGTATTTTCTATTTCACATCTGTCTGTCTCTGTCTCTCTCTGTCTCTCTGTCTCTGTCTCTGTCTCTCTCTTTCTCTCTCTCTCTCTCTCTCTCTCTCTCTCTCTCGCTCTCTCTCTCGTGCTCTCTCTCTCTCTCTCTCTCTCTCTCTCTCTCTCTCTCTCTCTCTCTCTCTCTCTCTCTCTCTCTCTCTCTCTCTCTCTCTCTCTCAGTTGTAGAGCAGATGAGGTCAGCCACCTCTCTCCATTCTCGTCCTGGCGAGGCCCACCGTCTCAGCAGCCTGACGTTCGGCTGTTTCCAGGTGCGGGGGAAGAGCCCTCAGGTGATGACGGGACCCCAGTCCCCCCAGCGGCCCATCTGCAGCGAGCCCCCGCTGCCCCGCAGCCCAGAGTGCAGACCCGCACCAGGTCAGAGCATAGGGCGGATAGGCTAGGGTGTCTATAGTGGAAACACAGACGCTGATTGAAATTATTGAAACAGAATCATGTCCCTACCTTAAACTTAAGTTAAATTACAGTTATGAAATGTAACAACTACTAGGCCATTTTATAGTGAAAAGGGGCATTAGTCTTGTGGAAGAATGGAATGCAGAGGACATAGGTAGACGCAAGCAGGACATTTCCTTTTGAAAAGTAAATACTTACGAAGTTATTATCATGTTCTGTAATACATTGTTGTAGTATTGTAATGTATCAGTGAATCACACGTTTGATAAGTTCTTGATACCTCCACCTGTGCAGAACGGGACCTCCCTGATGTGCCAGGATCCTATGCAGAGGATCCCTCCGGTGCCTCTCCTGAGGTGCGTGCGGAGGGCGAGCCCGTCAGAGGCGCCGGCGGTGGCGGTGGCGGTGGAGCCTCTCCCCCCCGCGGAGGTGGGGACTCCTTAGGCGCGTCCCGCCCCGGCAGCGAGGCCTACATGACGGCGTCGGACGACAGCAGCTCGCTCTTCGACGAGGACATGCAACGCGCAGAGTACCCTGCCCTCCTGCTCCACCCCCGCTGCCTACGCCCCGGCGCCGCCTGTGAGGATGACGACGACGATGAAGAAGACGTCGCCTCCAGCACCCGCACCAACGGCATGGCGGCGGGCCTAGTGGGCCCCACCTCCCCTGACGACCTGAGCCGACGCTTCCAGTCACAGCGCCTGGACTCGTCCTCCTCGTCCTCTGGAGACGCTGCTCCGCCGGCCACCCCCAGCCCCTGCCTGACGCCCGCCCTCACCCCCAAGCGGCCCACGCCCAGCCGGGACCCCAGCGTCGACAAGGCGCCCCCCAAGCAGCCTCGCTTACGCACCCCTGCCGCCGGGTCTGCTGCCGCGGCGATGGGGGGCCCCGGGCTGGCCAAGAGGCACCTCAGCCAGCCCATGCCCCCGCCACCCCCCTTGTTACTGGGCATTGAGCTGAGGGGGGACGGGAACACACACAACACGCACAACAAACACACCAGAAATGCCATCAGCATGCTGCGGCCGCCACGTCTGCAGGAGACAGACCTGGACCAGGAGCAGGAGCAGGAGGAGGAGATGGAGACACAGGGTGGAGAACAGGAGAAGGAGGAGGTGCAGGGTCAGGGGAAAGAGGAGGAGGAGGAGAAGGGAGAGAAGGAGGACAGGGAGAAGAGAGTAGAGCCCGGCTCTCCCGAAGTGCCCTCCAAGGCAGCAGCCATCATGGACACTGATGGGATTCAGTCCCTCAACAATTCAGTGCCTGCCAACAAGCCACCGACACCACCACTGCACCGTTTCCCCTCATGGGTCAGTGTGTGTGTGTATGCATGCATGCGTGCGTGTAGGAATGTGCGAAGGAATAGATGATTTTTTGCAAAGGAACATCAATATTTTGTAAATTGTGCTTATACATTTTCACAACAGAAATAATATGCGTTTGCACACTCTATGATTTTGGGATTTGTGACTATAGGTATTTGGTTTTAAAAGCACATTTACATGGAAGAGTCCTTATTTTGGTGCAGTGAATGTCATCATACATGTATAACCACTTAAGTTGCATTCCTCAAGAATCTCTTCTTTTGACTTAATTGCCTTGTCTTTGACTTTTAGGAGAGTCGGATCTACGCAGTAGCCAAGTCTGGCATCAGTCTGTCCGAATCATCTTGCACAGATATTGCCAACAAAGGTGAAGTCATTACGTTGTTTTTGTACAACTTTTTTTACCTTATATCTTAGGATGGTGGTGAAGTGTAGGATGGTGGTGAAGTCTGCTGTTGAAGAAACCAGGAGTTTCTATGAAAAAACAAAGACATTGTTGGTCACTGATTTTGTAGCATCCTTTTGTTCCAGTGTCTAGTCTCACCATTCCCCTGTCTAGTTTTTGAGCTGGATTGTGTATGCATTCAATTTTTTTAGAGTTGTTCCTAAAATGTTCTCCTTCAGCAAAAGCTTCAGTTTTCAAACCATCTTTAATTGACCACGCTGTGGTGTTTGTTTTTCCAAGAAAGCATGCCGGTCATTTAACTGTGTCCACACATAGCTACACATAACTAGAATAACATACTTAATCCATAACTATCTACTTCCTGCTTTGGTAGGGGCCTTTATTATTTCCTGTAATGCAGGTAGGGTGGAGTGTGTCCTGCTTTTCCCCAAAATTTGCTGTGCACATGCTCCAATAGCATCTGTAGGCTACAGATTTCCAGAGTTAGAACTTTGCATTGTTTTCCACATAGCGAGGTTATTATGGATTATTATTTTAATGAGTGTGTTGGGCAAGTGTGTCTGCCAAAAGGAATGGTTGTGGTTTGCTCTCTCCATCATGTGACCACTGTGGTTTTTTCTGATTTAGACCCAAGTCTGAAGTCCTCCTATCCAGCCGTCCTGCTGTACTCATCACTGATCCACAAGGACATGAACATGCCTACCTATGCCACACTCAAAGGGGTGAGTGTGTTTGCCTGTTTGTTTGTGTGTGTTGGGGCTTGACAAATTTGACGACTTTTTTTGTGCTCATCGGCCACGTTGTCTAGTGTTTTTCCCTGGCCAGTTAGCTGCCTAGTCACTAGCCATGTAGACGTAATGCCAGACCTTTCTTCAGAATATTCTTGCATTTAGATACAAGCAATTGATGCAACTACTGTGATTTGTATCAACGTTTGTAAAGTGTGTTTGTTTGTGTGTGCGTGTGTGTGTGTGTGTGTGTGTGTGTGTGTGTGTGTGTGTGCGCGTGTGTGTGTGTGTGTGTGTGTGTGTGTGTGTGTGTGTGCGCGCGCGTGTGTGTGCGTGCGTGCGTGCGTGTGTGTGTGTGTGTGTGCGTGTGTGCGTGTCCTCAGAGGGCCACCCTGCTCAGCAGTGAGCTGTCGGATGAGTGCTGCAGCTCCTCGGAGGAGGAGAGCAGTGAGGAGTCCTGTGTCTCCGCCTCGGAGGACGGCTCCCTGCGCAGCTCACACACCTCAGAGTCCAGCTCGCACAAGGGCAGCCCCCGCACGCTCAAGAGAGGTACACACTACACGCACACACGCATGCACGCACACACTCACTCCCACACACACGCACACACACACACACACACACACACACACACACACACACACACATTTTTAATGTTATCAATATACACTATGCTGCCCCTGTGTTGAATAAATAGTCAAGTCAAGTAGCTTTATTTTTCCCAGCTTGGGCAATTGTTTTGCAGCAGTAGTACACACACATCCACAATACATTATACAGAACACATAAGAGATAAAATATTAAAATAATAGGCCTAAAAATAGTAAATAAATAAATACAAATAAACTTTCAAATGGTCATACAAACACCAATACCTAGACCATTCTGTGCCGCAGTGCCAAACAAGGAGCACCACAAATTTATCAACAGCTGCACAAAGTACATGTCAATGGGGGTATACACCAATATTTCAATAAGATTTTGTGGCTATAGTCTTGTGTATTTGGTATTTTTAATGTTATTAATGGTGTCCCTGTGTTAAATAAATACACTTTCAAACGTTCAAACATGCCTGTCTGTCTGTCTGTCTGTCCCCCAGCGGTGTCCATGTCCTCCATGACATCTGAGAGTGACTACGCCATCCCTCCTGATGCCTACTCCACAGACACCGAGTGCTCCGAGCCAGAACACAAGCTCCCCAAGACCTCCTCACCAGCCTGCGATGCCGGCAAGAATGTGAGAGGAACACCAACACACTTCACACAGAAACGTGTATTACAGTCAGTGGCAATATAATTAGAATATAATAGATATAATCAATAATAGAATTGTGTGTGTGTGTGTGTGTGTGTGTGTGTGTGTGTGTGTGTGTGTGTGTGTGTGTGTGTGTGTGTGTGTGTGTGTGTGCGTGTGCGTGTGTGCGTGTGCGTGTGCGTGTGCGTGTGCGTGTGTGTGTGTGTGTTGTCACTGATGTTACTGTAGGAGTCAATGGAGAAGTCTGGCTACCTGCTGAAGATGGTGAAGACATGGAAGAAGACGTGGAAGAGGCGGTGGTTTGTCCTGAAGGACGGAGAACTGCTCTACTACAAATCGCCAGTCAGTCTAGCCTACTTACACATATAATACAGAGAGAGAATGAATATGAATATATGGTATTGCTTTGGCAATAATGTTGAATATAAAGATCATACCAATGAAGCTGTGAGTGTGGGCATGTCTTTCTGTGTTTCTCTCCCATAGAGTGATGTCATTCGTAAACCTCAGGGTCAGATTGAACTCAGTGCATCCAGTAGCATCAGCCGTGGTGATGGGAAACAAATGCTACAGGTGGGACTCAGTGTGTGTGGAGGTGGTTGTGGCAATTACTGCATTATGTTTATAAAGGATGTCTGATGCATCATTAGAACGGTCTTTTGCTTAATGTGGACATAATGTGGACACATTGGTGTGTGTGTGTGTGTGTGTGTGTGTGTGTGTGTGTGTGTGTGTGTGTGTGTGTGTGTGTGTGTGTGTGTGTGTGTGTGTGTGTGTGTGTGTGTGTGTGTGTGTGTGTGTGTGTGTGTGTGTGTGTGTGTGTGTGTGTGTGTGTGTGTGTGTGTGTGTGTGTGTCTGTCTGTGTGTGTGTGTGTGTGTGTGTGTGTGTGTGTCTGTGTCTGTGTCTGTGTCTGTGTGTTCATTCACGAGTTTGTGTGTTTCTACTGTATATCAGTTGCTTTGATAGGTGAATGTTGCTAAGGGTTACTTGCAGTTAGTTGATGTACATAAACACACAACGTCCACAAGGGGGCGCCTGTTGACCACTAAAATACAAATGGATTTGTTCAGATAGTAAAACCCCACCTTTTCTCCTATGCAGGTCTACCTTTGGTTAAAGGAAACAAGTTGCTTAGAAATTTGGTCAAACTTAACATCAGTTGTTGTTGTTTAAGTCTCGCAAAGGATTCCTGGCACTTTGCTTGATGAAGCTTTAAAAAGCCTCTAATATGATGGGCTGGCACGTTGCAACAAGTGTCTTCTGGCCCTACTTCTTTTTTTAAAAGATTTTCTTCAGGCTTTTGTGCCTCATGGAGACAGGATAGTGACAGAGGGATAGGAAACGAGTAGGGAGAGAGAGACGGGGAAGGACTGGCAAATGACCCGGGCCAGAATTAAACCCGGGTCGTCTGTGTAGTAGTAAGCAAGTGCCCTACTGTTTGGCCACGGTACGGCCTTCTGACCCTAGTTCTTAGTAATATATGTATTTGTGTTGACAGGTGGTGACGGGTAAGCGTGTGTACAGTCTAAAGGCGGACTCTCCTAACCTGCTGGAGGAGTGGCTGCGGGTGCTACAGAGCGTGCTCCGGGTGAAGGCTGCCAGCCCCCTCTTCACACAGCCGGACGCCCGGCCCGCCATGAAGGGACACATCACCAAGGTGACGGAGGGTTAAATTTTTAGTCACCTGGCTGCAAAGTGTTTGCGTGTGTGTGTTTGTGTGTGTTTGTGTGTGTGTGTGTGTGTGTGTGTGTGTGTGTGTGTGTGTGTGTGTGTGTGTGTGTGTGCGTGCGTGTGTGTGTGTTGTAGACACTGGATGTATGTGATGTTCAAGAAGTGTATTTTTGCCACTGGATCGATGAGAATGTTGAGACTTGTTAGAGACACCTTTCTTCTCTGTTCTTCAGGTCAGACATGGCTACAGCAAGCGTGTGTGGTGTGCCCTCTTTGGAAAGACGCTGTACTACTTCCGCAGTCAAGAAGACAAGGTGTGCATCTTAGTATCTCTTCAATACACTACTCTCCATCCCTCCTCTCAGTGTGTGTTACTGAGAGAGAGAGTTTGTGTGGTGAAGTTTGGATAGTTTGGACATTTGTTTGTGTGAAAGTGGGAGTGGGAGGCAGGGCTGGACTGGCCATCTGGCGTACCGGGCAAATCCCGGTGGGCCCTCGCGTCTTTCGGGCCCTCGAGGCCCCGAAATAATAATAAAAAAATATATACATTATTTTTTTTGTCTGTGACGGTAAAAAAATGACACATCGGGGCTCATTGGATGCTTCTCTTGAGGCACATTGGCTTAGTCCAATGAAATGCACTGTTTATCGAAGGCCCGCCCCTCCCTGCAGGCCCTCGCTCGACCCAACTAGTCTCTGTCTGTCAGCAGCAGCAGCATCATCCGAAGTTTCGTTGACTTGGATGGTGGCTATTCGGTTAATAAAAACTCTGGTGGTGGAGCGGAGGATACAGGACGCTATATGGAGAAAGAAAGGACTGGCTATGAAAAGCGCATGGAAAAGCGAAAGCAAAAACTAAATAAAAGAAAACTGAGCAAAATGTGCTAAATCACTGAATTGTTCAAAGCTAAAAGCACCACCAGCTCGAGCTCCGGACCGGTAGCTCTCGTGTGGCCGTGGGAGGTGGTGCATCACACAGCTCGACCTCAGGTTGGGACAGTGGGGCCACCGGTGCATCAACGAGTGCAAGGTGGTGCAGAATGAGGCGGAGGAGAGGCGGCGGGGCTCGGGAGATGGTTCGAGCAGGGGAGGTACAGACGGATACGAGACTTGACCAGGGAGAGAGAGGTAGCACCCCCCTCAACACACCCAGCTAGCCAATGCATTGTAGCTATGCGCCGCTTCGGCGTTTCGTAATTTCCTATCCCCTTCATTAGCTGAGACCAAATTGTCATGCTGACCTTATCAAATCAGTCATGAATATTTGTATCCATTTGATAAATGCCCATGCACTTGTCTTGTAATGTTGCGCCAGCACATAGACATCTTCCATTTGCCTTGGCTTGAGCTGTCACGAGATGCTGTGTTGAAGTGAAGCTAGTCTCTGCCCTCTACCCAATTCCTACCCTGGCTGGCCAGGCAGATTAGCTACACCGCCTCGGCGTTTTTCCCATGTAGCCTGAAACTAAAGAATAAAGATGTCGTCCCTCCCCTCTCGCTCAAATCAGTCACAAATATGTATTGATTTATTTTCTTAAACTTTTTTGTATTGCTGCGCGAGCATAGGCCTAATAGATCTTCTGTCTTTACGTGTCAGCTGTCTGTTAACTCTCCTTGGTCACAACCACCTGTGCTACTGCGTCTTGGTGTTAAACGGCGCAGCCCCACTTTCACTTTCTCAAATCCAACAAATATCTTGTTTTAGTCTATTGCTTGTCGTGTCTTTTGCAACTATGGTTTTAAACTAAATGTACTTTTGCTATCTTTTCCTTCTGTAATGGCATCACGTCATTATCAAGACTATTATCCTGAGCTGCCTCTTTGCATAGATGGCTAAGAAAGAAGCCGTCTTTCCGTGCTGTTTGTGAATCGCTGAGTAGACACGCGCTCCCTTTATTGTAATAGCTATGAAACTGGTAGTTGTTGTTGGAGTGTGTCTGATATTTTATAGGGCCTTCATGAGTTAAAATATCCTGTGGTGTTCACGGACAGGCTTTTTTATTCATGCAAACACGTTTTGTTCTGGAAAGTACTTAATCATTGGGATGGATGTTTCAATATCTTCATGGTTGAGGCGACGCGGTTTGGACGCTCCAAGGCGTAGGCTATTGTACGTAACGTCATCAACCTCTGTTGGAAGCCTAAGCAATGAGCGGTCACTTGGTTTTGTTGTGGTGTGTTGCCATTTAGTAAGCTCACTGACAGTATCTGTGGACTGGAGCAATTTGAAGCTGAAACATTTACATTTTATTATTATTGTATATGGTGTCCATTTTGCAGTGTGTGTGTGTGTGTGTGTGTGTGTGTGTGTGTGTGTGTGTGTGTGTGTGTGTGTGTGTGTGTGTGTGTGTGTGTGTGTGTGTGTGTGTGTGTGTGTATGTGTGTGTGTGTATAAGAGAGAGTGAAATATTGCTTTGCTTATCAATATTAAGGTGTTTGTGTCTGTGAGACCTGTTTTCAGGTTTGCTTAAGGGAAATGGTATGAATACTTTTATATTGAGATTCACTGGCCCGGAAAATAATCAGGAAAATAGAGTTAGTTGTCCACCTCTCTCTATCTCCTACCCTCAAACATACTCAGAACTTCACATGCAGGATGAAGGGAACATGAGGGTACACTGTGACCATCTCCCCAAGAAGGTTATTGTGAGTAGTGATGAAGCATTTTTTCGTGTGAGCTTTTTAATGTAGGCTATATTATATACGATGTCATAAATACCGATAGGCATCGGGGCCCTCAGGCGTCAAAAAGTGCCCAGGCCCTTTTCAGATCCCAGTCCAGCCCTGGTGGGAGGTGAGAAAGTGGATCGCACTCGGTTTCTTCTTTTCTTCATTTTATTATTTACATAGCAGCAGAAGTGTAGACAAACGTTTTGGCTGTTGCCTTTGTCAGTGTCAGTGGGAGTGGGAGTAAGAAGGAATCAGCATGGGGTGTTGTGGCACATTGGACTAATGGCCCATTCCAGACCCAGTGCATACTAGGAGGAGGTTATCCAACCTACTACGAAAAATGCTCTGGAACGCCAGTCAAAGTGGATGCTCCAACTAGTGAAGTCGAGGGGACTCGTACTACTCCAACATAAATAAATCAAAGTCGGATGATAATTGCGCCCATGGAGCCATTATTTAAAATGTCAAAAAATAAGTGAAAATTAATTTCTTTTGTGTGCAGCTGTTCCAAACACAGCCATTTTAACGCAACATATTCTTCATTTTCATTACATGATATTGTGTCAACATAAATGTTACATAGGACAGAATAATAGCTATTATGTTATTATTATATTATAATAGCTATTTTGGCTCATATCGAAAAAATTGCTTAAGTCAGATAAACCGCGGCGGTTGCAATGGTTGTAGAGCTCCCACTTCAACTGTCAGGAACGGGAGCGGAAATATTGTGGTAGGAGAAGTGCGATATCCTACTAGAGTTTGGATTGGGTCTGGAAAGTGCCATTAGCACAGCCCTTATAGAACAGCCTAGCCATTCGCTATTAAGCCCCATTGTACCAGTTGTTTGTATTAGTTTGTATTAGTTCTATGGTTCGGAGACCAGAATGAATGGGACCCAATGGAGCTAGATGCTAAAAATCTTAATTTTCACCCAGGTCTCATCAACAAAGATTTGAATGTTCTTCTGGAGATTTCAATAAGGGTTTCACTCAACAGTATAATAAAAAAAGCACATATGTCCGTTTGATTTGTTACAGGAGGCGTTTTTGTTGCTCACTACTCGCTAGCATTTTGCTAAGGATGTGACGTCATAGACACTTAAAAATCACTTTTTAAGCATATGCGTGGCTCAAAAGATCTAAAACTCAGCCGTGGGTATTTTCTATATATAGTCTTTCGAAAGCAACATCCGAATTACACGAGAAAAAATCATATACTGAGATAAAGGCACCATGAGGGGTTTTGCTCCATAGGACTCCATTCATTCTGGTCTCCGGGCCACCACATGGATAAGGGTGGTACTGCCCCTTCAGTTCTAAATCTGCCATAGAACTAATACAAACCTGCCTCGTTTCGGAAACCGGAAATACACAGTGAAATCAACCAGTGGCGTATCTGGTCTCTTACAAAATCTGTGCCATTAGCACCATACCATCAATGGGAAGCTGCCCATGGGGACCCAGGTTCAAGCCTGGTGTGGATCATTTCCCAACTCTACCCCATCTCTCTCTCTCTCTCTCTCTCTCTCTCTCTCTCTCTCTCTCTCTCTCTCTCTCTCTCTCTCTCTCTCTCTTTACTTTCATGTAAAAAAATGTACAATCACATTACTGCTTGCATTGAAGACACCACAGCATGTGTTTGTGTCTGGTGTTTAGTTTCCTCTTGGCCAGATCCGTCTGTGGGAGGCTGGTGTGGAGGAGGTGGATCGGTCCGGTCCGGACGCGGAGCAGCACAAGTGGCCACCACCGGATGCCAAGACCTCTTCCACCACCTGGACACTGTCAGTCCAGCCGCCCGGACAGGGACCCACATACCTGCTCATAGAGTCTCAACAGGAGAAGGTGAGGTCCAGATGCACACCCGCACACCTCCCTGTGTCTCTCTGGCGTGCGCACACACACACACACACACACACACACACACACACACACACACACACACACACACACACACACACACACACACACACACACACACACACACACACATACTGAAAACTCATACTGCAGGAGAACCCACATAATGTTTTGTTATTACTATCTGACCAACACACACACACACACACACACACACACACACACACACACACACACACACACACACACACACACACACACACACACACACACACACACACACACACACACACACACACACACACACACACACACACACACACACACACACACGCTGAAAACCACATAGTACAGGAGAATCCAGGTAATATTTTCTTACTATCTGACCCAAAGCAATGGTATGAAATACTGTGTAATCTACAGTGTAACCTTGTGTTCACATCTGATCAGGTGGCATGGCTGTACCATCTGTCAGTGGCGGCAGGTGCCAGCGTTGGTCAAGTTGGCACAGAGTTTGAGCAGCTAGTGGGGAAACTCTTCAACGTAGATGGAGACCCTGGTGAGTATGACCGTGTGTGTGTGTGTGTGTGTGTGTGTGTGTGTGTGTGTGTGTGTGTGTGTGTGTGTGTGTGTGTGTGTGTGTGTGTGTGTGTGTGTGTGTGTGTGTGTGTGTGTGTCTGTGTCTGTGTCTGTGTCTGTGTGTGTGTGTGTGTGTGTGTGTGTACGTGCATGCATGTGTGCATGTGTGTCTGTGCTTGTCTGTGTCTGTGTGTTTAGTTTAATAATTAACAAAACTATATGGTAGACAAGTTGCAAGACTAAGTGTGTGTGTTTCAACAGAATTATCACTAGGCTATATTCCTGTAGAAAATTCAAAAAGTGGGCTAGCCTTTTATTGTGAGCATTATTATTGAGGGAAAAAAAGCAATCATAGCTCATTGTACAGGTGTGCTAAATGGTTACCGGTATACTGGTATTCTGGCAGTTAGAGAATTCTAACATCAGAGTTCTATAATTCAAATTCAAAATTTGGCAGTTGGTCAGGCTCCTTGCTGCCACACCTGTGCAGCTTTTGGCTGCTAGAGTGAAGGAGAGCACTGTGACATCATCAGCCTTGCGGCGCAAGAATTAGAGAATCTTTTGTGCAAGCCCTCTTAATAATCTATGAATAAACCAGAGATATAAATTATTAGTTACAAACAGGCATGTACACACAAATATGCATACACTAAGCTGTGTGTTACCGAGAGAATGCGTCTCTGTACACAAATGTGTGTGTGTGTGTGTGTGTGTGTGTGTGTGTGTGTGTGTGTGTGTGTGTGTGTGTGTGTGTGTGTGTGTGTGTGTGTGTGTGTGTGTGTGTGTGTGTGTGTGTGTGTGTCTGTGTGTCTGTGTGTCTGTGTGTGTGCCCCCTTAGGTTCTCAGATCTGGAGGCATCCAGTGTTGTGCTTCAGTAAGGACGCCCTCAGCTCCCCCCTCACCACCCTCCCATCCAAAGCCCTGCAGACAGAGGCAGTCAAACTCTTTAAGGTAAAACACACACACACACACACACACACACACACACACACACACACACACACACACACACACACACACACACACACACACACACACACACACACACACACACACCTGCATTCACACACACATGCACACACACACATGTTCTGAAGGAAACTCTGTTCAGTGGTAATTTTGTAATTTTCCCCAAAGAAGACAGCAGTTGTCTTCTGTACATTCCAATAAGACTCATCCAGATAGCTGTTGTAACTGTGGATAAGTCATGCCATGGTAGTCAGTTGCTAGCACAGTATCCATACCATACCTATGTCTCAACACAAGACTTAATACCTCAGTGAGTAATTTCTCAGAAAAAAGAGGCGCTTTAAATATACTCTGTCAATAGGCGTGGCTGTACGACTTTCAACATGTATACAAGGTGGCGCTACAGCACCTGTCCGTTTGCCCTACTGGACAAAAAAAAGGTGTTTGTCACGATGTACTGTGGTCTGTTCAAAAAAGACAGAAGGAAAAAAATCTTTGGTCCAGGCACTTCAGTTGGTTAATGTAGTAAAAAAGCAAACTTTATTTAAGGGGCAAATGCACCAAACACCAACGCGTTTCGGCGCTGTGGCCTTCATCAGGGTGTGTAAGAGAAACAAACAGCCATCTAATTATATGTACTGTGGTCTGTGTTGATATGATAATTTACAAATGCTTCATGATCAAAATCATGTGACAATAATGTCCCGATATGATATATAGCCTCTATAGCCGGAAGTTCCACATGCCCCCAACCCCACCCACATTCAGCCCATGTCCCCCAACATGTCTGTGCAGGCCACTGACTTTCAAGTAACTTTTTTTCAGTCACATTCATTCAGCTACCGGGTTTTAGTATGATATATGAGTAAAGAAAAGAATGACCACAATGAAGCAATATAGTGCAATACGGGACACAAAGCAGGCTTCTTTTATCATGTCTAATTAATGGAAGTTGTCGTGTAACTTATTTGGGAGTAGACTATAGACACATGCATACAGGTAATATTCCTGTTCCAGTTTTTCTTTTCAGCAGATTACAAATTAAAGAGGAAATGTGTGAAAAATGCAAACACTGTATATGAAAAAGGGGTTTAATGGTGGCGTAATTTGACAAAGTTTTACAAATATCATACATTTCAACCCTGGAGACTGTAAGAAGATGCAATAAGAAGTCAATAAACAATTCACTAAATCCACCAGTTCAGTGAATAATCTCACATCGCGTTTCACATCTGCATCTAACATCATGTCCTTCTTGTGGTTTCAGACATGTCAGCTGTTCATCAATGTGGCCATAGACGCCCCGGCCATCGACTACCATGTGTCCCTGGCCCAGAGCGCTCTACAGGTGTGCCTGACACACCCCGAGCTGCAGAATGAGTTCTACTGTCAGCTGATCAAGCAGACCAGGAAGAGACAGCCACCGGGACAGCCAGGCCCCCTGCAGGTACGCCTTCACGCCACAAGGGGCGCATGCTGTTGCTAAAGCCCACAGTTCTTTCCCGTATGCGGACTCCCGTCCTCGAACATGTGCTTATGGCCTCGCGTTTTCGCTGATGCCCCGCCTCTGGGGAGAAAACAATAAAGTTACCCCGCTGTCAGCCTTTGGGAGACTATCTTCACTCTCCACCTCGTTTGTAAATGAGAAAATGACATTTAGCAAGATGTTGAAATACACTTCTGCCATTAGTGACGTCACGAGGCCACAAGCATGCTAGGGAGCAAGGGGGGGCAGGAGTGCATATTAGAATGAATCCCTAGAGTCATTGTGTCACCTAAAACCTAAAGTATATGCATTTTGTGAGTATATGTGAGTTTTGACACTTGTTCCAGTGTGTTATTTTAGTTGTTAATTTCCTAAACATATGCTTCCCATTTGAAGAATTGATCTTAACATGAAAAGTTACTGGTCTGACCAGGGTAGGTGGGGTTACCTGCAGGTACGTCTTGCCACCACAAGGGGGGACATAATGTTGCTAAAACCTGTACGTAGAGTAGGGACACCTGTTAACAGACAGTTTTCCCACAGAAACCAGACTCAAGGTATGTGTGTGTGTGGTAACAAGAGCCCCTGGTGTATTTTTATGGCCTTGAGAGAACCTGAGAATGTGGTCTTTGTTAGGAAATGTAGGTAAAGGGATCTTATATGCTGTGGTGTGCATGTCTGGGATGTATCTTTTTGGACTGGCCTGTGTGCGTGCGTGTGTGTGTGTGTGTGTGTGTGTGTGTGTGTGTGTGTGTGTGTGCGTGCGTGCGTGCGTGCGTGCGTGCGTGCGTGCGTGCGTGCGTGCGTGCGTGTGTGTGTGTGTGTGTGTGTGTGTGTGTGTGTGTGTGTGTGTGTGTGTGTGTGTGTGTGTGTGTGTGTGTGTGTGTTTATAGGGTTGGCAGTTTTTGGCGTTGTGTGTTGGCCTTTTTATGCCCCAACACCCCTTCCTTTGGCTCCTGCAAGTACACCTAAGCAAGCATGGAGACTCCAGGTGACTCCACACACACACACACACACACACACACACACACACACACACACACACACACACACACACACACACACACACACACACACACACACACACACACACGTCACAGTGCAGGGGTCTTTGAAAGAATGCATGGTAGGTGACCATTTCTAATGGCACGAATAGAGCAGATGTAAATTGAGTGAAGTAATTGACTTTGTATTGAGTTGCTGGTGACAGAAGAGACAGATGCGATTTGGGCGACAGGCGATTTCAGCGACAGTTTGTAGTTGGACTTCTGCTTTTAACGGACATACTCTGTGGCTTCTTTTGCTCGTATCAATCTTGCTGCACAGCCCAGCAATTCTCTGTCGCTTAATGTTCTCACCGCCAGTGTGTTCGTCCGGTAAGAACTGGGAGTTTAAGCAAATAAATGCATTGTATTACGAGTCCTCACTTTGGTCGCTATGGACACATGGCTTTCACGCCGGATTTCTTTTGTTTGTTCAACTGCCCTCTCTTCACTAGCCATTATGAGTGGCCTGTTTTTTATCTTAGCCATGTAGTGACTGACATGAAAATGTCCTTTTACAAAACGGCTTTTAATTGACATTAAAATGGATTTAAGTTGTCGACCAGGTAAGACACTTTGTAACATTTGTGTTTGGCTAATGTGCACAAACAAACGTCAAACCTGACATACGAAGAGCTGAACTGTAACGTACTGTACAGCAGGTATTGATGTGATGTTTCACATAGTTCCGTTTCCGCTGCAGAATGCTTCTGGATTCCAGTGAATTCCTGAAAAGGGACTCGTAATGGCTCAGCACACATGACATATTTTAATAATTGCATTAATGGTGAATGAGTAATTGCAATGATGCCTTAGAATCACTGTTTAATACAATTACTGTTTGATAGTCAGAATATTTGTACTGTATTTGTATAGCACGTGAAAATGAAAAGGCAGCAAGGCCATGAACTCCATGACACACTCTCTCTCTCTCTCTCTCTCTCTCTCTCTCTCTCTCTCTCTCTCTCTCTCTCTCTCTCTCTCTCTCTCTCTCTCTCTCTCTCTCTCTCTCTCTCTCTCTCTCTCTCTCTCTCTCTCTCATGTATACCATCTACTGACACAATATCTCTCTCCTCCCTCCCTCGCTCTTACTGTACTTTGTGCTTGTGCCTTTTATCACTGTCCCTCTCTCTCTCTCTCTCTCTCTCTCTCTCTCTCTCTCTCTCTCTCTCTCTCTCTCTCTCTCTCTCTCTCTCTCTCTCTCTCTCTCTCTCTCTCTCTCTCTCCCTCCTTCCCTCACTCCCTCTCTCTTACTGTACTTTGTCTTTGTCCCTTGTATGGCCTTATATCGCCATCTCTCTCTGTCTCTCTCTGTCTCTCTGTCTCTCTGTCTATCTCTGTCTCTGTCTCTGTCTCTGTCTCTCTCTGTCTCTCTCTGTCTCTCTCTGTCTCTCTCTGTCTCTCTCTGTCTCTCTGTCTCTGTCTCTCTGTCTCTCTCTGGTAGGACGGAGGTGGGGAAGTATGCCATCTACTGCCAGCGTTCCCTGGAGCGTACGCAGCAGCGGGGGGAGCGTCAGGCGCGGCCGTCCAGGATGGAGATCCTCTCTCTGCTGCTCCGCAACCCCTACCACCACTCCCTGCCCTTCAGCGTACCTGTTCACTTCCTCAACAACACCTACCAGGTACACACACACACACAAACACACACACACACACACAAACACGCGCGCAAACACACACACATACACACACACACACACGCGCGCAAACACACACACACACACACACAAACACGCGCGCAAACACACACACATACACACACACACACACACACACACACACTGGACCAACATGGGCCAATGACCGTCAATGCTGGCTGTTTTTAACATTTGTCAAAATTGGGAGCTGACCAGTTCCCCATTGTGGTGAAAATGTTAAATGTTGGAAACAACGTTGAAGGCATCACAAAAGCTGACACACGCAAGCATGCACAACATGTACAACAATCAACTTCCCCTGTTACGTCGACATACAGTAAAAGAAAGCCCACTGAACTGGTGCTTTCTCTGAAAGGAAGCTTGAAAGGGTCTGTGTATTTTCTGCTCTTTGTTGTGGTTTGGCTGTTGATTTTGACTGATGATTCAGCCCCTAATGTGGTGGCAGTGAGCATATGGGGAAGTGGGACTGACTTCTCCAAAATCATAAGATAACGCTACTTTAACAGACACATGCACCAACACACACATGCACAAACACACACTGCTCCATTATTTTATGCACACAACTTTTTCAGCCTCTGTTATGACATAGTAAGATAAGATAAGATAAGATATACTTTTATTGTCTGTTTGCACAGAAATTTGTCTTGCATGACACTTCTCCACAATGTAATAAAACATCTGTGACCTGCGTATGTGTACACGCGTGTCAGCAGAACTTGATGGTGTGTGTGTTTGTGTGTGTACTCATATTTCATTCAAAACTGTGTGTGTGTGTGTGTGTGTGTGTGTGTGTGTGTGTGTGTGTGTGTGTGTGTGTGTGTGTGTGTGTGTGTGTGTGTGTGTGTGTGTGTGTGTGTGTGTGTGTGCGTGCGTGTCTGTGTCTGTGTCTGTGTCTGTATCTGTATCTGTATCTGTATCTGTATCTGTGTGCATGTGTGCGTGTGTGTATGTGTGTGTTTCTCAGGTGGTCAGTTTCGATGCCTCCACTACCGTTGAGGAGTTCCAGAGCCGCCTGAACCAGGACATCTGCATCAGGAAAACCAGCCAATCAGGATTCAGCCTCTTCTCCGACGACCCTGCAGGACAAGAGCTGGAACACTACCTGCAGGGAGGACTAAAGGTCACACACACACACACACACACACACACACACACACACACACACACACACACACACACACACACACACACACACACACACACACACACACACACACACACACACACACACACACACACACACACCAGGGCTTGGCACTAGCACCTGCCAACTGGTCAAAAATGAGTAAAACTTGGCTGTGGCTAGCAACAATTTTAGACTCACGGGCCACTCTGACAGGTAACATATTCTTGGGTATGACATATGTCAGTAGAACATATCCTGTTTTTGCACCGTTATATTTAGGTTCAAGAAAGATCATTTTGTTTATATTTTATGTACTGTTGGCAGTTGTATCACTTTTCTGAGCTTAAATGTATCATGGTAAAGAAAATATGTCGAAGAAATGCTGAGAACAAACATGTGGCTAGTAGAAAGGCTGAGTGACTCTGGAAAACCACTAGCCACTGTGACTGGAGAGCAAAAAGTGAGCAAAAAGTTCATGTCAAGCCCTAACACCATTAGATGTTATACCTAACACCATTAGATGTTCTCGTCATTCTTGTAGATATTAAATTAAATGTATCTCTGCCTGTGTCTATGTTCTGTCTCCCAGATCTGTGACATCATTGCCAAATGGGAAGAGGCTTTCAAGCACACAGGCAAATCAGAGACGTCCAAGAGTGTACGCTTTACATACAAGAACAGGTAGTGTGCAAATGTACACAAATACTCGGGGACACACACATACACACACACACACACACACACACACAGCCAACAGCACACGCACCTCCCACACACACACAAGCACAAACACCACACACACACACACACACACAGCCAACAGCACACGCAACTCCCCCCCCCCCCCCCCCCCCACACACACACACACACACACACACACACACACACACACACACAGTATAATGCATAATGATGAGATAGCACAGATTCAGCCACAATAGGAAAATGACTCATGCACCTGTCTCGTCTCCCCCGTCCCCCCTCTCTCCTGTAGGCTGTACTGCTCCCACCAGGCGAGGGGGGAGACAGAGAGGGAGCGCCTGCTGCTGGCCTATCAGACCAATGATGAGATATTCGCCGGACACTTTCCAGTCAACAAGGAACTGGCTTTGGAGATGTCTGCCTTACTCGCTCAGGTTTGCACACACACACATGCGTGACATTCACTGCATATCAATGCTGTTTCACAATCAACAGAACGACACAAAATATTTTCTACATTTTGACGTTTCTTCAGCCAAAGTGAGGCAGATTACTTAGATGCAACATATTGGTCACAGGTCATGGTGCAATGTAAGATTAGTTGCCTAATCTTGCCACTGAAGACACCAAAGCATTTACCAAGCAAGGATGATATTGGACATGGAGGATATTGGATTTGAACCAGAATCCTTCCAACTCAAGAACAAATCCCAAACCATTAGGCCACAACTGGCTATGTTTATCTTGGATGCCTCACATTCACAGTTACTCTCCCACTATTTGTGGATAGCTGTGCCATACTCAGGATGATGGGGTTCAGTGTCATGCTAAAGAATACTTTAACCAAGTCAGGAGCGGCTAAAATGTTGGGTTTTATCTGGCCCTACACAGTAGTTACAGTGAGAATGAGCGTGGACTAAGGACTGTATGAGCCCCATAATAATTTTGTTGCAAATGAATATGGAAAAGATCCCCAGTTAATGAAAGAAAGAAAAAAAGAGCGAAGGAAAGAAAGAAGAAAAGGGCTACATCCTTTCAGTCGTCTTCATAGTATATTCCTTGTACTGTATGTATATGAATATATATCTCTCTCTCTATCTCTCTCTCTCTCTCTCTCTCTCTCTCTCTCTGCCAGGTGGAGTTTGGGGACTTTGAGCGTCCGTTCTCCCCCGCCGGGTCTGCTGGTTCTCATGTCAAGTCCAGCCAGACCCTCAAGCAGGTGCTGGAGCGCTTCTACCCCAAGCACTACAGACGGGCCTCCTCAGAGGAACAACTCAGGTACATACAGGTCATACAACCACACGTTTGGAAAGCAGAAGAGGACAGTTACGGTACAGAAAAGACATGTCAACATGCTGTGCACCACTGAACTTGACCTGCAACACCAGACATTGTTAAAAGACAGAAGCAAACCGTTGATTCCAGAAATCAGTGGTTTAGTAAGAAATATTGGGTGGCTGCACACTGTGGGAATGTAAAGCCAGTAATGCCCATAATATGGCATATGGGCATAGGAGCAGAGGACAATCTGATTGAGTGTATACGAGACATGGCTAATGTGTTTAAGACAGATCCATTCCACGTTTTTCAATCTGATTCAATTCTTGACTGGAATGGTGATTTTATTTCATTATGGCTGTCAATTCTACAGTACTTCAAGTTATAACGGTCAGGCTTTAATAGGGCCCATGTAGATGTAGCCACTGTTATACTGTCTCTGAAATTGTAGTTCATCTTACAAATAAGCTTATATTGTTCTGTAGGCAGCTGAACAGTATGTGTCGTGTAATATCATCCATATATGAATCATTTTCTAAGCTTTGTATATTTCTCTTCGGTATGAGTGTAGCAGCTACATGGAAGTGACTGTAAGCGTAGTCCATATACAGATAAGTTTGTGCTGTTCTGCAGGCAGCTGAATCAGCGTCTGTCAGGCCGCTGGGCGTCTCTCAGGGGTCGGAGTGCGCCGGAGTGTGTGCGGATTTACCTCACCGTAGCGCGCAAGTGGACTTTCTTCGGGGCCAAACTCTTCGATGCCGAGGTAAGGCACAGTGACGCTATTTGTTGCTGATTAGTTTTGATCCTTAAGTTCACTGTTTTTAGCCGAGTATCCAAATATTTGCTAAATTGTCTCTAGTTTTATTTTTACATAATTCTGTCGGTAGTAAACATTGACTGAGAGACGTTATCACAAATTTTGTTTTAAATTCTAATTGCATAATATATTGAATGTCACTGTGTTACAGCAATGTGAAAGAATGGGTGGAACCTTGTACATTTAGCCAGTCAATAAATGGCCACTCGTAAATGTGCAAAATCTGTCTTTTGTGTGTTGCGTGCACTAAGGTAAGGATTTTCATTGTGTTTGTCTTTGCTTCGCCCGTTGGGTGTGTGTTTGCTCATACTGTATGTTCTTTGTCTTTCCTTCTTGGTTTGTGTGTGTGTGTGTGTGTGTGTGTGTGTGTGTGTGTGTGTGTGTGTGTGTGTGTGTGTGTGTGTGTGTGTGTGTGTGTGTGTGTGTGTGTGTGTGTGTGTGTGTGTGTGTGTGTGTGTGTGTGTGTGTGTGTGTGTGTGTGTGTGTGCCTGCGTCCAGCCCATCTCTCCATCCTCTCTACCGAGTGGACGTGTTTGGTTGGCAGTACATGAGGAGGGGATCAGTGTACTGGAGTTTAATTCTATTGTGAGTGCCAAAGACACACATTACCTGTGTTTACCTCGACACACTTTATTTTCTCCACCTGGAATAATAGACCAGCTATAATCACCTTCGCTTAGCTACTTTTATCTCGCTTCCTAACTCTTTCTCTCTTTGTCTGTCTGTCTGTCTGTATGTCTGTCTGTCTGTCTGTCTGTCTGTCTGTCTGTCTGTCTGTCTGTCTGTCTGTCTGTCTGTCTGTCTGTATCTTTGTTCCCCTCAGAAACTGCTGGTGTCACATCCTCTGAGGACGATCGTGTCCTTTGGGGCGAGTGGTCAGGACTTCATGCTGGTGGTCAGCAAAGCCAACGGGGGAAACACCTGCAAGGACAAGCCCACAGAGAAGCACCTGTTCTCCATGACCGTGTCAAAGGTAAGTAGAGAGAGAGACCGATGCACTTAAAGGTCCACATACATAATGCATAACTACTGTGAGTTGATCCTGTCAGAGCAAGCAAAAATAGAACTGGGAAATATGGAACTGGGGTATGTCCCTGATTAAGTAAAAAACGAAACTCAAAATGGATGATGGACCCCGCTTGATGTAGGCCTGCATATAAATGTAAACATTAGGGTACCTGTATATGGACATTAAAATGAACACCTGCACCATACACATATTGACAATGAATTGAAAAATATGTTCTAAAATGTGTGATTGATTGGGTGGTTTTACATACTGTAGCGAGTGAAAATTAACATGGAATCAACAACAAAACATTCTTCAGAAACTAGAATGCACTCTGTGAGTGCTGCAGACCTTTGCCAAGGAAGCTATTTGTTACAACATTTGACTATGTTACACCTGTTTTTTGTTTTAAGTCTTTCTGCCTTTTTTTGTGGAGTTAGAAACTGGAATGTCAACATTAGCCCTGTCCTGCAGTTCAATTTGCGCTCACTAGGGGCGTCTAGATTTGTGCACCAGCAATGGTGAAAAATCTTTTTAAAATCCTGGTTTTGGTTCATGATCCGGATCACCACCAGAATTTAATCACTTCTTCCTTGGGTCATTTCCAGCAACTCCGTCAAGTTTCATCCAAATCCATTCATAGGTTTTTGAGTTATCCTGCTGACAGACAGACAGACAGACAGACAGACAGACAGACAGACAGACAGACAGACAGACCAATGCGACCGAAAACATAACCTCCTTGGTGGAGGTTACCAAAAAAAAAAAAAAAAAAAAGGTGGAAAGAGAAGATAGGGCAAGTGAAGTTACACTATACAACAGCTATTTGTTATCAAATAAAGCCAGGGCATCCTTCCACTCCTAGAACAGTTAAGCACATTCCTGTCTCATCTCAGCAGCAGTGCCGTCCCTAGTGTTGCAGGAACAGTGAGAGATGGGGGCAGGAAACATGTGGGAGAGAGTGACAGGGTAGGATGGGGATATGACCCAGGCCAGACCTGGATCTGCATATGACAGGGGGGCCTTAGAGCAGTGTGCCACAGCACCCCCTACCCCTAACATACTGTATCTGGAGGGCTCTTAAACACCTTAAGGCTTAGGGAGTAAGGTTAAAGAGGACGAAAAATGCATTTGAAAGTATGACTACATTTTAAAAAATGATCAGCACTTAAAATTGTAAAGCAGTCATAAAACTGTAAGATTTTTTGACAAATATGGTCCCAGGAATTAATTTATTTGTAAGTGTGCCATTTAAGTTTATCTTGTTGAGGTTACGATGCTCTGTGAGCTGTTTCATTATGTCCAGTGAAGAAAGGCCTCAGTGTCTAGTTGTTTCAGGTAAACATACTGTTATTTGCCTTGGTGGCATCAAAGAAAGAGGCAGGGGTTTAACAGACTGTGGGAGGCAGAGACAGGTGAGATGACAGAGAACAAAAGAGAGAGAGCCACAGCTGAGTGTTTATCATGGCTGGGCATCACTAGAACATAGACCGCAGACATTTCTGAGATCATACCATGTGTAGTAAAACATACACTCAGTGCCTGTGTAATAAGCACGATACTGATGTTTGTGTGTGAGTGTGTGTATGAAAAGAATGCCAGCAACTCTGGCCTTGTCCAACGGGTTTCATTGAGACTGAACGGTATGCACATCTTCATATCCTCAGCCCAACCCCAAACTATGAATCACCATGCGGGTTCATGACAATATATTTAAAGGGAAACAACATAACCTAAAACTCATCCAAATGTTTCCAGATCATCTATACAGTACATACTGTACATATATGTCACAACAATCACTTAGACACATTTACCCTGAAAGCCACGTCTGTAGGGAAATACATTCTTCCTGAGCGTAAGCAGTAAATGTTTTTGAATTACTTGTGGGTAAACGAAGAACACTTTGTGGTTGGTACAATTACAGTGTAAGTCCAACAATGCAGCATAAATAGAACAGGAACAATTACTTGTGAAAATAAATGACCAAATGAAGAAAAATATGACTGAAAACTGCAGTAAAATGTTTTGAACACCAGAAAATTGGTGGCGCTTGGGTGGTGGAAGAGTTTGTTTGGCAGGCTAAGCAGGTGGCCTGAAGTGACAGTTGGGGATGGCTTAAGGTATTCCCAAGGTATTGTCATGTCATGTAAAGTATGTAGAAGAGAACAACACTGCTGCTTTGAAGCATCACAATTCACCACTTTATTTTTCTTTGTTATAGTGTATATTCTACACATTGAAAATGATGAAACTTTGAAAAGCTGCACCGCAAATAGACACTTTCAAGGTGGTCAGGGACTCTCAAAACATTGTTGTGTTGTCTGCCTGAAACAGGCGCCCAGCTGTAGAGCCCTGCATTACACAGGCGTACTTAGTACATTCATATGCTAAAGGTTGGGCAGTTCAGATGCTGTCAGGAAGTATTAATTGACTGATTACTTACAAATAAAAGCAGCCCAGGTGAATACTTGGCTCTGCAATATTTTATGTCAACACTTCATTGTAATAGTCTATTGTGTTAGAAGGTGGAGATTTGTATTTCTTTTTTCATTTCTTTTCAACCCTTTTAAAGCAGCCGTTTTACAATAGGTAGATTTCTCATTTAGGACTAATTGCTTCTCACAACTATTCATTGTTCCAAAATGATCTGGTAGTTTGACCCTGGTTGGTTCGATTGGTCTTTGGCATGGAGGTTTCTGGCAGATCTAGCATGACAAAAAAGTCAAAATAACACTTGGCTGTAAATTACTTGATAGCACAAAAAAAGCCTCATATGAAATGAGTACAGAAATTTAGAGATGCATGCAGTGGCGGTGTTTCGAGAGAAAAACAATTACAAGACCACAGGACCACTTACAGTAAGTGGCCTGTTTTTCTATCAAGAAGTTGTGCAAGAATCCAGTGCAATCCACAAAAAATGTCACATACTGTTCCTGTATGAACAGTATAGAAGTTTCCTAAGAAGTTTCACTGTTTTTTCTTGACCCATGACGGCTTTTGCGTAAGTTGTGTTGCCCGGACACTCTGAACAAGATCTAACATCTTTCAAGATGCCTTTCTGATGCTTCGGATTGTTTCTGAGGAAGATGGAGGTTATCCATTATAATATGTTAAAGATGTCTGCGTTACTAGAAAAGAAGTGAGTTTGATTTAAAAAGAAGACAAAATGAACATTGTGCGGGGGGCGCTGTGGCTTAGCTCCCCACATTTGGCCTTACATTGCCCACATTTCCCGGCCCTGCCCCATCTCTCTCTCCCAATCATTTCCTGTCTACTCTCACACTGTCCTGTAATAGTAAAGGCCAAAAGGCCCAAAAAAAAAAACATTGTGCGTACATTGATATTACAGACTTGGTTGTTTCTGAACTTGGACAAGCCGAACATGAGATGTGGAACACAGTTTTCAAACAAAATCATACATCAGCATGCCATGCACAACCAAAACAAAAAAGTTTCCCTGAGGCTACATAAACTGCCCATGCTGTTTTCAATTCATCAGCAAAAGAAGGGGGAAATGTCCATGACCGCACATCACCAATTTTAGGAAGTATGGCAAGGGCCAGTTTATAGTCTAGACAACAAGTCTCACAAACTAATAAACGTGTATACATGCCTGTGCTGTAGGCTTTTACAGTTCTAACCCAGCAAATACGTGTATGAAATTGTGTTTCTTCAAACCCATCCATTGACCCATATCATTGAACCCACACCCATATCATTGAACCAACCACATGGACGCATGTTACTTCTCATAAAAAATCAAGGCTAAAAATAACTCCATACTACACTATATTTGAAAGATGCTTAATATTGCAGTGCATTGTGTTGTGTTTCACTTCCTTGTGTTTAATACAAACAGAAACTGTGATGAATTGTTCACGTCACTTTTTGCCCCATGAGTGTGTGTTGTACTGTGTACTGTTATGAAATATAGAATAAAGGGACCAGAGACCAGTACGTAGGTTTACTCCATTTACTGGTATATCTGAATATCTGCATGTGTGCATGATCAATTTCAAATCACACTGTATCACTACAAAAGAGAACGTCTAATTCTGTGTTTTGACAGTTACGGGAGCTGACCCTCTTGATCGCGGCCTACACTAACTCCGCCCACCAGCAGAAGTCAGCTGCCCACCATCTCTCCGCCCCCGCCCTCTTGTTGGCACAGTCTGACCTGAAGACCCGGGAGCTGTGCTCCATGTCACCCCCAAACCCTGCATCCTCCAGGCCCAGCAAGGCCCCCACCCTCCTGTAAGACTGCCAGCAGAGGGCCCTGTAGTGTATACACAACAACATAGGTACTGGACATGGACATCAATGCAAAAAAAAAAAAACATAGATACAAAAAAAAGACTTCTCTGCGTTCATACACGAAGAACCATTAAGTCCTATACCAGAAAAAAAAACATTTAAAAATATAAAGTCATACAGTCACACACATTTTGACGCACCTTTTCACAGTTTTACACAAAAATGGCCTTGATAGCACGGTGTTGTTCATTCCAACTTATAGTGCATTAAGTTTACTTTTTGGCCAGTACAGGCTTTAGGCATACTAGATACATGTGTATCACTATTGGGTTGATATTTTGTGAGGGTTGGTGGTGAGTTGATATTCTGTGTGGCCGTGAGAGAGCGATTGCTAACCAATCCTATGTTATTGTTATTGTTTTATGGGGTGTTGCTTCACGCAAGTCTTGATTAGTGCCAAAGACATTCCCACACCCACACATGGCCTTAAAGGGACTGAACAGCTCAGTGAAGAACTTCTCATTTCTTTCGTTCTCTGTTTTCTTTCTTCTCTTGTTTTTGTCTGTCTCCCTTACCGCACTTATTCTCAGTTTAAAAGACCAAAATAAGACGTTTTGATCTTTTGACCATATTGTGATTTGCAAAGTGCTTTGACACGGCCCCAACAAGCATGTTGTATTGATTTACTGGATAGATTTTAAAATATGTATTACAGTTACCAGCTAGTAGAACTTGCACAGTAAAATAAGCAGTGTTCATTCAACACTATTCTCAGAATATGCGGTCCCAATCACTTCAACTCTTTGATTGTATTAACACTCAAAGTTGTACTCAACACTGTTTTAGAGCATATATGCTTTCACTGTGTCAATTCAACAGAGTTGAATTAACACTAAAATCAGCATCCATATATTCTGAGACTAGTGTTGAATTACCACTGCACTTTTTGCTGTGTGGTTTAATGAAGACCTCAGACAACAAGGTGTCAACAAGTGCCAACTCGAGAATGTGTGTGTTTTGTTCTCGAGTTTTGTAGGGCCAGTGTTGAGATGAATTACACGCATCCCTTTGCATAGGGTATTAAATAACCAAAATATACAGAGATTCATAAATGTGAGATTATATGGAAATATATGCCTGATGTGTAATTTATTACTACAATGATGTAGCACGTAGATTTGTAAGATACTTGCTTTTGTTTGAAGTACAGTAAATGTCTATGGTTTGCCGAGAGTATTACTAAAGGCTAAGGTGAAGTAAGGACAGGATGGAGCAGAGAACTCTCCGGTGGAGTGAAATGTGTGTGTGTGTGTGTGTGTGTGTGTGTGTGTGTGTGTGTGTGTGTGTGTGTGTGTGTGTGTGTGTGTGTGTGTGTGTGTGTGTGTGTGTGTGTGTGTGTGTGTGTGTGTGTGTGTGTGTGTGTGTGTGTGTGTGCGTGCGTGCCTTAGATTGGAAGCGTTGATGTCTCAACTACAGAGAGAGAGGGAGAGAGAGAGAGAGATTGGGGAGAAGGACGAGAGAAAGAGATCAGAGAGGGGTGGAAAAAGGAGGCTAGAACGAGAGGAAGAAAGAAAGAAAGAAAGAAAGAAAGAAAGAAAGAAAGAAAGAAAGAAAGAAAGAGGGTGAGAGAATATGAATGTGTTTCAGTGGCATTCTCATGAAGGTATTTGATATGGAATGTTGTGCTCAAGTATATGTGATGTTGGTATGGAAAGGCAAATATCAGTTCAAGATTTCGTGATACTGTTAGTGTTCAGGGTGTATTTCATATGATGGACGTACACTGTACAGTGCGTGCATACCAAAGAGATTAGACATGGATTAAACAATTCTTGAGGAAGAAACTACATAGTTTTCACGGATTATCTGTTAAGGGGATACGATTGCTCGACAAAATCTGACACTGGACATCTCAGAGCATGTCTGTGCAGGCTTGTTTGTGTACTGCATGTTTTCTATTCCATCATTGTAACCCACAATGGCTACGTTTACATCAGACATTTTATTCGGAATTAACTCCATTTAATTCTGAATAAAGCTCAATTCTGCTTTTACGTCATGTAAACACCTTTTAATTCTGAATTAAAGGAAAGATCAAAGTAAACTCGATGGAACTACTTAATTCTGAATTATTAATTCGAATTTAAAGTCTCATGTGACTGTAGCCTATGGCTCTGCTTTGCCAGCCGCAACATCAACAAAATCTTTTTAAAAGGTACGGGACAATACAGGTGTTTCCAGGAAGTGAAATGAAGTTTGTGGGAAGAAGTGGGTGTCAGAGGGAGGTGTCAGAGCATGTCCGACCTTAGGTGAAGTTAACATTCTGAGAAGAGTTTGGAGTAGGTGATGGTACGCTCCTCCCCAACACAGATAAGATTAAATTACGTAATTGTGATGATTTTTTGTGGGTCATGATATGTAAGTTAGTCATCAGTGCTGACGGCTGGTAATTAAAATATAATGACAAGTCAAACTGGAAGATGTTCAAATATAGCTGTATTTATTGCACAGCTGTGAGGTTTTTAAAGAAGTCTTACATGTATGTATGTGTGAGTCTGGGATTTTCACAAATGTATCCACAAATGCTAAAAAAAATAAACATCTTGAAAAGCCAAAATCCAGTGTGTATGTGTTTTTGCATGTGGGGTTGTGCTTAATCATAGGTCATGATTTGTGAGAGGGCTGACTCACACACCGAAAATGACTTCACTGGTCACGGTGAAACCAGCCACGGTGAAACCATGTGCGTCTGCGTCACATGTTTGTAAACACTACAAGGACTGTGGACAGTCTGCCTTACACTCTTCAGAGAAACCTCCTCCTGTGGGTTAAAACACACACACACACACACACACACACACACACACACACACACACACACACACACACACACACACACACACACACACACATTTTAACAGACTTGGTATCAGTCTACGTATATGCAACCCTCAACATGTCAATCCATTTATCATTATTTCAATTCATCTAATTCATCTCATGTATATAATTTAAAGCAATCCTTACTTTTTTGCCGCATAGTGTGAATGTGATATCCACACTAGGCCGTCATGTAAAAGCTTTCTGTGGGAATATGTTCTTTTTGTTTGTTTTTTACTTAAAAATCAAGTTGGACCAGTTCCATCATGACCACACATGTTTACTGTAAACAACCGAGTGGTAAAGGGTTTGTTCTTTATGGAAAGTTTTACAATATTCTCCTCTGATTCCTATTGGCTCACATATTAATCTCTTTGGGGATGAGAAACACATTTTGGTGAATTTGGTGTCTAGACATATTTGAGTCATTACATAATACATTAAGACTACGAAACACGTTTTTTTGTTTGTTTTGTTTTTAAAACTGAAGACTTACAACAAGACAGTGGTGGTGACAGAGTCCCACAGGTATGAATGCAAAGCCACATCACTGAAAGCCCCACCCACACTCACCTTTCCCTCTCACCCCATTGGTCCCTTCGCATGTAAATCTCCGGAGGACGCCATGGTAACCAACAGGTCTCAACGTCACCCACCTTCCTGGTAATAATTATGAGCTTCGGGTTGCCGTGTGGGGGAGGGGGCATAGCCAACTGAAGTCACCCATAACATGACTGAAACGCCAGTGCCTGCCTGTGTGACAATAGTCGTAGTTTTGTTGGGGGAGGGGTGACAAAGGGTGTGGCAAAAGGGAAGGTATGAGAAACACCCATGTAAGGAGTCCATTGTAGCATCAACAAACACAATTCTGTATTCCAATTTTAACATATTAAAGGGGAAAATACATGTAGAACGTATACACTGTATAAATTGTTTAAACGTTGCTTGTTCATTTCTAGGCACAGCACACAAGTCCTGTCAACAGACAAATGGTCACAGTTTCTCTATTCACATTTCTCACAGAACAATGACTAATGCATGTACTATTCCCTTTGTCGAGAAATGTGGTAACAAAGTTCAGATAGAGATTAGTTTTCTATTTTCTGTTGACCAAGCTATGGTAAACAAAACACTTATTCTCTCTTTATTTCTCTCTCTCTCTTTCTCTCTTTCTCTCTCTCTCTCTCTCTCTCTCTCTCTCTCTCTCTCTCTCACTCTCGTGCTGGTGTCACCTTCGGAGCAGCTAATGAATAGATGGTAAGGCAGGCGGGGAGTTGACAAACTGGTTTGGCCTGTTGGCTTTCAGGGAGATATCCTGCAGTCACTTCAGGTCTGTGGCAAGTTGTTTGGTTGCCATCAGCGCTCCGGTTGCCACTACACAAGCCGTGTTTGTGAGCTCTCTGGAGATTTATGTTTTACATTCCCTCAGCCTCTTTATCTGTATATTGCTGTCCTTTGTATTTATTGTTAGGTAACTTCTCAACTTAATTTCCACTCTCACTCAAAACATTGAAACAGAACATGTCTTACATAAAGAAAGGAGGTGTATCGGGTAGTATTTATCCATAAAGACCCATAAAGGTGCCTGCTATAAATTTGCTGATACCAGAATGACAATGGCCAAGTCGTAATAGATTATTAAAGGTCCTGTGTTAAGTATGGCCATTGTACATACTACCTTACACCACACCTCATGCAGCACTGGACCCAACTTCAACTGCCACCTAGTTCTGTGTAACCGCAAAGCCTGAGGAGTTAGGTATGTGCTTATCAATGTTTAGCCAGATTCAGGTCAGTTAATATGAAAACCCATGCATATTCCCCTAGCGGAGCTGCAGCTGGGTGGGAGGTTGGGACTGCGGTCTTTCCTCCCAACAGCTGATTATCCAGATGTGAGATACACAGTTTTTGGCCATAACTAATTTAAAGGGATTGTGGCATTTACATGTACACCTGACCAATTTCTGTGGGTTTTGACATCTGGGCAACACGTTGTTGGAGAAACCTAATATTTTGTTACACATTGAATTGGTTTACTAGTCTCAGCCACACACTTTCACAAGGAGACTTAAAAAAGGTATAACCATGAAAGACACAAGCTCAAAGATACAGGCCACTGGCAATACACACCAAACACCAAGCAATACGTAATGTGGTAATATGCTACATTAAAATGGATTATGGTTTGCTGCATGCATAGGTATACCAGTCTCGGTCTCAACCACACACTTTCACAAGCAAACTATCTAAGGTATGACCGTGAAAGACACAAGCACCAGCATTGCGCATCCACAAACACCCAGCAATATAGCTATAGTAATATGCCACATTCAATTGGATTAGGGTTTACTGTGGGTTGTGAATGTAGCGTTTATTAAAGCTCTCTGGATCATTATTGTTCGCCTAATCAAACATCAAGTATTTTATCATTAGGTTTACAGGCTACTTCCCTGATAAGAATATTTATTGTGCTGTCATTTAAGAGTGTTATCAATGCTCAGCTGATAAAAGCCCTGTCTTAAACGAGTAAATGTGATAAAATCCTGTGTACGGTAGACAACTTAATTGGTTTATTGTCTCAGGCAGAGAGTGAAGATTAACTCTTTATTATTATGGCACACGCCACACGGTCTAAGCTACAGCAGCTGTTCCCAAACTTCTAGAATGCCAGGACCCACTTTGAAATGTGAAAAAGGCCCACGGCCCACGAAACCTTAAATCACAACTCAATACACAACAAGAGTACTATGAGCACATTTTTTTTCCCAAGAAAGTAGGCTCCTGACATATCAACTTAAGATGATACTTGAATTATGTTCAGTTGGTTTATTTTATTATATTTCCCTTCTTCCTACACAATAAATAAAATCACCTTTATAAGAAGGCTATATATTTTAAGGACCTCTCAAGGCCTATCTGCAGTGTCACCAAGGCCCAGTGTGCCCAAAGCTACAGTACTGGTATACAGTATACAACTCACTGATCTTCAGTACAAATCTAGCCACACACCACACCACAGAGAAGACTTTCCTGTTTGTCAATCTCCCCATCCCCCCCCCCAACCGCTCTCAGTGAGACCTGGGCGGTAATTTTCCACCTCAAAATGGCTGTCACACTACATCGCTGCACCTGACTGAGGTGACACCCTCTGACATGGTATGTCAAAACTGCTTGGTATAGGAGTTTCATCATTCACTGTCTGCAAAAATGTTTACAATGACATTTCTTAGTCCGAATCCCTGGAGTGGATAAACTCAGCACAACTCTGCCGCTAGATTAAAGTAGAGCTCTAAGTTTGAACACACTCACAAAAGAACCTGCCAGGTTTTCATTTAAACGTTTGCTCAGATAGCCTGCATGGTTTAATGGTGACTGTGGGTCTCATAACAGCCAACGAAAAGACATTGTGGAAGAAAATGAGAAGTTGAGAATATTGGTGGACGAGAAATACACCTGCCAAAAGCAAACTTCCTTGATGAAAAAGAAAGCTAATGCCGGTTAACCATTACAAGCACCCAGCTGACTTCTGTCCAATCCATACAGCAACCATTGCCAAAGGCAGCAATAGAACATAAAAGTCCAATGACACCACAGGCAGTTAATGACCTTTTATTTAAAAAAAAACTTTATCCATTAATTTTCATCCATTTCCACACACCTTGTAATCAAACAAGATTTCCAATAAGTTTCCAAAATCAGCTTTACCATGAAAACAATGACAAATAAGGGCCAAATATCACAATTTTCAAAACACCATTTATTATATAAAAATTACAAATAACAAACACACTGTACAGCACATAGTTTTAATTAAAAACTTTAAAACTCTCCTTAAGAATATTAAAAACAGGACATTTAAAATCTACAAAATGTGTGCGTACACAAAACTGTGGATTCTTCTTTACACAGGCAGGAACACAGGGATCAAAATGAGTAAAATAAAACAGGGGTTCAAATCATTCAAACTGTTCAATTCAACCTGCGTTCAACTCCCAAGCACAGGAGCTACACATTTCTCAGTAATATTACCCAGGTATCCAACTGACTTGACTACTGAAAACATGTTAAAGTAGCAGGACAGAGACAATCTGACTGCTTCCAAGCCACTGTCTACACTTCAGAGAATAGAGCAGATAAAACGTAACGGATACCCTGAATTTACTGCTATGTTTGAGCACCTGTACACAACAATGTAACAGGCAGTGTGGACAGATCCAATTGTTATTTTAAAAATGTAACCGAGTAAAATTACAGCATATCTACAAGTCCATGTATGTAACATGCTCTCACTTTCACATATCTTCAATATATTGGCAAGACTTCCAAAACGTTTTGACTCGCTGATTACATGTTGTCCATCTCCCTGGGCTGCAAACAAAACAAAAAACTGAATTTTAATTCACAATATATGCACAAGGTCTCTTAGACAGTGCATGCACAAATGTTCATACAAACGGTTCAAGATAATACATTTTCATATAATTTCATACAAGTATTCTCATGCACAAAACTAAATCCCATAATTAAGATTCCAGTGTGCTTTGGCTTGCATGGCGTTGCAACGGACAAGAGGTAATGATGCGCTCTCACTAGAGATGCGGTCTCACTACACTTTAGACTATAACCACTCATTCCCAGGATCATTTGTTCAACTAAGGCAATAAAAACATGCTGTGTGTGGCTACAGACAGTTAACCCCACAATTGAGGGTTGGCTCGTGAAGAGATGTATGGGCTTACCTGGGCTTTGCTGTAGCGCGCCTGCTCTCGTCTCCTCAGGAAGAACTACATGAAAGAAAGAAAAAGAATGTCAGTATACGAACAGAGACAATCAAATTTAATGGCAACCATCTACTCCATGAAAAGCCTAAATATTTTCAAGTACAGCTTGCTTTATTTGGATGAACACTAGTGTGGCCATTTGAAAATAAATAGCTTCAATATAAATAAATAGCGTCATTCATTTGAAGCGCTTGAGGAATCTCACCTCCAGGCCCCGTGTATACCATCAAGGATTTTTTTAAAAATCCGACTACAAGTATTGTAGGCATGCGGACACACTCGCACAAATACATACCAGGACCAGCAGGCCTGCGAGCACAGCCAGGATGACCACCACGATGACTGCGATGACGCCGCCAGTCAGGTGCTTCATGGTGAAGGTAGGGGCCTTCTCGTCCACGTAGTACACCAGGATCTTCTCCATCTGCATCTTCTGGGCTCCAACAGAGGCCTCAAAGTCACCAGGCTTCAGAAACTGGGGCAGCTCCTTGATCTGAAGAGAGAGAGCAGAAATCACATGAGCAATCACCATAGAGCTTGAAAGTCCCGCCCCCTTAGTTCCTCCTTCACGGGGTCCTTAGCTGACCATCTAACAGCATGGTAGCGAGTAAATATCTTTTGATTCCAGTCATTATATGCGCTGCGCTACAAGTATGCTGTTTAAGGAGCTAAATTTAGATTATTCATGCAGAAGTATCAATATTTTGTGCCGAGAAAAAACACCTTATAGTTTGGTATGAAAAATTATAAAAAATATCAGAAACATCATATGTGAAGCCCGTGGCACAATTCAATTGGATTACATGCTAAAGTTTTCCGCAAAAAAATGCTGTGAGGTCCCATGAAATCAGAGGATGTGACGTCACTTTCAAACTCTATGGACTCAGGGAGAGCCATTCTCCATTCAAGACAAAGCAACACGCCTCTTCCATTACCATTAGTTTACATCGCAGCTTTCAGCAATAACCCCTTATTTGTTCTACAGTTCAAACCTCTAGCTAATGAGAACCCAAAACCTCCATCAGATCTGTACAGTGTAATTGGTATGATGTTCTACCTACTGAGCAGGTAACAGATCTCTCGCTCTCACACTCCTTTCCTGACATGGGCAACTATGTTTCTCAAAAGCGTTGGTGATTGCCATCGAGAAATGGTGCTGCAACCAACTAAGCTGCAAGCATCATTAGAAACAACGCCGTCAAGAAATACACCCCTGATATAGTCATTGCAGAGGTTATGGTAAGTATGAGCTACTCACATCCTTCTCGATGTACCAGCCAAAGGGGGCAAAATCGATTTTGCGGTCCCCAATCTCCTTCTTGACATCCACAACAACCATGCGGGAATCCTTGTCGTACTAATCAAAAGAAGAACAAGAATTGGATAAGTACAAGCTGAAAAAGCCTCCATAAGCATATCAACAACACACACAGACTTAAGTCAGTGTTCCTGATGTCAAATAGTGCGACATACCTGAATCTCTTTGACGTACTCCTTGGGCAACTGGTAGCGGGTGAGGAAGGCAGTTTCGAGGCCACTACACAAGCACAAACAGAAAGAACAGCAAACCAGTCAAGATGCGTCTATGTCTGGTCTCATTCAGACCTCAAAGAACACTTTGGACGGCAAAACAAGTCCAGAATATACAATACTTACGATTTCAAATCAGCCTCCTTCACCTCTCCGGTCAGCTCCTTGTGAACCATCTGAAGACGCATCCAACTGTGAAGATGAGGACAACGTTAATACAGGTACTACAGGACAGTTATGGGTGGGGGTGGGGGGGGTTATTCCAAGGACATGGTTAAGTGATAGACCTGGCCAAGTTGACCAACAGGAAGTACTAAAGCCAATAATAGACAAGCCTGCAGGCGTCATTTAGTAATACAAATGAGGACTGCATGCTCTTGTATTAGCTGATTTACCTCTACATCAAGATAGTTAACCTGGTTTACTACTGAACCTGCTTCTTGGAATTACCCGTCTGGTTCCATACATTTGTCCACATGTAAATTGGCCATGGACATGCAACCCATCCATGCATGTCAGTGGCGAATTGATACAAAATGGAAATGCATTGGAGTCTATTTGGTTATTTGTTACATACTTGCAAGTGTGTTCAAAATGATGTTCTAGTCTGACAAAATCTGTGGATTTGTGTATAGCTACAAATAACATGTCCTTCACCATTTGCAAACTTCTCTCAAAATATTTGAAAACATAATACAATGTGTGCACTGTATTGTAGTGTATATTAAGCCACACGTTTTTGACTTGCCGACATGTCCAACTCTAACTGGAGGAAGCTTTGTAGACGCCTCAATAATGAGAGCGGTCCTAGCCTAGCAAGCCAGATTAGAACAGGATTGGCTCGCAATAGGCACACCATGCCAGTGACACACTACACAGACTCCAATCTAGACAGTGCGTTGTAAGTAGAGGACAGAGCCAGGCCAGATTGATGGCCCAGCTACAATTAGTCCCCCCTATGGTGCAAGACTAGACCAACTTGCCAGGCAAAAAAAACACATTCTGCTAGTAGAGTGTGGTGCGAGTTCACAAGAGAAGTCATCCAATAGATTTCAAGTTGGAACTTACTGGGTCTCCACCACCTCCTCGCACTTGAGGTTCTTGTCTCCCTTGTCGGTCCTGCGCACGCCGGCGCTGTTCACACACCAGCACTCCTCGGTACCGTTGCACTGCTTGGCCTTGAACTTGCCGGTGGCCTCACAGTCCGGGTCGTACACTCCATCGTTGTCCACGAAGGCAGTCTCCACGGGCTTGCCACCGATGGTACGCGTGTCCATGCCCTTCCTAGCCCGCCTCATCTGAGCCTTCATCAGGAAGCATTTAGGGATCACTAATAAAGACAGAGAAAAAATGGTTAGCTATTGGTTATTCTAATTAATTTAACTGTGGTTGAGATGTAGGTTATACAATGTGAGCTTAACACACATGAACCAGTTCTTATTAAAAAATTACGTCACAACAAAACAAATCATTGTTTATTCAAACTGTGTCTGAGATGCCAAGATTTTACTGTGGCAATCCAATGAAAAGTTAACCTACTGTTTATCTGAACAGTGGCGGGCTTCTGTAAAGATTTTTTTACTGTGCTACAAAGCCAAGTGTGCTTAGATCAGTGTTGGTTAAAAGAAGGACATCAAAGAAGATGACAACAAAACAATGGGGCTTACACTTTTTGCAGTCAAGAAGTACTTTCTCGTTGTCTCCCACAAGCAGGTTGCACTGACACGGATTGCCATCACACATGGCCCATTTCGAAGTCTCACAAGTACCTGTGGAGGGGAAAATGGATAAGAAATGAATTAACGGAGTTGTCTAATAAATCCTACAGTGCCATAGTCAGCGTAGCTCAAAGGAGGAAGAGAATGGGATGCGCCATCCATGGGCGTTACTTGAGCGCAATTACGCAAAGTGCTCGAACAGCGCACCTGTGTCGGCAAATGGAGGGCTTACCTTAGGCTACATTCATTCGAAACAAAGGGCCATTTGTAAACTGTGTATGTAACGTTTAGCCTGTGCTTGAAATGAAAACAGAAGTGTGTAAATTTAAACGACGTCATTTTAAAATATATTAAGGAACGTATGGACCGTAGCCTACTGAGTTTCAATATACACCCAACCACCATCGCGCAACTTTCTTCAAATCAAACCAACAACTCTGTCGGTTGTATAGAAGAAAAATCCACTACAGCAGAATCAAACATATCTTAACATCAACTATAGCCTAGTAGGCCTACAAAAGAATACCTTATGACACCCATTACCTTACACATGTGCTTGTACCTTGAGGGTGGATATCAAAATGTCGTCGAGAGTAGCGCAACAGGTAGAGGGAATGAAAGAATGTTTACTTACATTGCGATAACGCTCCAACGGCGAATGAAACCAAGGCCAATGCTACTAACAGCTTCATTTTCAGAAAATCCAAATTCTGGGGGGAAACAAAAGAGTGAAAATTAAAAAGAAGTCTTAGAAGTCAAACCTGGTCGCAAAACAAAAGCAATTGGCTGGTGTTTTAGGTTACACCACCAACGACCTTCTTCTTCCTGAAGGCGCGGTCCTTTCGATAAATAAATCCAAATGTATCACCAATCCAAATCGCCAAATGAAGACATGTTGCAAAAGTAAGTTCACAATAATCCAAACGAGTGCCCACAAAAGCTAGAGCAGACGATTGATGTTGAAAATTTTGGTTACCTCTTTCGTAATTGTCGACACTTCCAAGATGAGAACACTTGTGAAGGCAAATGAAGTCTGAGCGTCCTTTATGAATTGCCTACCTGCAGTTTCGACTCGATGACGTTGGCCAGTTGCGGGTGGGTGAGGCTTTTACCTCAGGCACACCTTACTTCCGCTCACAGCCATATTTAGAAATCAGGCTTTTGCCAAATTGGGATGGAATGCACGAGACCCCACTTACTTAGGCTATTCTTGTCAGTTTTTGTTGCGATGCGCATGGATCAAGCTTCATGTTCAATATCAACTCAAAAGAAAACGTTAATAACTTTATTTTTTTTCCCACTGGGATGTGAACATCTGTGGAATGTGAATCTCGTTTAACAAGTTGGAACAGAAACCCGTAGTCTCTCTCTCTCTCTCTCTCTCTCTCTCTCTCTCTCTCTCTCTCTCTCTCTCTCTCTCTCTCTCTCAGATATTTTTTGGGGGATGTGTGTGAAATTGTATGTGTTTGTCTGTTGTGCATTGTGTAATGTGTATTGTTATGTATGTTGTGTGTTTATCTATGTAATTATTTCAGGACACTTCTCTTCTATTTTATCTATTCTTCTCTTCTATTTATCCACTTGTATTCTCTCTCTTAATTCAATTCCATTCAATTCAATTCAATAATGCTTTATTGGCATGATAAATAAGACATCCATATTGCCAAAGTAGTCAAATAAACCATTAGAGGAATTACACATACTATACATATATGCACACATAAAGGATTAGAGAAAAAATGAAAGGAAACAGGAGAGAAATGGGTTATACATTCTAGCCAAAAATATGATACACTATAGTTTGTCAATGACGGGAACAGACAGACAGTGACAATCTGTGCTGGGGGATTATGGGATGGGGAAAGTAAAGTATCATGAGAAATAATGACCAATTAACTATAGATACTTATACATTAGTCCATGGAGAGTTGCGGTGGCCAAGGCTTTTCAGGAGATCCACAGACTATTTGTCTTCTGAATAATTATATGCAGTCAGCTATATAGCTACATAATAGGCATACTTGAGATGACATTAGGGCATGTTATTTGCAGTTTATTGAATGTACAATTTGTATATTAACCAAACATTTTGAAGTATGGCTATACTGCTCATTGGGCCTACTTTTCACAAGGAACCCAAGAATTCCAAGGCAGCTCCCATACGTACACACAGATAGCGCATCAGACTGTGTGTGTGTGTGTGTGTGTGTGTGTGTGTGTGTGTGTGTGTGTGTGTGTGTGTGTGTGTGTGTGTGTGTGTGTGTGTGTGTGTGTGTGTGTGTGTATGAGAGAGAGAGAGAGAGAGAGAGAGAGAGAGAGAGAGAGAGAGAGAGAGAGAGAGAGAGAGAGAGAGAGAGAGAGAGAGAGAGAGAGAGAGCGTACGTACGTGCGTGCGTGTGTGCGCGCACGCGCGCGCGCATGTGTGTGTGTGTGTGTGTGTGCGTGTGTCTGTGTCTGTGTGTGTCAACAGTGATTGGCCATAAGTGAATGTCACTCTTAATTTAGATTAGTTTTGACCTCACTATATTTCTCACAAACCGACCGCTTGTTATGGGTACACCAGATATCATTTCACACAGGCCTACTTTAAACACTGTATGAGGTAACGCCATTGCTGGCTGTACTTCACTGATGCCCGTCTCTGTGGAGAAAACAACGTGACTGACGGCAGTTGTGTTGTGGTCTTGTTTTTCAACACAATTCTTAATACTTGGTAGACGTCTCTGACCAAAGTGTCTTGTGTTTGGCAGAATCTTTAACTGTTTGCACAGTGTCTTTTCATCCTTTCACATATCCATGTTATCAGCATAAAGTTGACACAGTTTTCAAGTTTTTAAGGCTTTTTATAAGCGTAATACATGCAGTTTAACTTTTTAGAAACCAGTCATCACCTAAATCTCCACAATGGGCCATAAGTGAATGTCACTCTTAAGTTAGACTAGTTTTGACCAATCACTATATGTATTTCTCACATCTGGGTAACCAGCCGCTTGTTATGTACACCAGAGATATAATTTCACAATGGCCCACTTTTAGCACTGTATGAGGTAACATCATCGGTTGTACTTCACTGACGCCCGTCTCTGTGAAGAAAACAGTAACGTTTCACCTCCGTCAGCCTAGGCAAAACAATTTTTGGGGCACTTTTCCAAATTCAATATCCTGATTGCAAATGTGAAAATGACCTTTGAATTGTGGTTTTGCTAGATATTGAATACAACTTCTATCATTAATGACATCTTGCATCGGATCATATGGTCACAAATGAAAGTAGAGGACACGACCCAGGTGAAAAAGTGGTTCAATTTAGTACAATAAAAGCATGACTGAAGTGTACTTAGCATGTTAAAAGTGCACTCGTGCTTTTTGTGCTAAGAAAAAGTATGTTTACAATATGCTTATTTAAAGTGTACTTAAAATTAGATGTAATTAAGTTGCTCTCAAAGAAAGTACACTTAACGAACCATACTTCAAGTGGACTTCGAAGATGTTTGGCTAAAGTGTATTTAGAGGAATATACTAATAGTGTTCTAATAGTGAACTTACTAAAAGTGTATTTTTTAATAACATATTGCAATTGTACTTTTTTAAAGTGCAATATGATTACACTTCACCCAAATGTCTTTGAAGTGTGATTTTCTATAGTGCACTTTAAAGTAAATCGCTTTAACATATTGCAAGTACACTTTTTCTAAGTGCACCATGATTGTATTTCACCCAAATATTTTCAAAGTCTTCTTACACAAAGTGCATTTACCCATCATGCACCATCATACATGTCCCATCATGCAATGCACTTCTTGGAGCTAAATTTCCCAAACAGAAAGCCATTTATCCTGAAGGAATATTTTTGGTTTGCATGAAAATATTACTCATTGTTATATTCTGTGTTTATTGTAGGAGTTTTAAAATTTTAAAGTGGTACACAAAAAATGACCATGTTCCCACCGTCATTATGATGGTCACGTATATGTTTTGGTAGGCTCACACTTCCCATGACATTATGGTGGGAGGTAAGCTGGAACTAGTTGTTCAAATAAAGAACAGAGGGTCACCATTACTGAACAAGATTGAAATAAGGTGTAATGTGTATCTAAAATCTCTGTAACAATGCAATGATTGTAAATGTCATCCGTGCTAGGCATGCATACTATATCACTACTGTGACATGTGGCTGTGTGTAATGTACAAGCTCTGAGGACCAGCATGTATTGTAGTATTACATTTATATTATTTCATGTACTTGGGAGTGTACTGTAAATATACTTGGGAGTGTACTGTAAATATACTTCAAGCAACTGTTATATATTTACAATACTTAATATGATGTACTTTTTACAGACTTAAAATGTTCCAATGTAGTCCAAAGAAGCATGAAGTTAATATACTTTTATTGAACAATAAAATGTTATAGAAGTGTACTCAACCACACTCTTAATGCCATACAAATGCATGAAAAGCGTGTTTGGAGCATACTTTCAAAAGTATGCTTGTAGTGCACTTAAAGTTGTCCAAAAGCGGTGCCAATTTAGCATCCTCAGTGTGCTGCAAGTGTGCTGAAGTACTGCTTTAGTAGTGCTTCAGCGCACTAATAGTGCAATGAAACGCACTTTAAATCGCCGAAAATAGTACACTTTGTACTGAGTACAGTCAAAAAAAGTACACTTTTCACCTGGGGAGGTTGGATGATGAGTTGGGCCCTCTGGCCCTGATGGTCCTGAGTCAGCTAAGGAGGTTGAGCCCTATCTCTGTCATTTCGTGAAGTATTCACGAAAAAAATTACTTAAATTTTCGTGGTGCATTCACGTTATTGCCCGTTTTTCGTGGTTGGGCAACGAAACGCTGCCTAATCATTTGAATTGCCCCACTGCTGCTATGGTTATCCAAGCGTCTGCAGGGGCGGGGAGGGGGTGCTGACAGAACACTGCTGATACACTCTGGACTCACTAATTCGACGCCCTTTCGGTACTTACGCCTTATATCATACGACCCTAAACCTACACCTAACCCTAACCTTAACCCTAAACCTAAACCTAAACCTAAACCTAACCCTAACCCTAACCCTAACCCTACTTAACCCTAAACCCAACCCTAACCCTAACCTTAACCCTAAACCTAACCGTAACCCTAAATTGCTTGTTTGAAATGTTTGATTACCATGTGACGGTACCGAAAGGGCGTCAAACTAGTGGGTCGCTATAGGCAGCAGTCGGGCAATTCAAATGAATAGGAAGTGTTTCGTTGCCCAACCACGAAAAACGGGCAATAACGTGAATGCACCACGAAAATTAAAGCTATTTTTTTCGTGAATACTTCACGAAATGAAAGAGATACGGTTGGGAGGTTGGCCATCTGGTCCTTGGAGGAGGGCCACATGAAGTTCAGGGGTGCATTTCTCGAAACCATAGTTGCTAACTAAATTAGCTACTTTGTTGTTTGCACTGCAATATTCCATTGGCAACTACTGAAGTTGCTAACTGGCTAACAACTACACTTTCGAGAAATGCACCCCAGATGTGTATGGAGTGGAGGAGGTTGTCTCTGACATTGTGTTTGGTCCTTACATCAATGAAATAGGCAAGGTACCAGTTTTTAAACTTGAGGACGAAATTTGAGGATAGAGTGTGCTAGCCTTTAGGGGAAATAACACGTTAGTCATGAACACAAATGATTTTATATTGTGCTGATCTCCAAAATATTATTTAGAAAAATAGGCCTACATTTCTGCTGGAGTCGTTGATCCTCGTAATATATCTCTCAGTGATTCACCTTGTGATTAATCTTGTGAATGGATAAAGATGATGTTGTCCATGTAGGCTACATGTATCTCCTATGTTTAAAGTAGAGTATACTTTTAGTTTAGTTTAGTGATGCCCATTCACAAATGAATAACCTCTTCATAAATATTCACCGTTCCAATCAGTCTTTCAAAAACACTGGCACAGCATTGAGTCATTGATCCCATTCTTGACATTTTTGCATCACCTCCCAAAATTCAAAAGAACCCCAAATAATTTGGGAATATCTGCCACTCTTCCTATAACAGGTTCTCTGAGGTCAAATTGATAAAATGTTAGATCTGTACCTGAGATCAACTAGTGACAGACTAGAAAGTCCTGGAGAGTAACATGCTATGTGAGATTGTTGAGTTAGTAGAGGTTTGGACTCATGTCATGTGGCTTGGATTTGAGTCCGATTTGTTCCACAAATTTCATGATTTGAGCCTTGACTTGAGAAAATGTTAAAAGACTCGTAACTCGACTTTGATATGAACATCAACAAGACTCGACTTCACTTGAATTTGCGCTTCATGATTCGCCACTTCCCATTACACTTCCTCTTAGCTATTAAGTTATTTATCCAGTTTGTTTTTAAAAATATATATGTAAGAGAGAAAGGCAACTGTTCAGCATGCACAGGCTCTCTGATTTCTGACATGTTTGTGTTTGAATGAAAGTATAAATTAAAGGAATAGGTCGGTATTTTGCATTTGGGACCTTAATTATGGTGTATCATACACTGAGCTACCCACCTGTGTCACTTTTGTTTGATTTGAAGCCTTCCGGGAGATTTTGGGTTTGGGCGATATCCACAAACCACCGTACAGCGGGAGTCAAAGGGGCACAGACTTTAAATCCGTCGTACACGCATAAACAGTATTTTCTTATTTTGTTTAGGGTCATTGGGATGATACAATTACGTTGCCGCCTCATTCCAATCTTTAAATCTCCCGGGTTCAGTGAACGAATTAAAAATCTGTATTGACTGAGGTGTGCCACGTTTGTTTTGCTGGTAGAAAGACCTTTGGCGCAAAAAACGCACACACATAGCCTCGTATCCAGGAGAGTGTGGCGCCCACAGACCTGTGGTGGCGCCTTCCTTTTCCATCTCAACGCAAAATGCCACGGTTTCATAAAGCTTGTCATTTTGTTTCAGCATCCAGTATATGCGCACATTCAACCCATAGCAAAGTTCTAGCCGAAGAACTGTTAAAAACCGAGAGCTTCAACGTTTGCTTCTAGTATCATGTAGCCGACAGCCGTAGCAGAGGCAGAGCTGGCTGGCTGTCAGAATGAGCGTCGCAGAAAGATGACGTGGCACACCTCAGTCAATACAGATTTTTAATTCGTTCACTGAACCCGGGAGATTTAAAGGTTGGAATGAGGCGGCAACGTAATTGTATCATCCCAATGACCCTAAACAAATTAAGAAAATACTGTTTATGCGTGTACGACGGATTTAAAGTCTGTGCCCCGTTGACTCCCGTTGTATGGTGGTTTGTGGATATCGCCCAAACCCAAAATCTCACGGAAGGCTTCAAATCAAACAAAAGTGACACAGGTGGGTAGCTCAGTGTATGATACACCATAATTAAGGTCCCAAATGCAAAATACCGACCTATTCCTTTAAACTATTTTTAAAAATATTTGTCACTATTCACATGTAAAATTACTCTATACACATTCACAATGAGATCTGAAATTGATTGAGGTTGACATGAGATAGAAATAAGGACATACAATATTGAAAGGCTGTGCCATTTTGAGCGCCATTGAGCGGGCCTGGGTCTTAAATGTGTACAAAGTCAGTGACAAGTTGCTACACGCTGTGGGATGCAGGTTTAGCCAAGTAGGCTGAACTTGTCTGTCTCTGATTGACAAGACCTTTGTTATGACATCACTGATCTTATGCAGTGTTTTTTAGAGCTTGTTCATTGCTGAAAACTGATTTGTAAACTGATTTTTTGGTCCCATTTCTTTGCATTGGCATCGCTTTTTGCTAAAAGCTAAAAACTGGCAAACTTAGGAATGTCGCAATCTTAACCAGATTGCTCCTCACCCAACATACTGATGTGCCTTTATTTGTTGTCCAAACATGTAAGGACATCAAGTCAAGGAAATTACAAAACATAAATGTTAAAAATTTTAAACTACTCATATTTTAAATGTTTTGATTAAAATGCACGCTAGTATATGACTTTTGGGACACATCAGTAGTATGCCCTTGATTCATGTGGTGTTTTGGCCTTTAAATACTATACAACCTCCTCAAACGTGGTCAGCTGTTGATCAAGCCTGAGTTTGTGTCCCATGCCAAATCATTGACAGCTTACTATTCTCTCTTCTCAACAGCTTTGAGCCACTTCACGCCTGGTTTGTGCCCTTTGATCTTTTCCCTCGGAGGTCTGTGTGGCTGGGCCTATTCATCCATCTGCACTGTTGTGCTTTTACCATCTTCCTCAAAGTTCAGGGTTCTGGTGCTCAGCGAACTTTGGGTTCGAACTTTGAGAACTCTGGCCGCTGTGCTTCACTCAACTTATCTGACTGGATGCTTTGTAGGAGCATCTGGTCAAAATAATCACTCCAATCTTAAATTAAGTAGACATCGAATACATGTATGTAGATGAATCACTTCAAGAAATCCCTCCCTGGAAAAACCTAACCAAGCCCTGTTTTGCTTCCCTACACCAGGAGCACACAAAATAAAGCACTGGGAACAATAGGAGTGTCATACTTTATGTTTTGTGCTCTCTTTGAAAGGGACCAACCACTCATTCCCAGGGGGAAATGGCTCTGTTACAAGGAGGCGACCGGCCCACCGAGTGTCAGGAGAGAATAAGTGGGCGTAGGTGCTCTCTGGTCGTTTAAGATGACAGGGCGTCCATGTCCCAGAGGAGTCAGAGAGAGTGTGTGTGTGTGTGTGTGTGTGTGTGTGTGTGTGTGTGTGTGTGTGTGTGTGTGTGTGTGTGTGTGTGTGTGTGTGTGTGTGTGTGTGTGTGTGTGTGTGTGTGTCTGAGTATCCGTGTGTATGCTGGTTGGGCGTGTGAGATGTGAGAGAGGGAAATGAGAGATAGTGAGAGAAAGGGAAGAGTGGATAGTCTGCTTCAGGTCTGCTGGAGACACACTTGGGAACCAGAGAGAAGGAGTCAAGGGACACAGGCAAATAAGCAAGAGATGAAAACCCTTTCCCCCCTTGCCCCAATGACTACCACCTGAACACCACGCCACTGAACCAGCATGTGGTAAGTAGGCGAGGCAGGGTGGGGGAGACAACTTTTCTCCATCATTTCTCTATCTTTCATCTGTAATAGGTAGGCCTTTACTACCTTAACAACACTATGGTGAGTTGTGGCTGGTTTGAATTTGATCTGGTCCAGTGGACTTTAATTACTTGAAAAAAAGAATGAAGCGTATCCACCAGACAACCCATTTTGTTGCACCCTTACTGGCTACAGCAAATGGGGATGCCATATCTGTACAGAACATTTATACAGGTCTGGTAGTCCACATGTCCCATAGATTAAACAGTTGCAAATTACTTTTAATGAGTAACTCCTATGATAATAATTGCCATTTTTAATGTTGAGATGGTTATCGTCATGGTGTTGGCTGATTTGTCTTGTCAAAATCACAGTTTTTTAAGTCTCTTCTGGACTAGGGGACTATTTTCTGTTCAATATAAAAATTACAAGATTCATTACGGTGTTAGTCAATGCCTAATGCTGATCGTAATTATGTAGCAGTAGTATGCAGAATGCAGTAGTGATTCTGTCCTTCATTCTATAGTATTTTCACTCAGAGCCAGTGAAAGTAATCAAATTCACACTGAGCTCTACAAAAGGCAAAATTCTTTTACTGCTGTATATGAATGTTGAAACCAAAAATGCCTTAATGTGATCATACAGCCCAGTAAAGACGTATAGGGATGATAATGGTCAAATAGCAACAAAAACAAAAAGCAAACCATTTAGTCAAATGGGGTATTACAGAGTTCTTTTAAAAATGACAACAAAATGATGTTCTTAATACCTTTCGGTTTTTAGGGCAGCATTGCTACACTGTGCTATATAGGCTTAGGAAGTCGGCTGAGGTAACAAAGACACTGAGACCTTTTGGCCATTGCAGTGAATAGAACTGGGTTGGAGAGGTAACCAAGTCCTGTAATTAATACTTTTTACAATAACTGCAGTTGGGAATCCACCTCAGCACTCTCTCTTCCAGGGCATCCAGCATCTCTGGTTTGTTGCTTGTATGGCTAATGTCACCCAAATGGCCCCACACAATAGGCCAGCCATTATTTGTGAAACTAGAGCTCTCAGCCGAGCCAATGTGTCCTATTAACACCACAGGGTAAATGTAACTGTTCAAATGTTTCCCAAAGCCACTGTAAAATGTGAAAAAGGTCAGCAGGATTTAATCGGGTAGCGCTTTTTTTTTCAACAAAAAACTAATAGGTTTGCAGACAATGACTTAGTCTTAGACTTAGACTTAGTTAGTATACGGTTCATGTATAGCTATTTTTCTTACCTTTCTTTCCTGTTTTTGATAGTAAACGAAGACAAGTCAGACTTTCTGATTTGATTCAGATTTCTGGTACCTGGAATTATAATATGGACACCAGCTGAGAAAACTCATGTACAGTATGGCGCTACAAATGCCATGATTCTTACAGTTGGGCTGTTAATTATTCAACTCTTTCAAGACCTCAGCCAGACTGTTTTTGCTTTTAGGGCCTCAGTGTTCATCCTGGTGTATGCATTTACATTCCCACATTACAATGATGCAGGTAAGTGGTATTGTTCTTATTGGTGTGTGTGTGTGCGTGTACGTGTGGGTGCGGGTGTGTGCGTGTGTGTGCGTGTGTGTGCGTGTGTGTGTGTGTGTGTGTGTGTGTGTGTGTGTGTGTGTGTGTAGTGTGTAGTGTGTGTAGTGTGTGTGTGTGTGTGTTCTAATACACCAACATTGTGTATTAGAACACACTAACCACTAGCTAGAATATTCACCATAATGCCAAATCCTAATACTTCCACAGTCTCAACTGTCAGTCTTACCATGATTGTGATTTTCATATAGCCCAGTTAGACTGCTTGATTGTGAAGGCGTGTTACTAGCCTGATTATCAACGACTTTCAAATCTCTATTTTAGACTTGGTCTGACCCCTGCATAACAATTAACGGTTCTCAAACAGCATGGTTGACCCGCCTCCCTTGGTTTGCAACTAGTCGAGGCCAGAAAGCGCTGTGCCAACGTTTAAACCAAACATTTTCTTAGTCCCAATAGAACTTAAACCATGTCACTGCCTTTAACACGCCTCTACCCAGGGCCGTTGGAGCTGCTCAAAGTTGATGTGTATGTGTATGTTATGTTTGTTTCTAGTGGCTGAACTAAGTGACTGCGCCGCCGTGGACCTCATATGCCATGCCAACGCCAAGTGCGTCAAGACCCGCGACAACAACTTTGTCTGCATGTGCAACACGGGCTACACCGGCGACGGCCTGCAGTGTGTGGACATCGACGAGTGCGACACGCGCCTCCACAACTGCCATGTCAAGGCCCTGTGCACCAACACCCTGGCCAGCTACACCTGCCTCTGCCTGCCAGGCTACTCGGGCGACGGCTTCACCTGCAGCGACATCAACGAGTGCCAGGTGGACAATGGGGGTTGCCACGCCAACGCCGCCTGCGTCAACACCGATGGAGGTCGCAGGTCAGTGGTGAACGTAGACCAGTGCACACAGGTGCATTTACAGCCAGTGCGCAGTACCAGTAAGAGAATATGGTTAATGCTGTCCAAAAACCCTTTTTAAAAAATCTATTTAAGTAGAAAACGTGTCCTATGAAGAGAATAGCTCAAAGTTACCTGAAATAGTCGTGCAACGATTAGGGGTGTAAATAATGATCGAAATGTATCGATGAATCGATCTTACGGCCGACGATTTAATTTAATCGTATTGTATCGTGGGACATTCTTAAGTATCGAAAATAATCAAATCCCTGCTTTAAGAAATCGATTTGTCGATCGATTTGTAATTTACACCCCTGGCAGCGTAGCAAGTCAAGTCAAGTCAAGTTTATTGTCAATTTCTTTACATGCACTGGTCATACAAAGAATTTGAAATTGCGTTTCTTGCTCTCCCATGCAGACATAGACTAATCTAGGTAAGGACATAGACAGTATAGACATAGACAGTACTCATACATGGACATAGACAGTATGGACGTAGACATTGCTCATACAGACATTTAAGTGCAAGACTGGACAACAAAAGACTTGTAGAGAACATACATTAAGAGGAGGTATTTTGTTGTGCTTTTCCTAAAAAGTCCTTTATAGCGTTCTGACATAGTAATAGTAGCATTTGAAGAAAATAAATAATTAAAAAAAGGTTTATTAAATACACCAGCAGCAGTATGTGTGTGTGTGTGTGTGTTTGTATGTGTTTTGTGTGCGTGTGTGTGTGTGTGTGTGTGTGTGTGTGTGTGTGTGTGTGTGTGTGTGTGTGTGTGTGTGTGTGTGTGTGTGTGTGTGTGTGTGTTTAGTGCAGGTAGAAAGTGCGGTGTGTGTCTGTGTGTGTGTCTGTGTACCTGTGTATGTGTGTGTGTGTGTGTATGTGTGTGGGTATGAGTTGTTTGTCAGTGTGTGTATGTTTGGGTTTAGTGCAGAAAGTGCAGTGTGCTTGTGTGTGTGTGTGTGTGTGTGTGTGTGTGTGTGTGTGTGTGTGTGTGTGTGTGTGTGTGTGTGTGTGTGTGTGTGTGTGTGTGCATGTGTATGTTTTGAGTTAGTGCAGGTTGAAAGTTCAGTCACAGATGTAGTAGTGCAGGTGGAATGTTCAGTCGCAGATATGGTGGTGGGGATGAGGGGGGGGGGAGCGTTGTCAGTGGCCTGGCTGGCTAGAGGCTGACAGTGAAGGGAGAGTGGGTTGAGTGTTCAGTATCTTGATTGCTTGATGCATCGTGCTGCTTGCAAGCCTGGTGGTACGGGAACGGAGGCGCCTGTACCTCTTTCCAGAGGGCAGGAGGCTGAACAGTTTGTGTGCAGGGTGGCTTGTGTCTTTGATGATCATCAGTGCTTTCCGGGTGAGGCGTGCGGTGTAAATGTCCTGCAGGGAGGGGAGTGGTACTCCAATGATCTTCTTCGCTGTGTTCACAACACGCTGTAGATCTGTAGCGCAGATGTTTATTTTGTTAGCACCATTTCTGATATTGGCATTGGTAGAGAGATCGTTATCGATATGAAAACTCCTTTCGCCCCTGGCGCAGGTGCACCTGCCGGGAGGGCTTCAAGGGCAACGGCTTCACCTGCCAGGACGAGGACGAGTGCCAGCAGAAGACCATCTGCCACTGGAACGCCACCTGCACCAACAACCTCGGCTCCTACGTCTGCACCTGCAACATGGGCTACAAGGGAAACGGCAACTACCTGTGCCTGGACGTGGACGAGTGTTCCGAGATGCCGGGGGTCTGCTCGTCCTCCTTCGGCTACAAGGGCTGCCAGAACCTGCCCGGCACCTACCGCTGCACCTGCCAAGTGGGGTACCAGAGCAACGGCAAGACCTGCGCCGACATCAACGAGTGCGAGCGCAACATCTGCAGCTTGTACTCCAGCTGCGTCAACAACCCCGGCTCGTACCGCTGCACGTGCAACGACGGCTACATGGGCAACGGCCTCACCTGCGTGGACATCAACGAGTGCAACCAAGACAACTCGTGCGACGAGAACGCAGCCTGCATCAACATGCTGGGCAGCTACGAGTGCTCCTGCCTCACCGGTTTCCTCGGCGACGGCGTGAGATGCGTGGACATCGACGAGTGTCAGACGAGCGCCAACATCTGCCCCAGCACCGCGGCGTGCGTCAACACGCCGGGCAGCTTCTACTGCGACTGCGGCCGCGGCTACACGTTCAACGGCACGCGGTGCGAGGACACGGACGAGTGCGCCACGGGCGAGTGCAGCGAGTTCGCCTCCTGCGACAACTTCCCCGGCTCCTTCAGCTGCAAGTGCCTGCTCGGCTACGAGGGGAACGGGATCACGTGTCTGGACGTCGACGAGTGCTCCTTGATACAGCAGTGCCACGCCAACGCCCGCTGCATCAACCTGCCGGGGTCCTTCAACTGCAGCTGCCTGCTGGGCTACTCCGGAGACGGCGTGCAGCGGTGCTCGGACGTCGACGAGTGCCTGGTGGACAATGGCGGCTGCGGGTACAAGGCCACCTGCGTCAACAACAGGGGCTCCTTCACCTGCGTGTGCCCGCCGGGCTTCGACCTGGTCAACCGCACCACCTGCCAGGACGTGGACGAGTGCCAAGTCCTCCCGGAGCCCTGCGGCGCTAACGAGCGGTGCCTGAACACCGAGGGAGACTACGAGTGCCCGTGCCAGGCCGGCTTCGCCCGCGGCGCTCAGGGCATGGCGTGTTTGGACGTCGACGAATGCCAGGCGGGCAACCCCTGCCACGTCCACGCCACCTGCATGAACACGGTCGGCTCGGTGTCGTGCGTCTGCAAGAGGGGCTTCACGGGGAATGGCACGCACTGCCAGGACGTGGACGAGTGCGAGTCGGAAGGCACCTGCGACGCCAAGGCTCTGTGCGAGAACTCAGAGGGCTCCTTCTCCTGCAGCTGTCTGGAGGGCTTCATTGGCGACGGCTTCTCCTGCAACGACATCGATGAGTGCATGCAAGTGCGTTCCCCCCTCCTCCCTACACCATACACGTAGTGCATGTTGCCCAACACACCTAGGCCATGATCTCTCTCACAGACACCCCCCATGCATATGCACCCCGGCATAATTTGCATCTTCTGCACCTAGGCACTATTGCACTTTGCACTTTGCACTGCGCACTTTGCACACACACACACACACACACACACACACACACACACACACACACACACACACACACACACACACACACACACACACACACACACACAAACAAACAAACAAACAAACAAACAAACAAACAAACAAACACACACACACCTATGGACAGTACCAGCAGACAATTCTAATCTTACTGTATGTTTCAGTTTTAGTCATTCTATGTACAGTCTGTGACAACTAAAAGTCACTGTATTCTTGTATCTTTGTAGGTCAACAGCAGCTGCCCATCCTTTGCGGTGTGCCTCAACTCCCCCGGATCCTCCGTCTGCTCTTGCCTGAACGGCACGGTGGCCCGGGGTGGTGGCAACACCTGCGTGGAGCCAAGCACGGAGTGCAACCCACCCTGCCACCAGTACGGCCTCTGCCACCCCTCACCGCTGGGGTTCCAGTGCGTCTGCGACGTGGGGTTCGTGGGTGACGGTAGCATCTGCTCCGACATAGACGAGTGCCTGAGAGATGACATTTGCCCTCAGAATGAAACCGAATGCCTGAATACGGCCGGCGGTTATGAATGCATATGCAGAACAGGCTTCTCACAAAATGGAACAGATTGCGTTGGTAAGTTACCTTATTGGGACGATAACTGGTAATACTTTACCTGAAGGGGTCTACATAAAGCTGTCATATAACCATCATAAGAATGGCATGGCCCGTGCATAGGAACGTTAATGACAGATTACTGATGGTTTCGACTCTTTTCGACGGTTTTGGGAATGTCATGACACCCATACAATGTCAACTTGACATTCCAAAAATCACATGACACATTATGATGACAACAGTCATAAACACCAATGATGTCTCATTAGGCTTCATGACATGTCATAGGTCATGACATACTTATGCCTGATACATGGCACCCTTCTACAGGCCTCTTCAAATAAAGAGTTACACATTAACATTGAGGATGGTCTCCTAAAGATGCATAAAATAATTAAACTCAAGGGATAAACCTATTTTAATTATTTATTTTCTTCAAATGCTACCATTACTATGTCAGAACGCTATAAAGGACTTTTAGAAAAAGCACAACAAAATACCTCCTCTTAATGTATGTTCTCTACAAGTCTTCTGTTATCCAGTCTTGCACTTTCTATGTCCATACTGTCTTATGTCCATGTATGAGTACTGTCTATGTCTATACTGTCTATGTCCTTACCTAGATTAGTCTATGTCTGCATGGGAGAGCAAGAAACGCAATTTCAAATTCTTTGTATGACCAGTGCATGTAAAGAAATTGACAATAAAACTTGACTTGACTTGACTTGACTTGGACTGTATTCATAATCATAGCACAGGCAAATATACTGTATGTATGCAAATGTACTGTATGTGAGCGTATAATGTATTACGACTGAGGAAGTGTGTCTATAAATCACTACAACTGTTGCTTGGGAATGTACTATGTTAATAGACTCTTCTCGTTTTTTGCTGTCTTCTCGTAGATATTGATGAGTGTTCATCCGGGACACATCAGTGCAGCCCCTTTGCAGAGTGTGCCAACACCATCGGGAGTCACTCCTGCTCCTGCCTCAAGGGCTTTGAGGGAGATGGACACAATTGCACAGGTAACCAGCTGTCACCATTGAAAGGGTTATGCCACTATTTTGGGGCTGAATACGGTTAAAATGGTTGCCCTGGGTTTATAAAGGTGGTAATGTGTTTTGTTTTTCATGTTAGGCGTTGTCTTGTTTTAAGGAGGCAGTAAGTATCCAAGCTAGTGAGAGTCAATGGATAGCACATGCTACAGTGGTCCCTAGTTTAGCTACATACTCCCTCTTTTAAATTGTCTTAAAGCAAGACAACGCCTAACATGAAAAATAAGCCACTTCACCACCTGTATTAACTCTGGCCAATGATTTTAACTGTATTAAGCCTCAAGATGGTGACATACCCCTTTAAACCATTTCAATCAGTGTTTGCATGCTTCATGGCTGAATAGGAGAGTGAGGGTGATTGAAAGGGAGAGAGTGTGCGTTTTTGTTATTTCTCTGTGTATCCACTTTCCATCTAGTCTCTTTTTAGAAGCTAACTCTCTGGGGAGCCTGTTTCCTTGACACCACTCTCCCCTTTTGGATGACTCCTTATAGACATTGATGAGTGCCCAATTGAGAACGGAGGATGCCACCTCGACGCCCGCTGCACAAACACCCCGGGATCCTTCCGGTGCGCCTGCCCACTCGGCATGAGCGGGGATGGCTTTGACTGCCAAGACCTGGACGAATGCTCCCTCAACGCCACCCTGCCACACAACTGCAGCCACCTGGCCCAGTGCAACAACACCTGGGGCTCCTACACCTGTCGGTGCCACGGCGGGTACGCGGGTGACGGGCGCACGTGTGAGGACGTGGACGAGTGTCGACAAGTGCCCTCTGCTTGTCCGGCCAACATGACCTGCCTCAACAGACCCGGCGCGTACGACTGCTCGTGCCTGGTGGGCTTGGTCTACGATGGCCTGGGCACCTGTGTGAGTGCGGAGGACTGCTTGAATGCCAGTACGGTGTGCCACTCACATGCCACGTGCACCAACACGTCCGTCTCCAGTTACTGCAGCTGTCTGGAGGGCTTCTACGGGGACGGCATGAATTGCTCGGATGTGGACGAGTGCCAGTGGGCAAATGGGAACGATACTGACGATGACCCTTGCCCCGAGTTTTCCTTTTGTTTCAACACACTCGGATCGTTCCATTGCAGTTGCTGGGAGGGCTACGACTTCAACGGAACCCACTGCCTGGACGTCGACGAATGCGAGTCGGAGAACGTCACCTGCACCGCCAACAGCACCTGCTTGAACGTTGGAGGGGGCTACCTCTGCCCATGCGACGACGGCTTCCGGGCCAATGGCTCTCTTTGCGTCGACGTTGACGAGTGCTCGCCGTTGTCGTCATCTGACGTTGGCCCGTGTCCAAACGTCTCAGAGTGCCGCAACGTGCCCGGGTCGTTTTTCTGCGACTGCTGGGAGGGCTACGTCACCGGTAACGGCACCACCACCACCACCTGCGAGGATGTAGACGAGTGCCTCATCAACACCACGTGCCAAGAGCACAGCACCTGCACCAACACGGTGGGCGGATTCAACTGCACCTGCAACTCAGGCTTTGCCCTTACCGGCAACGGGACAGAGTGTGCGGACATAAACGAGTGTGCCGCAGCTCTCCCTTCCGACCAGTTGTGTGCTAACGGCACCTGCATCAACAGCCTCGGGTCCTTCTACTGTGTATGTGACGAGGGGTTCTGGAGCAACGACACTGAGTGTCTGGATGTTGACGAGTGCTCAGAGTCTCACGGGAATGCCTCCTCCTCTGTCTGCCAGCCCTATGCTACATGCGTCAACTTCCCAGGCTCCTATGAGTGCCCCTGCGATACGGGCTTCCTCCTCAATGGGACGCTTTGTGAGGATGTGGATGAGTGCACTGACATGGATACGTGGCCCTGTGTTGACAATGCAGACTGCATCAACACCGTTGGGTCATTCCTCTGCCCCTGCATGGCCGGATATGAGCTCAGTGGATTGAATTGCACGGATATTGACGAGTGCCTTGCGAACGACACATGCCGCGCCGACCAGCTGTGCTTCAACCAGCCCGGAACGTTCCGCTGTACGTGCCCGACGGGGTTCCACGAGGAGGATGGGGCTTGCATGGACACCAACGAGTGCCAGGACAGTAGCGGTCCACCGTGCCACGTGTTGGCGCGCTGCTGGAACTTTCCGGGCTCTTTCTCCTGCCACTGCCCACCGGGTTACACAGGCAACGGCACCTGGTGTGGGGACCTGGACGAGTGTTCGACGTCTCGTGTCACCTCCCCCCCGTGCCACCGTCAAGCCAGCTGCCAGAACACGCCAGGCTCCTTTTATTGCACATGTCCACCGGGGTTCCTCTCGGCCGGGCCTGCGTGCGTCGACCTGGATGAATGCCAGCAGAACCGCGGAGGGTGCCACCCCGGAGCGAGTTGCCATAACTCTGCAGGCGGCTTCCGCTGCGTGTGTGGCAGAGGCTGGGTCGCCACTGAGAGGCAGGGGCGTGGACCCAGGGGCTGTGCAGATGTGGATGAGTGCCACCTGAGTTCCACCACCTGCCCTGGGAATACCACGTGCGCCAACTCCCCGGGGTCTTACAGCTGCAAGTGCAGCGCTAACGATACTGTGTGTCAGTGGCGGGCACTGAAGGGTGGGGGTTCAGATTTACCATCGCCACCCCCCTCTCTCTCTTTCTCTTTCTATCTCTGTCTCTCTCTCTCTCTCTCTCGCGTGCGCTCTCTCGCTCTCTCTCTCTCTCTCTCTCTCTCTCTCTCTCTCTCTCTCTCTCTCTCTCTCTCTCTCTCTCTCTCACTTGTGTGTGTGTGTGTGTGTGTGTGTGTGTGTGTGTGTGTGTGTGTGTGTGTGTGTGTGTGTAGTGTAGTGTGCGTGAGGGATATAGAGGCAGGCTGTGACATTCCTCAATAATCATATGGTGTAATGAGTTTTAAACATATTTGCATAAAAAAGTATATTTTTGAAAAACAGAGAATTTAAGGAATTACCCATCTTGCAATACGTTTGCAGTTCTATGCTTTTTCACAGATATATATATTACATTATTTGTGTCTCTATTCCTCTATTTGTTTTAATGATAAAGTGTCTTTCTTTCCACAGAGAGTAATCTATTCCCCTTTGGAGAAGATGTGGGAGACACTAGTGTTGACATCAATGCAGCAGATGGCACATCTCCCTACATCAGCCCACCCATGGGTTTCCCTTTTATGGGCAAGCTGTTTGACCGCCTCTATGTGAGTAGCTAATAGACCCCTTTACTATTTGTACACAGATGTGACGTCATCGGGCTTCGTGCGCATTGTTGGAGCAGAATCAACCATTTACCGCACATTTGTAGATAAACTAGCCAGGTGTTTTTCCGAGATAAGAAAATGGATGGTCACAATAACTTCAGATATGAGGTGGGCGCCACAAACACGGGTATGCCTGATGATGTCCTCAGTCCAGTGGTAAATTTGATTTCTTGTAAACACAAACATCTTCTATGCTTCTGAAACAGCCTATTCCTTCTCGGAATAGCATAACAAGTGTTCTTTTAGGATCTCTATTTTTTCACAAACGTACATGCTTCAGGACTGCTGGTCTTCTCTCTTTAGAGTCTGTTTGTGTGTGTGTGTTTTTGAGTCAACAACGTGTGCGCAGTCATCGATGACGTGACTAAATCGGTTAATAGATGGCTATGAAATATGTGGATAGCATGGATGTTTCCTTGGTTATACCGCTTAAGATTAAAAGTCTTGTGTGTCATTTAGTGTGAAATTTCCAACATTTATGCTGCCCATTCAGAAATTCCATCTTTTTCATGAATATCTCCCATCATCTTGGCACTTGGTGTTTGGTACTTCACACTTTTCAAACATGAATAGGTGGAGCATCATCAATTTAAATCTGCCATTTTGACCCTGCCATTACCCGTCATAGACATCTCTTCCTGAAAACCTAGTCTGTTTAAACCAGTAAGTATCAGTTTATTCAATAAGTAAATATTTGTGGACAAGAAAGGGCAGTGAATGGGCAGCAAACATTTTTGTTTTGTTTAGAAATAAACTACTAACATTACACACAGGACCTTTGAAACTCTCGTATCGTTAATTGAGTTATTTGAATCCAATAAGACAAGCAGCTCCAAGCAGTATGAAGAGAGTATGGTGGTTAGTGTGACATGTAGTTTGTAGGAGAAAAGAAAACATCCTTTACATGTTTATGATGCCTGTGGTACACTACTGTGCATAGTGACCAGGACATTCCCTTCACATAACTGTTCTCCTGCTGTCTCAAGTACACACTGAGGGCTCCAGCCAAGAGGCTTGCGGTTCTTGGCTTCTGGATTCTTCTATGCATTGCTGAAAACATACAAAGTGTGATGGGACATGGTCATGGATTTATCAATGGTATCTAAGGTCATATAGACCAACATAACCAAGGGGTATGTGCGCTTTTGAAATTCAACATGTTAATCTCAGTTTTGTTAACCCTTTTAAGGTGTTCGGGTCATTTTGACCTGTTTTGAGTTTTTAGCTTGAGAAAAATAGTATACATTTTTATTTTTTCACATTGAGATTCACTGGCTCTGGCTCATTTTCAGTGAGGAACATCTAATCTGAAAAAAAAATGAGTGACCCCCCTTGCTAACCCCTCCTGCACATTTGTATTACACATGAGGTGTTCCCGGGTCATTTTGAGCCGTATCACTTTGGGGGGCTTATACATCAATATTTAAAAAATGACCCGAACACCTTCTATGTAACACAAACACGAACACACTTACAAGGGTTAAGTTGTCAAAATAGGCCCTGCCGTGGCCCAACAGTAGGGCACTGGGCTACTGTGCAGGTGGCCCGGGTTCGTTTCTGGCCTGGGTTGTTTGCCGATCCTCCCCCATCTCTCTCTCCCACTCGCTTCCTGTCACCATCTCCAACTGTCCTGTCAAATGGGGGCAAAAAAGCCCTACACATTAAAAAAAAAATCAAAGCAGACACTAAATTCTGGAGACACGCTGTGGCCCATACTGTAGAGGAAGTGAGTGATGGCAGTATCACATATTTAATTGTCATTGCCCTCAACTTGAGCTGCTAACACTCAAATTTGCCCTAATGGAGATGACAGTATTAGAATACCAAAGTGAAATCAGGTGTCAGTCATCTGATCCGGGTGGTAGTTTGTTGTTAAAGTAATACAACTGTGTGTTAACACTTAACACCATAGTAATGGTGTATGGTTTTCAAATGTGTTCCATTCATGACTAGGTCATACTAATGCTTTTAGCTGCTTTCATTCATTATTTTTTTTGTACAGTTCTCTGACAACGGCGTCATCCAACTACAGTCGGTGCAGGAGAACGAGCAGTTTCTCTACCCCAACCCCTTCCCGGGTGGTTTCCGTGGGAATGAGGGTGTGGCCATGCTGGCAGTGTTCTGGGATGATGCTGACCTTATTTTGGGACAGGGCAAGCTCCTGTATCAGGTAACCACACACAGACACACACACACACACAACTGTTGCTTGGAGACAAGAGACATTGCCACCGGACGGGTTTAGTATTTTTTTTAAGTCATGTAGGGAGAGCTGCCCTGGAGCGAGGCACAGTGCGGCAGTTGATACCCAACAAGTTGTGTGGGAATGAACAAAGCATTGTTGAGTTGTCTTGTTATTGTATTGTGGTCATTATATGTTTTTTTTAAATGTGAATGTGACACGCATATTATGCAAGAAAAGAACACAACATAACTCTGAAGGGGACTCTGTACTTGGCCTTTAAATCTACCAGATTTTTGCAAGCCTCGGAAAAATTCTTAAAAAGGTATATAGATATGCATAGAGAAAGCGTTGTGTACTAAAGAATACAACATGGATGTGGAGCTTGCCCTTTGACTGTTTTACTGTGACATACATTCTCTAAGTAGAGTTTTATAGACCGAACATTGTCACTTCTCACCCCCTAAATGTCCTGCACAGCTGAACAGTCCAACTATTTTTGTGAGCATAAATCCAATCCTCTTAGTAAACATACCCTCTAATGCAAATTATAATTTGTATACCAAAACTCAGATATGCTTATGAGACTTTCATATATCCAGGTATCTTCAATATCTTCAACCTACCCATGAAGTAACTGCTAAATGAATAAAAATGACAGTCAATATACAGTACTTATCAGGTATCCCATTTGTCTGTATGGCGTTTTCCCACCTGTCCTCCATCAGGAGTACAAGATGAACCACTCGGATGTCTACTCCCAGATCGTCTTCAACCGCACAGCAGAGGTGGTGAGCAAGTTTGAGTCGCAGCAGGGGAAGCCTCCTTACACGCCCACCTGGATCCTCAAGGTCACCTGGGACCACGTACTGCCCGTGTCCTACCAGAAGGTCAACCATTCTCAGGTCAGAGTCTATATAGTCTGAATACTTTGCTGGGGTGCATTTGTCAAAACCATAGTTGCTAACTACGTAAGCTACTTTGTTGTTTTCAATGCTATTTCCCATTTAATTGGCAACTACCCAAGTTGCTAACTGGCTAACAACTGCGCTTTCGAGAAACGCACCCCTGCTTAAGAAATATCCCAGTCAAATGAAGTAAGACATACATATTGAATGGCAAGAGCCAATGAAGTCAAGATGAAATACAGTATATGATGAGGGAATAGCCTGGGCCTGCTTATCCTGCCTGTGACACTGCCCAGAAATGTGCAATAATCAATGGCTAACCGGCCATTAACCGGCACAGTTTCCAGAAAATCTAGGATTACCTAGTGGTAAGAGACAGCTAGATATGTCTGTGAATTTTGTGCAATTGCAAACCGTGGTAGTGGTGGAACATGCGGTCTGTCCTTGCACCTCAATGACAGCCATCTGACGTGTGGACGTGTGGACCTGACCTGTGGTCTAAATGACAATGGGATTGTCTTTCATTTTCAAATGTAGTGTTATTAAACCTCCTCTAGAGGTCACTGCTTATTTTTTCCTGACAATCCACTTCTGGTCACTGTCCCTACGTCTCAACCCAAGCACTTGTGTCAGTGCACTGACTGTCAGTGCATAGTGCAAACAGTGCACTGAAGTCTTTAGTGCATAGTGTCGTGGAAAAAATTGAGCACTATACACTGTGCCCTCGCTGGAAGTGACGGCTGAGCATGGCATTAGCCATAAGGTTGGTGTCCCATCAACATTACTTACAGAATTAGGAGACTGTTGACCAAACTCTTCTACTGAACTGAATGCCACATTTCCTCCCTGTCATTGTCAACATGGCCACCGTTTAGTGCGTGCAGTTTCCATCATTCAAGCACTGCATTTTCCCGCCATTGTTAGGGGATCATCCTGGCACTTTCAGTGCACTGGCTCAACCAAAATTTTCAGCGTGAGCGACCTAGGCAATGGTCTGTAGAGAATTGAGCTTCCTTGTTGTTTTGTTTTGCCTTGCTAGTGCCCTGCTAGGGTTACATCTTGTTTCACATCATGCTTTATATCTCTCCACAGACCAACACATTCCAGGGCATCGTCACCACTGACGGCGAGCGCTCCTTTGGCCTGCTCCACTATGGAGACATGCAGTGGGGCCCTGGCCAGCGCCTCCACCACGACGCCCTGATCGGCTACACCGACGGAGCCCAGCACTTCCACAACGAGTCCACCGACCCCCACGACAACCTGTTTGGACCCGGCGGCCGCTACCGACCCCAGGACGTGGTGGGCACCCTGGGACGCCCGGGTCAGCTGGTGTACGACCTGACCGGACCCACTCGAACCACCACAGGCACCCTTGCTGGAACCACCACGGAGGACCCGCGCAGGAAGTGCCAGCTGTGGGCGCTGAGCGAGCCCGAGCCGGCGGAGTGGGCGGTGGGCGTGCTGCCGTGCCCCTGCACCCGTGCCCAGGCTCTGGAGGACCTGGCCTTTGGGCCGGACATCCTGCCCCCCAGACAGTGGGAGTTGGTCAGGGAGATGAGAAGGGTGCGGTGGGGGGGAGCTGGGGGTCAGGTGTTCCAGTCGGTGCTGTCCAATGAGCACGGCGCCGGGAAGCGGTGTATGTATGACCCGCAAGGCTTCCTGCTGGCTGGATACAGTGAGCGGTACTTCACACAGCAAAAGACCCAGCAGCACATAGGTAATACTCACATGTTCTGATCAAAGCATGTTTATTTTACATAGCTATCAAAAAGAAACTGAAAAGTATAATTTCAAACTACTAGTCTCCTATGGGCTACAGTGTGTGACCCATTGAATCTGACTACCAGAAATATGTACTTACTGTAGTTTTTGGATTTAAAATGAAATCCATTACTGCTACTAATACTCACTTATCTACCAGGATAAAAGTTATCTAGATTTGATTGGCACTTACTTAATAGTTTATGTAGCCGGAAAACAGCCTCACAACAAAAGTGTGAACGCCCTACTCCTCAAAGTAAGGCTGTAGGCAAGGTGCTATTTGTCTTATACTGCTCTCTAGTGGATATGTATAGGAATTGCAGTTCTCTGTTTCACTGCGGCAATGAGTCAGTTAAAGATGACCTCTGACCTTTCTGACTGCTAGATGAGGACCTGCGGCCATTCCAGTGGTGCTGTGTACGGTCGTCCCTGTGCCACCTCTACCTGAGCAAGCGCCCCCTAGACCGCTGCCAAGGTTACGGGTGGAAGGGCATGGGCAATGACAGCCATGTTGACTTCAGCAACAGCAGCATCATAGCCAACAAGGCAATGCCTGGCATAGGTGGGCAAAATATACATTTGTATATACTTGTGTATTCTATGAATTGTATTTGTATATAAAGCAAACCCTAAAGAATAATAGGAAACCAGTGTTTAGAAAGTGCAGTTGCAATGTTGCAATGGTCCATCTATACGACAGAGCTGTGGCATGTTTAGGTCGGATGCAATGATATTGAGTAGTGTGGGACTGTACATGATCTGTAATATAATTTGACCTTGCAAATTAAAGCGAATTAAATTCATGCTCCCTCTCCCGACTCAAGACTATTCAAGTTACTGTATGGTGTAACCCATTTCCATTATAAAGACAAATATTTGTTCTATTCTCAGAGACTAGCACATAATATGCATACATTTTGTGTATGTGTAGATAAAGCTGTTATATGCTCGTGTTAGTGCGTATGCACTGTATGTATGCAAAAAATATGCGTGAGAATTTTTTGTCAAGTTATACACCCAAACTCTGTCCTGTGCAGGCATGGCCTATGGTAGCCTCCACTTCATCACCTTCGATGGCTCTGAGTACACCTTCAAGGCCCTGGGGGTGTTTGTCATCGTGCGGCTGTCCTCCAGCTCTGGCACCAACATCTTCACGCTGCAGGGGGTGACGGACGTGCTCCACAACCATGGCCAGACCAGACGCGTGCCAACACTGGCCCGACTGGCGGCCTTTCACCAGGGGAAGGGGAAGGTGAGAGAGGAAGATGAAGTGGAGGGCTACTGCTGAGTTTTAGAGTGCAGTATACATGATTAGACAATGTTGATGATCTGATATTCATTCATTCATTCATTCATTCATTCATTCATTCATTCATTCATTCATTCATTCATTCATTCATTCATTCATTCATTCATTCATTCATTCATTCATTCAGCCTTTCATTAATTCATTCATTCCTTCGTTTCTATATTTATTTTGTTATCTAGTTATGTTTTCATTTTATTTTCCTATGTACATACGAATTTCCTTACTTACTATTTGTTACCTTTGTTATACAAATAGTATACTACTATATACTATTACCATACACGTGTGTTAAATAATTAGATTGTTATTCAATTATAGAAACATGAAGTGTGATGCATTTTAATTAATTGTAAGCAAATGTTTGCATGGAAGGTGGAATGGATGCGTGCCGAGACAGAAAGAGGACTTCAGGTTCTGGTGAATGATGTGGAGGTTCCTGTCTCTGTTGGTGAGGAAACATGCACAGAAACGTCCCATGTACAAGCATGTATTCACACACACACACACACAGACACACACAGACACACAGACACACAGACACACAGACACACACACACACACACACACACAGACACACACACACACACACACACACACACACACACACACACACACACACACACACACACACACACACACACACACACACACACACACACACACACACACACACACAATCCCAACAAACCAAGAAACATTAAACCTCAGCAGACCCCTCTTGTGGCCTCGGCAGGTGTGGTGCACGTGGAGAAGGGCTTCGCCGTGCGCTGCACGTCGCTGAGCCGCTGCGTGGCGGTGTACGCCAACGGGCTGCACGTGGCGGTGTGGCGGGGGGACGCGGGTCGGCTGGCGGCCCTGGTGGAGGTGCCCCAGGCCTTCCTGAACCGCACCGTGGGCCTGCTGGGGCTCTGGAGCAACCAGCGCCGCGACGACTTCCTCATGTCCAATGGGGAGCTGGCCCTGCCCGCCTCGCCCAATGCCAGCCTCCCAGAGCAGGACAAGCTGCAGGAGTTTGGCATGTCCTGTGAGTTCAACGATTTTTTACTATTATTGTTGTGAGGTTGCATTGGATTATTTTTGTCTCGGTTGAATGAGTACAGTACTGTAAATGAGGTTTACCGTTTTGACAGTTGAATTTGCCTTGTGTGACATTTAATTGTGTGAATTTTGTAGGCCTACTGCTGGGATGTCAAACTCAGGCCCAAGGGCCAAATTTGGCCCGCGGAGCCATTTTGTTCGGCCCGCGAGATCATTTCAAATGTCTATTACAGTTGGCCCACATACACCATCAATGTATAGCGTAATATGACTTGAACATGAAATTTGCAGTGTCACAGGATGTGTAGACACATTTGAAATAACAAATATGATGGGAAAGAGCGTCTGTGAAATGTAACTATGAGTATAAAGTGCATGCATGCACAATTTTAGTCCATTTTTAAAAATTGTGGAGTTC
>NC_085880.1:24777781-24792781 GCF_034702125.1 Engraulis encrasicolus
CCATGGATATTTCGGGAGCAAATGAATGTTAAATTAAATAAAAACACTTCAAAACATTGCAAGACTGATACAGACTGATACAGAAAACAGCCAATAAATTGTTGCTCAGTATCTGACTACTTGTATTTCCTCATCATGGCTGAACATTTGCGTTCAGTAGAAATGTAATGCATTGCAATGCATTGTAGAATTGAATCGAATCGGATTGGATCTAATAGAATCGAATCGAATCGGATCTACTACCTCCCGAATCGTGATCGAATCGGATCGTGAGGGCAGTGCCAATCCACACCATTAATGTACAATATGTAATGTAAGGGCATAGAATGAAATATCTTGCCTTGTTTTATGTATTTGTGTCTTCTTTCTAACCATTCCATACTAATGTAAGCATTGAGGTGCAATTATTTTAGATGGTGTGGCAAGCAAACATGTGACTCTCTGATCCTTAAACCACGTACCCAGCAATAAGACCTTCCAGCTTCCTCAATCAGCAAGGCATCCCTCTACAGGGACATCTCGCTTTGGATAAAAGCAACAGCCAAGTGTAATGTAATGTAATGCAATTTCTCAATTGGACTTTTACATTCGGAATATGGGACGACCATCTTCATGGACGTTTCACATTGTGCATGCTGAAAGTTGTGTTTGTGTTTTTTTTTCTGGTGTCCCCAACAGATTTCTGTCTGCCTCCGTTCCCCTTCCCCTGCCACCCACATGCCGACTGCATCAGCATGGGTTATAACTACACCTGCCTGTGTAAACCGGGCTTCACTGGCAACGGGAAGGACTGCACAGGTAAAGACAAGGGAAATAACTTAAGATGGCTCAGGGCAAAACGACTGAGATTGGCATGAGATTAACATGTTCAACCTTGATTGATTGATTGATTGATTGATTGATTGGTTGGTTGATTGATTATTGACATTATATCAGCTCCCCCTTTACAGGAGCACTGCTCTTCCTGTGGTCAAACAATTCCATCAGTTTTAACATAGACATGCACTCTTTCCCCCTTTATTATCAAATAAATAAAGAGAGCAAGCTTGAGGGGACGGTCTCTTCTGTCTACATGTGATAGCTTTGTTTTTGTTGTGGTTTTACTTGCACCCAATATCACTTTTTATCCTGAAATTTGAGCAAACCACAAGAAATAAAAAATGAAGAAGAGGAATGGGTGGACATTACATTATACTTATAAGACTTTTTTTATCCAAAGTGACTTACCGATGGTGTAGCATTTCAAAGCCGAAATAATCCCACAAGAAAAACAAAACAAATGCGTGCACACGCCTGTGCACTAACTCGCTCACTTAACTCTTTCAGATATAGATGAGTGTCTGGATCCATCCACGTGTCCTAATGCCAAGTTTCAGTGCGTGAACACACTGGGTTCAGTACGCTGCAACTGCCGCTACGGGGAGGCTGGCCAGAGGGATGGCTGTGGTGAGCAGAAACTGCCTTTTACCTTTACTGTAAAAGTTCTGGGGTGTGTTTCTCGAAAGCGCAGTTGTTAGCCAGTCAGTAACTTGGGTACTTGTCAATGGGAAATTGCATTGCAAACAACAAAGTAGCTAACAGAGTTAGCAACTATGGTTTCAAGAAATGCACCCCTGGCTTTCCTTCAGGGAGTAAAAACTTTATTTATTCCATCCATTTTGTGAAGCAGCTGAAGCTGAAGGCTTCATGCTCACCTCAATAATATTGCATGCTCAGTTTGTCTATGGTAGTTCATGTGCTACATAACGCGGGTATCTGCAAATATGGAGGATGAAATGGTGGTTGGAAAAACTAGGGAAATGCTTTTTATTCATCAGCAGAGCTTACCTGTGGAAGAAGAGAAGTGAAGGTATGAATAGCATTATAGCTAGGAGGCTAGAAGTCTTACAAGGTCCAATAAAACCCCTGCCACATACAGTGTTTAATCCAAACATTTTGTGAAGCAGCTGCTTTTTAAAGGTGCACTGTGTAGGATAGTGACCAGAGTAGGTATTGCAACTATGCTGTTCATTGAAACTGTGCTGCCTATTTCCAAATTTGATATTTTCATGAATATTTACTATGTAATAAACTAATACTTACTAGTATGTAAAGTACAGTCAAATTTGCAGCTATATGCCTGTTTCTGGAAATTCAATATGATGGACATGGAGACTATACAACTTTTCATATATGAAAAGTGCAATTTCTCCAGTCATAATGCTTAGAATTTGATGCAAGTGCTAGTAAGTGTTTGTGAAAAAAGTAACATTTGTGAACGAGCAGCATGAAATCTGCAAATAAACATTTAAACATTTAAAGGAACAGTCCACCCATTTTTGATTTTCACATATATGCCGAGCATTATTCATGAATGTGTGTATAATTTTCTTCTCAGTTTTTTCAGTAGGCTACTTCAGAATTATTAGCAGAACTTAGCATAATCACTGTAAGTAAATGGGAACATTAGCATCAAGGCATTGGTGAATTTTACATTAATTTTAAAGTAGTTTAGAAGTACATTTGAGAATGTTTTGTTTGTTAAACTTGCATTGCTACGCTTAATTTGGCTATATTGCTGAACTAGACAATGCAAACACATAGACAAAAATGATATGCACATTCATGAATAATGCTTTGAAATACTGCAAATATGTGAAAATCAAAAAATGGTGGACTGTTCCTTTAAGGCTTCAGTGCCTCATCACACCACATTTTGCACCTTTACTTTCCCATCGGCCTCATCTCATCCTCCCCCACAAATTTTCCACCTCACAGTTATAAAAAGCTGCATGCATTTTTAAGATGTGGCTTTTTGATTCAGTTCTCCGCAGATAATATGTCTGCTATGAATAAGCGGGTCTGAAAGTGAACGTGTCACTCATTACACGTCTTTCATCATCACTCACTGCTCACACACAAAAGTTGTCTGCATGACAACTAGTGACCATTGTCTGCATGAGGCCTAATGATTTCTGGTGAAATCAGAAATCAGCACTGCGAAGGTTGAATTTTTACATGGCACTGTGCGTGTTCTCTAAAGAGCAGGCTTGTACGGAATTCTGAATTGAAATTCAAAGTAATGCCATAATACGAACACTAGGTGGTGGTGGAAGCAGCCCAACAAGTGCCGGGAATAGACACATACTGATAAATATATAGCACCATCTAGTGTTCCCATTTTGCCATTACCTTGAATTTCTTTGAATTTAATCTACTCCACCCATTGAGAGTACGTAGAACACCGCAACCTAGTGTTCATATTATGGCATTACTGTGAATTTTCAATTCATTACTGTGAATTTCAATTTGGAATTTCGCACAAGTCTGCTGAAGAGGCACCCACCTCTGTCCTCCAGATACATAATTATGTAATTTCTTGATTATATTGGCAGGTATATGAATCATGAGCGTTATATTTCAGTACACACTGATAGATCTACAGTGTCCTGATTATAACGTGCTCGGAATAACATGCCTGTGTCCTTTCTTACAGATGACTCTGATCCAAACCCTACAGGTATGTAACATTTTCTAAACGTTGTGCTTGACATGTCACTAAGCTAAAGAAGGTAAACTGCTGTAGTTGAGTATGTGTTCACTTGGTTCTGTGCTTTTCAGGTTGGAATGTGTTTAATGTGTCCTTGAACTGGGGAGAGAAGCAGGCCACTGGAGCAGAGGAGGTAAGTGAGAGGCCAGTCAGAGTTAAGGGCAGGATGAACTGAAGTTTAACAATGGACGTCAGCTTGGAAAGAGTTGGCAAAACAATTAAATGAAGTCCATGAATTCCATTTGCTACAGCAGTAGCAAAATGGCTACCATGCAGAGGGTAATAGCCCTATACCATGAATCTTCATGTTTTTTGCATTATTATGCAATTTTTATTGACCTGATTCTATTCATTTAAATAAGACATTGAAGTTATTTATGGGGGAAAGGAAATCTTACCCTGTTACATTGTAACTAAAAGAGACATTGAAGTCTGGGTAGAATATTTTCCTCGAATTGAGCAGACCATGTTATTTACTCCTATGAGATGAAGTGGAATGAGTGGGTTTAACATTACAGTGCATTTAGAAGAGGTTTTATCCCAAGCGACTTACAAAGCCATCTTCCTTGACTTTGCATTTAGCAGATGTTTTCTATCCAAAGCGACTTATAAAGGATGTAGCATATGCACTAACCTTATCATGACAAGCTTAACATGCTAACCACTGGACCATGACGGAGTGCATTGTGGCCCCGCAATTAATGTGGGCTTACTTGTATAAGACTGTAGCATTTCACTGAGCAGAACGCCATCTGTCCTTCTGAGGTGCCTAACTTTGTGGGCCACTGTTTGTGTCTCAGCTGGAGTCAATCCTCAAGATGGGCTTCCAGAATAAGTTCTACAATGCCAGCAAGGCACGGCGACAGCCTCCCTCTGCCAACGGGCTAACGGAGTACCGCATTAACATGTCCAGCGACACCCCACACTGGTACGTCCTGGACTACCTGAACCGAGTCAGCCGCTACTATGACATCAAGGTGGCGGATGTAGGAGGTAAGAGGGCGTTGGTTCACAGTGGAATTTATTAATGTACTGTATATGTTGCATACAGTAGATGCACAGGTCCTTGAGAATTGAAAAATGATGAGCTCTTGTTGCATTGATGGTTATTATAACAGTAGCATTTAAGTATGCCTAAGCTACTCTTTAAAATCTCTGTTTAGGTACCTTGTATGTCATACTTCAAACATCATCCCCGCTCATTCTTCAACCTCATGCTCCCCATCTTTCTCTCTCATGAGGGCATCATACTGTGTCATAGATATCCCTATGTCATAGTTATTTCCATAAACCACGTTTTATACCTGCCCTTAGATTTGGACGAGTGCAAAGCCAGGGAGGCCATGTGTGTGCCCCCAGCAGTCTGCTCCAATACCTACGGAAACTACAGGTGTGTCTGCAATGGCACACATATGGAGTCCTGTGTGCTGGGTGAGTATAAGTAGAGGGCGAGGGGGTGGGGTGTGTGTGTGTGTGTGTCTATGTGTGTGCAGGATCACAACATCACTTACATCTTTTCCAGAGTGAACGCAGAGGTGTCCTCTGAGAAATGTGGAGTTGGGTGCTTTGCTCAAGCACAGTTGGGTGCGTGTGGATTCAGGAAACTACTTTATGTCTCGCACGGGTAGAGGATTCCGACCTGTGACGCTCTGATCCCAAGAAACAGCCGCCCAATCATCATGAGGTCACAACTGAAGCGTTTTGAGCAAAACCGTTTTATTTGTCAATGGCGATTGATTCAAATCTCCCATAAAGTTTAATCATGAATACAGCTTGAAAGGTCCCTAATTGTAATAGTTATAAATATTAGCTGGACCACTTTTCACTGGTGAGTGGCCCAACATGACCTGTTCTCTCCAAAAGCTCCTGTATGACTTGATACTGATACATTGGACACATTTGAGATAAGCCTATAAAAGGTGTAGCACTGTATTTCAGCTATTGATTTTCTATTTTATTTCTCCTCTATTTTCTCAAAGATTCAATGCCTGAAATTGAGCTGAGCTGTTGAGTGCAACCATGTTTGCAGGGCTGTGACGCTGTGCGAATGGTTTATGTTCCCTATTGACAAACTGATTTCCAAGTGCAGATAAAAAAAGCCTTTTGCACCAATTGTCAAGGCCCTCTGAGTGTATCAGTGCATTTAATCAAAGCCCTTAGCATTTTATCAGGAGATAGGATTGAGTGTGGGCCTAGAGACAAGACAGCTGCGGTTTCCACTTAAATAAATGGCTTCCTTCCTCCTCTTCCTCCTCCTCCTCTTCTCTCTTCATTCCACAAGTGGAGGCTGAGTTGCTGGATTTGAAAGCATCTCTCCTGCCTTCCTTCCTTCTTTCCTTCCTTCCCCTCCACCTGTTCCTTCTCATGCGCCTCCTCTTCTCGTGTTTTCATTACTCTGGGCAGAAGGATGTTTAGGATTTCACCCATGCCCCCCTCTCTGTATCTATTTCTGTCTCTTGTCTTTCTCCTTTATGTCCCTGTGTCTCTGTCTCTGCTTCTCCCTGTCTCTGTTTCTTTGTCCCTTTCTACATCCCTTGCTTTCACATTTTTTTCCACACTTTCATTCAGTCATTTGTGTCATTTTCTCTCATTGTGTGGAGTCCAATATGCACACTCCCGTCCTCCCTTGCTCACTTGCCTGCTTGTGACCTCGTAATGACATCACTGACGACAGGCAATTCATTAATTCATTAATTAATATCTTGCAAAAGCACAATTCTAATGTCATTTTCTCATTTGCATGTGGGATGGTGAATGAAGAACAGTTCCCCAAAAGTTGTTGTGGCTAGGCTGACAGCGGGAAAACTTATTGTTTTCTCCATGGAGGCTGGGCGTCAGCAAAATGCAAGGCCACAAGCACAAGTGGGGGACGGGAGTCCGCATATTGGAATGCACATATTATTTTCCATTTTTCACCTACTCCAACAAAGTCTCTTATTGTTTCTCACCGCCTGCCTGCCTGTTTTCCCCTACAGAGGGGGGCAACGTGAACCATACGCTTTCATTCAGTGATTCGTTTTCTTTTGTTCTCTTTTTCTGCTCACTGTACATTTCCATCATTTTCCTCTTCTGCATTCTTCTTTCACCGTCATCACCCTCTTTTCCCCACTGTCTGCAGAGTGGGCCAGCATGAAACGTACAGTATGGCTAGACACACACACATTCACAATAGCATTATTATTGTTAAGACACACCCAGGGGTGAAAGTAGTTTTCATGTCTTGCCGGTGCTTTTGGTCAGCATGAACCCTATTCTCTTACCGGTACTGCGCACTGACTGTTAATTTTATACCGGTGCTATGCATTGGTGCGCACCCCGTTTCACCCCTGGACACACCTCAGTAAACATCCAGTCAAAACTGTCCCTGACATCTCTTTTCCTGACTGCACTGCAGAGCGGGACAGTGTGAACCGGACGGGCACGGGCGAGGTGGGCAAGGAGGTGGAGAAGGAGGAGCAGGTGGCGGGGGTGGCGGAGGAGCACAAGCCCCTGATCCTGGGCCTGGTGCTGGGTATCGGCCTGCCCCTGCTGCTGCTGCTGCTGCTGGCCATCCTCGCATGCTTCTGCTGCAAGCGCAACCGCAGCGCCCACGGAGAGTAAGTACTGCAGCACCGACAGCAGTGCATTGCGAGGACAGGGCCGGTGCTAGGCATAGGAAAGGATCCCCAACCAGTGAGTCACATCGAAGGGTATAGGTACCACTAGGGGTACGCAAGCTAAATGTCTTGGGGCACCAGTAACGCCTGAAAGTCCTGCAAAATGACGTCTCGCGAAATAAAACATTGACAATGATTATTCATGGCCACCCACTCAGCATACCTATATGTACTTTAGGTGAATGGCAATTTTTACATGTCCACAAAAAGACAGTGAATGCTCGTCTAGGGCACCAAATTAACTACTAGCCAAGGGTTACATACCGACATTCAGACATACCACCATTCCGACATTGACTTTTTATTGCAGGAACCATTTTTCCAGCCTGGAGGAACTGTTTTCAGACCCTACCTGTAAGGGCATTTGGGCCGAGACAAAATTAGACACTAAATTACACACTAATCCTGTAATTGCACTGTCACTCTCTCCACTTCCGCTCATGTAACAACATTGTTGCAAATGTCAATTGAGTTAGAACGTTGTTCACGTGCCTTTAAGTAATTGCAACAATGTTCAAATGACTCGGAATGGCTCGGAATGACAATCAAATATTGTCGGAATGGCGGTATGTCCGAATACCCCCCCCCCCCCCAGCCATGATATATGCATAGAAAGGGGCTTCCAGAGAGTATAGAGTATAAACAAACGAATACATAGGCTAAGGATGTAGCAATGTTAATGTGAATAACATGACAATAACTATGCAATGCTAATGTTTACGTAATCCAATGACATTTTTGTTTTTTCTCTAAATATCCTAATGCCATGCTGTTCTGTGTTGCCTTGAGACGCATTACATCCACATTGGCAATGTTTTGTGCTTGAGATGGAGGGTGGATGTGGATGGGGAAGGGAGGGCAGGGGAGCAGGGGGGGCAGGGATGTGAGGAGTAGGGAGACAGAGAGAGAGGGAGACAGAGAGAGAGAGGAAGGGAGGGAGGCACACGTGACTGTTGAAGCCAGAGGTGAAGTCCATCTGGCACAGCTGGTCTTTGGACTATGATGCGGTGCTGCGCTCTCCATCCTCCGAGAGAGAGGGGGGGTAATGTAATCCCTAAAGACCAACATAAGGGCTGAGAGAGAGAGAGAGAGAGAGAGAGAGAGAGAGAGAGAGAGAGAGAGAGAGAGAGAGAAAGAGAGAGAGAGAGAGAGAGAGAGAGAGAGAGAGTGTGTGTGTGTGTGTGTGGTGTATGTGTGTGTGTGTGTGGGGGGGGGGTGAGTAGCTCTGTTGTGTGTGTGTTTGTGTTTGTGCGTGCGTGCGTGCATGCATGCGTGCGTGTCTTAACGTCTCCATTTCTGGGCCAGAAGCTCATGTGATGTTTGAGTCTAATGCCATGCTGGGGTCAGAGGGATGGGAGGTCCAGCCAGCCACACCACAGTAGGATTATAAGCTCATGCTAAAGAAAATGGGCCAGTGGATTGTTTAGCATCCCCTCCCTCCATCCCTCTCCTCCCTCTCACAACAACAACAACAAAAACAAATACTCAAGTCACCAGAAAACGTGGAGACACAGAAAAATCGCTCGCCTGCTCAAATGCTGGTTTCACGACCGAGCCCAACACTGTAGTTGTTTGTTTCACTCTGTCTGATACAATTAATCATGAGCATCTTAAAAAAATGAGGCTTTTCAACTTTATTTAGACATGACAGTGAAGAGTGGGAAAGGAAATGAGAGGGAGAGAGAGAGACGGGGGAGGATCGGGGAAATGAGCCGGGTTGGGAAACCGCGTAGCCAGAGAGAGTAGAGAGAGAGAGGTTCCATTGGCCCATTGTTTCCGGGTTCTATTATTGGGGGGGAAATCCCCCTTTAGGCAGACCTAGACCAGACCTGAGGAGTGTTCTATTCAATGCTAGGAGCATTATGACACGTCCCTTTAGGCAGACCGGAACCTGGTCATGTTAGGTGCCCATAGAAACCTATTATGTTGGCATATCTCTATACTTAAAGAATCTGTGGCGTAGCAGTCCAGTGCCCAGCCGACTGAGCCACAGCTGGGCCAAGAGCATCAGTTCTTACCTGCAGTCCAAATAGGGCAAACGATAGTCACATACAGCAGTGTTTCTCAACAGGGGTGCCGGGGCACCCTGGGGTGCCGCGGGCTCCCCTCAGGGGTGCCGCGGAAACGTGGCTGATAAATAAATGATGTAATATAATACATATTTGTCTAAATTGATAAGTTAATGCTAGTCATTGGAATCTTTCATCTGCCATTTACGCACAATAAAGTAAATCTAGGTCGCTCCAGTCAACTGCAACTTCGAACGTAGGTCGTGTGACGTCTCCAAATGAGTTACTTTTCTAAGCTTGTGTGGTATCGGATGCGATGCCATGCCATGCTACGGCTTGTTGGTTTGGGGTGCCTTGAAATTTTTCATGAATTGAAAGGGTGCCTCACCTTAAAAAAGGTTGAGAAACACTGCCATACAGTAGCTGTGAAATGTAAAGATGTTAACGACTATGTGTGACGGTGTGGTTGAGAAGCCTGTTATAAAATTAGAATGAAATTGTTGAACGATTAACCGTGTGTGTGTGTGTGTGTGTGTGTGTGTGTGTGTGTGTGTGTGTGTGTGTGTGTGTGTGTGTGTGTGTGTGTGTGTGTGTGTGTGTGTGTGTGTGTGTGTGTGTGTGTGTGTGTGTGTGTGTGTGTGTGTGTGTGTGTGTGTGTGTTTGCAGCATTCCCCGCCTGTTTCCCGAGTATGACCAGTTCGGGGTGGCTCCGTTTGACCACTCCAACCCCACCATGCAGTACAATCGCCACTGCAGCCCACGAATACTGGACGGAATCCACGTCCGCAGAGGACGACGATAACACACACACACACACACACGCACACACACACACACACACACGTACTCGCATGCACGCACACAGACACACACATACACTGATATACCAACACAAATCAATACACACACACACACACACACACACACACACACACACACACACACACACACACACACACACACACACACACACACACACACACACACACACACACAAATGAATACAGACAAACACACACACACACACACACACACACACACACACACACACACACACACACACACACACACACACACACACACACACACACACACACACACACACACACACACACAGAGATATATAAGGTGTATGACAAAAGTGAGTGCATCCCTCACAATGCAGCAGATTTGTAATGATATCTTTTCATGGGACAGCACTGAGGAAACAATAGTCACTTTTCTTCACCGATGATTTAGACATGGATGGCTGAATATTGAGTTGTTTTGACTGAAAAATAAATTCACACTGTTATATATGCTGTACATTGACTACTTTTGTTGGTGGGAAAACTATCGTTTCCTCAGTGTTGAGCGTTGCCCGAAAATAAATAATTAACAATCTGTAGAAATGTTGGGGTTGTACTCACTTTTCTAACACTCTGTATAAACACAAATGAATGCACACCTAAACACACACACACACACACACACACACACACACACACACACACACACACACACACACACACACACACACACACACACACACACACACACACACACACACACACACACACACACACACATACACACACACACACACACACACAGGTGAATTTGTTTCCTCAACAATGCACTTACTCACTGATATCATCTCATGCCACATAATAACTGATCTCAATCTGGTGTCATAGCTGTACGTAGCTTTCATGTAGCTTTATGTAAGAGGGGCACATGATGTTATTTAAGTGGTTATAATAATCTGGCAGACAAATGTTGTAAGGGTCCAGTGTGTATTTTTAGTTGTTTATTTCCTAAATGTATGCTTCCCATTCACATATGTATCCTTTTTGATGAATCATTGGACTGTCCTGACAAGAGACGATTTCACAGCGGAAGACAACTATGATATGACTGGTAGGCTAATTCAAAATGGCAGATTTACACAGAGAGGATCCACGTATTCATTTGTGAGAAATGAAACCTTCCAAACCATACTGTGAACTTGGACATTTTGGCTATTTGCGGACAAGATGAAAATGGATGGACTGTATGATTAATGGAAATTAACTACTAAAAAAAATGACACACTCCACCTTTAAAGGATTTGTTAGCAATGTGCACATGCAGTGTGTGTATTGTACAGCACGTCTGTAATGTACTGTAATTATGTGTCCATAGACACGTTTTGCAGCAGTAATGTGTGGGCCTTCGTAATTAAACACAATGCTACCATACATTTGCTAGCCAGATAGTGCACCATGCATGTCCTGGGAGCGTGTCTATGTTCCCACAGCGCATTGGTCCCACAGCGCATTGGTCCCATTGGACTATAAACATATTTTCAGGCCCATTGGTCCCACAGCATATTCCTGCTGCTCCAAGTTCCCACATTTGTAAGAATTTATTCAAATTTAGGCCCTATGTTCCAAAGGCACGTTCTCTTAGTTTACTCGGAAATGTGGGAACATGGAGTTGTAGAACATAGGGACTATATTTGAATAATTTATTTAAAATGTGGGAACATGGAGCAGAAGGAATAAGCTGTGGGACCAATGGGCCGTGGGACCAATGGGCTGTGGGAACATAGAGCTGACCCCCATGTCTTCATTCCCATTACACTACATGGACTTAAGAACCAGCACAACACACAATGACAATATGACTCACTCCTGTACACATCACGCGTCTGACACGCAGGACATTACTTTCTCATGACATGGTCTCGGGTTTAACTGACGACAATGTGTTGATACTGTATTGTCTTGCTATGAAAGGTGATGTACCGATGTGTCTCTTAAACTGACAGAAAAAGACAGTAAAAGACCCGAATGTCCATCTTAAGTGAACAATTATATTTGCAAGTTATATGTATTCATGCTTATACATACCATAAACAGAAGTACTATATTTACCAAACTCATTTGAAATGTTAGATTTTCACTTTTTATTTCAAGTGAGGTGGACTTACATTTTTTAAGCTCAATTCCTATTCACAGTTACAGACTAAATTAGCATGTGGATGTTGCATGTGTGCAATTATAAGCATGACATGTATTTTACATGGTTGAACCAGCATAAACAGATCCATGCTTTTGTTATTTGAATTGATTCTAAACAACTACTTTTGGAAAGAATGTTACTGAATAAGTCTTTTTTTCACTGTATCTGGGACCAAACAGGAGATCTTCGCTGAAAATAGGACATATTTGAGAAAATTCATTAAAAATGAATTTGTTCTCCTTCTGTGTCAGTTAATGATTTTTTGTTTTCCTCCCTGGAAACAAAGGCAACAGCCTCAGTGGGATTTTTTTTGGTCCGTATCGATGCAAGCTGTAAAACATATCGTTAATCACTGGTAGCCTCGGGCTAATCAATGCCCCGATGGAGCCTCTGTGTGGAGACACGCAGTCTCCAGGCAACGGTGTTCTTGCAGCAGGGCTAGATACGCCGGAGAGCATGGGGAGGGGGGATCTGGATTTTTTTGGGGCCTAACCTTTTCCAACTGCCAATAATTACAGCACAACCGTGACACGGACGACCTGCGCCTCGATGCTAACCCACTTCAGGCACAAATTGTGCCTTTAATTAGTCAATAGAGAGCCAGAGTTAGCAAGGAAACACAACTCAACACACACACACACACACACACACACACACGCAAAGGATTATGGGGAGTATCATTGGGCCCACATCTTCAAATAGATGTAAAAGGAGACAAGGCAGTCAGCTGGTCTGGCAGTACCACCTATCACCTTCAGGTGGCAGCAGTGTGACAGTGGGACCTCGATGGGCATGGTGTTTATGTGCTGTGCGCATTTGACTGTGTATCTTAGAGAAAGAGTGTATGTGTGAGTGTGCTTAGACAGTCTGCTAGGGAAGTGGTGTGTGTGTGTGTGTGTGTGTGTGTGTGTTTGTTTGTGCGTGTGTGTGTGTGTGTATTTGTGTGTGCATGCGTGCCCACGTGTGTGTGTGTGTGTGCGTGTGCGTGTGCATGCGCGCCCGTGTGTGTGTGTGTGTGTGTGTGTGTGTGTGTGTGAGCATGTATTTGTGCATGCACGCCCACGTGTGTGTGCCTGTGCGTGTGTGTGTATGTATGTGTGTTCATGCACGCCCACGTGTGTGTGTGTGTGTGTGTGCGTGTGTGTGTATGTATGTGTGTGTGTGTGTGTGTGTGTGTGTGTGTGTGTGTGTGTGTGTGTGTGTGTGTGTGTGTGTGTGTGTGTGTGTGTGTGTGTGTGTGTGTGTGTGTGTGTTAGTCCGGCTGAGTAATCAATCAGCGGTGGCGGAGCAGAGGGGAGCTGAACAGAGAGAGGACACCTGCTCTGCGGATGACTCCCCATGCTGAGTGGTGCTGGTGCTGGTGGTGGTCCAGCCAGCCAGCCAGCCAGCCAGCGCTAGGCTACGCTGGGCGCCGTGGTAACCTCTGCAAGATGAGATCATTCACAGGCACTGCAGCGACTGCACTGCAGAGAGACGGACTGGGGAAGAGAAGAGAGAGGGAGAGAGACAGAAAGACAGGAGGAGGGGTGTGGGGGGGGAGTTGGAGAAGCAAAGGAGAAGATACTGTAGAGCGGCAAAGACAAGAGAAAGGAGGGGGGTGGTGGAGTTGGAGTGTTTGCAGTCCCCTTCCCTCCCAGCAGCACCCTACCCTACAACACCATACTCAGGAGAAAGGTCAAGGTACACATTCTTGTCATCATGTTCCATGATGTCTCCTTCTTCCGGTCACCTGCATCCTACTTTTTCACTTTCTGTTTTCTGGAAGGTTCTTGATCTATACTACTGACTCAAAGGGGCACTGTGTAATATTTCTCGAAGCTTATTTCCGGAATTCATGCTGCCCATTCCGAAATGTTACCTTTTCCACATATACATCACCACCATCAAATTCCAAGTATTCAATATGACAGGGAAAATTTCACTTTTCATACATGAAAATGGGATCTTCTCCATGCTGCTGTCTAGCAAGGGGGGGGGGGGGGGGGGGGGGGGGGGGGGGGGGGGAGTACTTCAAGTCAAGTCGGCTTTTTTGTCCATTTCTTTACATGCACTGGTCATACAAAGTTTTCAAATTATATTTCTTACTTTTCCTTGCAGACAAAGACATACTTTAGGTATAGAGGTATCAACTACCAATTATATTATAACATTATAGCCTACTATAAAAGAGGTATTCAACTACCAATTATCAATTCAATTGCTTTATAGGCATGCCTGTTTGTACAGGTATTGCCAAAGCTTACAGAGAATAACAACATACAGTAACAACATGCTTATATTTTGTAACATACATAGTTTATATTCTTAATGCTGTTAATTTGTATCACTTTTACATTTGTTGGCATGCCAATAATTAAATGAATAATGTAGCACTTACCCAGACCTCAGATGAGGCTTTTTCTCTCCCCCTGTTAAGTTGTGTCATGGTGACCTGCATCAGGGTTGCATTTGGCCCCCATCAACACAAACACCTTTGGCCTGTTGTTTACCAAACAGACTAGACTGATGTCTGATGTCATCTGACCTCTACAGTAGACCACACTCACATCCAGCCCGAGGCTACCTGGGCGAGAGAGTGAGAAAATCATCAGAAAGGAAAAACCCTAATGTTCAACGGGCTACTTTGATACATTTCTATTCACTCACATGTTCTTTTAAGTACCTTGTGTGTACTGTGTGTGTGTGTGTGTGTGTGTGTGTGTGTGTGTGTGTGTGTGTGTGTGTGTGTGTGTGTGTGTGTGTGTGTGTGTGTGTGTGTGTGTGTGTGTGTGTGTGTGTGTGTGTGTGTGTGTGTGTGTGTGTGTGTGTGTGTGTGTGTGTG
>NC_085880.1:24797781-24862781 GCF_034702125.1 Engraulis encrasicolus
TTCATATTTTTGACTCAGGGGTCACAGCTGGTGTATAGGGGTCAGGTGAGGGTGTCCTTGTAATGATGAAAGATGAGCCAACAGAGATGGGCATGGCACAGACATGCACAGACAGAGAGACGAGGGAAGACCTTGAAGAATGTGTCATGACATCATGCCTTCTCCCATTGTTTTGGTTTTTTTTCAATATTTTTTTGCGGTATTTTTCTGTATTTTTTCTTTTCAATAAATAACCTAGATGTTTCCATGGTATATATCCTTAAGTGTCCAACACAAACTATTTTCCTAGTTTAATCTTACATTACTTTAAAAAATATATTTGAATGAAACTGAACATTTGCTTGTTCACTTTGTAAATCACGTTACGAAGAAATGTTATGTCATCTTAAACATATGCCTATATAAAAATACTATACATTTGAACACATGCTTGAAAGTGCTTAAGTCCATTAACAAACAGTGTATGTGACAATCCATACTCTGTAATAGCAACTGTGTCATATACCAACTCTTTCATAACAACTGTCACAGCTAGACATTTCTGCCATTTTTAGAATATTGTGCTAACTGCAGACCTCAGAGCTTTCACCACAAGACCCTACTCAATTCATATATTTACAAACTGCATCTGTTTGTTTGTAAAGATAATTTCTAAATCAGGTTATTATAAATATGTTGACTCAGTTGAAGGACAATTAACCCTAACACCATACAACAAAGAGGTGCTCAAAATGTACCAAAATGTCTTCACATTTCCATCCAAATTGGAAATGGAATTTTATGTTGGTCTATGACTTAGGACCAAAGCATTGCTTATTTATGGAGGGAGTTTCAGTGGGTAACACAGTTGACACAGTTTTCTGGGACGCACATACATTTCCTGATTTAATGTAGGCTTTAATATATAAGATAATAGGCTTTTAAACACTTTGGCACATTATAATAACTACTGTGAATAAATGTTTGTAAATATTTTATCCAAAAAACATGTTTGTTTTTACATGGGGACTGAATCTGACATTTGGAAAATGGGACAGCAAAGAAACGTCAAAATAAAAACAGTAATATTTGTTCAGAGGAAAATGATCTGGTTGGTGGGCAGAGTAATTAACCAGTGCCCTCTCCCATCCTCCATGACTGAGGTACCCTGAGCATGGTACTGTGCTGCTGCACTGGGCTGCGTTTTCCAAAACCCCGCAGTACTTAAGCCTAAGTAGCACTATATGAGGGGCCCCCTAGGCAATATACCACATCACTAAAAGTTTATGCATACAAGGCCTACGTACAATATTTTTTGCTCGAACATGCATTCGCAAGGTAAAATAGTGTGTATGTATAGACTTTTAGTGATGATGTGAGACCTATTTCTAATATATTGCCTAAGCGGCCCCCACACTTAAGTACTACTTAGGCTTAAGTACTACTTAGGTTTTTTTGGGAAACGCAGCCCTGCTCCCTTGGGGCGCCATTGGGGGCCTGCCCCCTTGCACGGATGATGCATAAATGCAATTTTGTTTCATGCTGTGTGCAGTGTTCATTGTGTGCTGTGGCGTGCTGTTTCACAATAACAACAGGAGTTGGAGTTTCCCAGTTGGGCTTTCACTTCACTTTCACTGGACTTGAAATGTTCCCCTAATTTTAGAATAACTCATGTAACTCCATATATGGGGGTGGGCCTTAGTGTGATGCAGCAAAGCACCCCATTTCTATACATTGTTGTGCACAATTTCATAACTGCTGACTGCATAACGTAGCCTCTTACTGTAGTTGGCCCCGTCAACAGGCCTATTTATTCTTTGCTAAAAACTACATTATAACAATAGTGCTATGACAAATGAGTCTAAAATAACCAAGGGAGACGTGGTCATTACCATCTTGGTGACAAAGTTATAGTAAAGGTAGCTTAGTTAGCTTAAAGGGGCCCCTCATAATTAGGGGTGCAGAACCGGTGGGCCCCGCACCTTCGTAAGCCCCATATTTTCAGAAATGTAATACATTTTTTTTTTTTTTAATCTGAAAACAGGGGCCCACGAGAGTGCAGGGCTCACATGAATGTTACCAAAATGTGTACATAAATTCTCCTCTGTCATAATTAAATTTCAATTACAAAAAAATTATCATGTGCAGCAACTCTACCCACCACGTGGTCTGTTTGCTTTATTGGAGTTTGAATGTGACGTAGGTCCGTCTGTGGAGCTTGTTTGTTTTCTATCACAGTGGGCATACAGGCCTACACAAGCATAAACACAACACACACACACACACACACACACACACACACACACACACACCCACACACACACACTCGCCCAGCCCTTCTTCTTGCCCCTCGAACAGGGACAGAGACTATCTCCCTTCTTCTCACAAACATGCAAATGCGCACGCACGCATGCACGCACGCACGCACGCACGCACGCACGCACGCACGCACGCACGCACACACACACACACACACACACACAATCCAGCTTATCTTCCTCTTGTGACTGCTTGCCTCTGGCCCTGGCTCTTGCTCTGTTTTGGTGGAGGCAGGGAAGCTGACAGGGGACAAAGGGGTCAGTTGTTCTGGGCCCAGGGAGACGGGGGGCCCGGAATTGTGTCCCCATTACATTATATGCATTGGGTGGGTGGGGGGCTTTCAGATTACTTTGTCCTGGGCCCAGCCAAAGCTGTCAGCGGGCCTGGGTGGAGGTTCCCATTCCACAGCATTACATAAACTGCACAATGACTCAAATCGGACGACCAACAAGCAGCTTTCTGTTTCTCGAAAAAAACAAAAAGACTTCAGCGTGCACTTGATTAGCAGAGCCTGGCGCCTGCCCTGCGAGCTTTACTGTTTCTAAAACAGTCAACACTTATAAGGTCCCTGTGAATGTGTTGTTTTTTTTAGAGAGTGTTTGTGCGTCTGTGCATGCATGCGTGCGTGCATGCGTGTGTGTGTGTGTGTGTGTGTGTGTATGTGTGTGTGTGTGTGTGTGTGTGTGTGTGTGTGTGTGTATGTGTGTGTGAGAGAGAGAGAGAGAAAGAGTGTGAGAGAGAGAGAGAGCGTGTGTGTGTGTGTGAATGTGTGTGTGTGTGTGTGCGCGTGCGTGCGCGCGTGTGCTTGTGCGCGTGTGCATGTGCGTGCGCGCACGCGAGTGTGTGTGTTACATGTCACAGCCAGGTCTATTTAGTGTCTATCAGCGTCGGACTTCGACTGTGTGATTTTTAGCCTTCGCACAGTTGATACTGTGCAAGTAGCAGCAGTAGCAGTATGTTAATTATGTCATGTTATAAAATATACTTCGGTAACAGTGCACACGACGGGTGTTCAAATGGCACATAACACATCACTCAGAGGAGGTGTGTTTGTATGGGGGGATGCTATTACATCCATCAGATAGAAACACCCTCCACCACCACCACCACCACCCCTGCCAGCAGCCCCCAGCCCTCCAGGCACAGAGCAGAGCAGAGCAGAGCAGCCAGGCACTTCAAGCCCAGGCTCCTGTAAACCTCCCCTGGGCCACGGCCAGGGACAGGTGGCCGATAGAGGAGAGGAGAGGAGAGGAGAGGAGAGGAGAGGAGAGGAGAGGAGAGGAGAGGAGAGGAGAGGAGGGCAGCCAAGCATGGAGAAGCAGGCTATCAGATACTCGCTCGCATGCATCCAGGGAGAGAGAGAGAGAGGGAGAGAGAGAGAGACAGAGAGAGAGAGAGAGAGAGAGAGAGAGAGAGAGAGAGAGAGAGAGAGAGAGAGAGAGAGAGAGAGAGAGAGATGCACTGGAGACAATTAGTGCTGTGGATCCACAGCACTCTGATGGGCAGGCCGGCCGGCCGGCTGGCTGGCTGCATGCATGAGCTTGCTGGCCGACTGGATGGTTGACACGTCTGACACATAACAGAGCCGAGCGGCGCGGAGAGCCAACCGCTCCCAGAAGGCATCACAGCTTAACACAAACACACAGATCACACACACACAAACATGTGCATGCAGGCAGTGCATGCGCAAACATGGACACGCACGCAGGCACGCAGGCACGCAGGCACGCACGCACACACACACACACACACACACACACACACACACACACACACACACACACACACACAAACAGACATGTGCATGCAGGCAGTGCATGCACAACCATGCACAAACACACACAGACACACACATTAAAAAATGTGCATGAAGACCGTGCATGCACAAACACACGCACATGCATGCACGCAGGGACGCTCGCGCACATGCTCACGCACACGCACACACACACACACACACACACACACACACACACACGCACACACGCACACACGCACACACACACACACACACACACACACACACGCACACACACACACACACACACACACACACACACACACACACACACACACACCTGTACCCACATACACACACACACAAACACAATCAGTTGAACATAAACTTTAACATTCACTAAATGTGCAGCTTACACATAAACTGAGCATTTCATTTGGTTGAAGCAACATGGTTAAGACGTGCAGGCTTGGATTCTTTCATAGCTATTTTACTACTCATTTACTGAGGGGTGGCATAATTACTGTATGGTTCACAGATCACATTTAACACTATTATGTGCCTCCACAGGCCCTAATACTGTGGGCCTGCTGTAGATTCGTAAGGCTTTTGTGGACCGGCAGAGCTTGAGTTCGAATCAGGGGTGTCATAATGGCGGTGCGTAGGTGGGTGTGGGGGTGCAGAGTCAGGGGATGTATGGATATGCGGGTCCTATTAGAAGTGGACTTATCCGGGCCCATAATTGCTGCTACGCCCCCTGGATAGGACTACCAGTTCTACAATTGCCCACAGAGAGAGAGAGACCCCGTTGACACGTTTCGCCCCGGAGGGAAATGCAATGCTTGTAAAGTTAATCTGTGCATTGTTCCGCTTGATTTGTCCTGTTGGCACATTACTCCAGTTATGTTAAATTGGTCCCCCACTCCACCCCCGTGTGTGTGTGTGTGTGTGTGTGTGTGTGTGTGTGTGTGTGTGTGTGTGTGTGTGCGCGCACGGCTGGACTATCAATAGAGTTACTACTAACACTTTCACCTGCCGCCCTTCCGGCATGCCTTATTCCCTGGCGTGCACTTTGCGGCCCTCAGTGGGGTTTTATGTTGTCCTTGTTCGCCGAGGCTGATGAGAGGCCCCTGATCGCAGTTGGTGACAGGTTGAGTGCACACTTCAAGTACGACAACACCAGGGGCTATGCTGCTTACATGCGACACCTCCTTGCTATGTGTACGGTGAAATGATCCATATCACAACACTGGCAGGTTTTCAAGACAAAAATGATATTGCATATTAGCTATTGGGTAAAATAAATAACAAGAGGACCAATAGGAGATGAAAACAAAATGTCTTACACCAAAATGCCTGCCTAAATTCTGACTGAGGAAAACTGTGAAGTGCCCTATATTAATGCTGTGTTTGTTGAGTAACATAGGGATGCTCCACTGTCTATAGCCTACACCATCTCCATATGTAATATAAATCTTAGTTATGCCCCAGGCAACTCATGTATAGTAGTCTAGCCGGGAATGCAGCGGGGTGACGCATTGCAGGTACGAACGATCCAATCACAGCCCGAGTTTCGCCACTACAACGTCCTGTGCGGCGTGAGACGCGTCACAAACCAGCACAATTTACTCATCCGCAGAAAAGTAGTTCCCCAACGAAAGGCTGTCCTGTCGACTCAAAAGGGAAATAAACATATTGTAACACCCTTGCGGATTTAACACTAAACAAGTGTGTTGTTCGGAACGGTAAAAGTCGTACACATCGGTGTTTTATACAAGATACAGTAAAATAAGGGAGGAAGTGAGTCTGCGGAGGGATAGTAAACTGGGAGGAGTTTGCGCCTCTCCATTAAAGGCGCGTCTGCTTCAGCTTGGTCGCATCCTGTGTGAGTTGCCTGTTTGGGAGTGTTGAACCTGTGGAGCAACAAGGCGTATTCTTAACACACCGTGATGGTGAGTGGGATTTCTGCATGTTTTTATTATTATTATTGTGAAGAATGGACTCATATGCTGGTTTAGGATTAACATAAGCCTAGTAATGAAGAATTCATTCTTCCATGGAGGACACAAACCAGACGCGCCCATGTCCGCGCGGGGCTACTATTAATTAGAATTTGTGTGCAGTGTTTGTTTTCACTGATAGATGAGTGTAATAAGCACGACCAACGTCATGGTGGGTTTGGATATTGTTAGAAGCATAAAAGAGCTACTGTGCAAAGAGGGAGTAAATGGTGCATGGCCATCTGACGTGTAGTTTTGACGGCTCTTGAGCGAGCCCATCCATTCTGCGGCATCCTCCCTGCAACGCATTTACGTGGCTCTCTCTCTGATGGCCTCTGACATTAAGGAAAGCAAACACAACTCCTATAGGTTACATTGTAGCGCTCATTGTGTGAACTGTTGCGCATTTTCGATTGCGAGAGAATTGAGTGGATGAATCTATTGAACAACCCTTCAAGGAACCGCGATGACGCATTTCTGTTCCTTTGGTCTCTTTGACTTCTGTATTGCGGGTAGAGAGGCAGATACTATGTTCATGTTATAGCCTAGTCCATCGGGACTCATCTAAAATGTTGCCATTCCGACATAATAGTTGGGCCATATCTGAAAGAGAGATCGTTCATGTCGGCAGTAATAGGAGGGAGCTCCGATCTTATCCGTTCATGTCTTGCATAGAAATACGTCATGCGAAAGAGGACCACTGCCCTGCCTGAAGCCGTTGAGTGGATCCTTGATGCTCTCTCTTTTTTCTCTCCCTCTCTCTTTCTCCCTGCTCACAGGCTGATCAACTGACAGAAGAACAGATCGCCGGTAAGATTGCGCTTCTTCTTTTCTCTCTCACTCCCTTTTTGTCGAACCGTTCCTGGCACATGCTCGACGGTGTGGATTCCCGTGGTCCTCCCCCTCCTCCCACCACCACCACCAACACCGCCACCCCTCCTCCCACTCCCTCTTCCCTCCCCCCGCGTTGGATTTATATTTTCGCCTTTTAAGGCTTTCCTTAGGACTGACAGTAATGAAACGCCCGGCTGAATGAATGGGACGGCTATTATAGTGCAAGGCAACAGAACGGGCCCTGTAAAAGAGGGCGCGCAAAAAGCTACAGGAAGGCCTTCCCGTGCTATGCTTTGCATTTTATTGCAAATTATTTCGCCGTCGCCGATGTCTCCCAGATATCCTCTCTCTCTCTCTCTCTCTCTCTCTCTCTCTCTCTCTCTCTCTCTCTCTCTCTCTCTCTCTCTCTCTCTCTCTCTCTCTCTCTCTCTCTCTCTCTCTCTCTCTCTCTCTCTCTCTCTCTCTCTCTCTCTCTCTCTCTCGTTGTCTGTCCTGCTGCACACACGGCAGGAAGAAGCGCATTCTCGCTCCTTCTTTGACGCTGTTTTTCCCCAATCTGCAGTTATGGCCTATCCCTTTTTAGTGATGGTACTTTGGACCTATTTTACTCTGAGGAGCTGACAGTCATGTTTTCTGGGTGTGCCCTGTGTCAGAGCCTAGCGCATTCAGTCAGACAGTCAGCAGAGCTTAAAGAGCCTCTGTGCCACAATACCACCACCCTCGTTCCCTACATTTCCTACCACCCCCCACCCAGCCCAACCACCACACCCTCCCCCCATCACCAACACCACCTCTGCCATTCAGTAAGACCAGGCAGACTGACTCTTTTCATGAAAGAATGTGCTTTTTAAGCAAAGGCTATTCAGTTAAAAGCTGGTGGTTTTGGACACTGCCATTCTTGGGGAGGGGAGGGGAGGGCCGGGACAGCCAGACAATAAGTGTCTCACGTGCCGCTGTCATTGTGTCTTTATCTTATTAGTCTCTAGCTTTCTCTTTCCCTCTTTCTCTGTCTCTCTCTCTCTCTCTCGTAGGAGGATATGAGGTCACTGCGCTGAGGCCTGACGCTCTGAGAATAGTGCTGTCTGGTTGTTCTAGAATGCAAATAGGCGACCGAATCACTAGGAAAAAAATGGCGGCACTGCAAGATAGAGGCATTTCAGACCATGACACAAGTTGGCACTAGAACGTGTGAATGTGTGTGTTGTTCGAAACGTTTGACGTTTCAATTTATTTTCAGTAGCAGTTGACACAGAGCATTTATGACAGCGGTTGATATAAAGGAGTTGCATTGCATAAGAGACTCGGTAAAAAAAAAAAAGCGCTGAAGTGTTGGATAGATGTCCTCCCACAACCTTTTAAAAGCGTGTGTGTGTGTGTGTGCGTGTGCGTGTGTGTGTATGGAGATTCAGCTATGCAGGCAGCACCATGTTCTAGTGCTCTCCAGGGATCTAGAGTCCTAGAAGAGTCCAGCTATCCGTACACTATTCACAGCGACAAAAATTGGTATGAATTTGGTCAGAACGGTTCCGCCATGCAAAAAGAAAAGAATAGAACTTGAAACAGATCTTTGACTTTAATTACTCACAGACATCAGGTGGTACATCAACAGCTAATGGCACTATTCAATAAATGAATGAATGAATTAGTATTTGGTAACTACTTGTGTACAAGCTGTGAATGTGTCTTAGGTAATCAAGTTAATACAATTAAACAAATTAATTGAATTCACACTACAGTGGCAGTACCTGTGGTCGCACCACTAGACATCTGCTTCTAAAAAAACATCATTGACCCAACACTGATGACTACTCTGCCCTACAAAGGAAAAGTGCAACAACTATGCCAACATTGAAACTGAGAAAAATGTCTTCAATAAGCCTTGGTATTTGGTTGGATGTTGTAGTAATGGCAAATTTGACACAGCAATATCTATAAACGGGAGACATTTGGTCTTTGTCACGAGATAAAGGAGGTGGATTGTTGACCAATTTAAGTCTAAACTCTATTTGGAATAAATGTGTAGGCCTACTTACTGCACTCTGCCTTTGTAGGGTAGTTCTGTGGTCTGTGTGTGGGTTTTTGGGCTCTTTTGGAGAAACTGAAGAGGGCCAGTCATGATTATGGAGCATGTGAGGGAATGTCCTACCGCCCAAATGAAGTCATGTTGTAACAAGGGAAAAGCTCTAGGGGATGGAAATAATGGCTGTTTCACACGGGCCCAGGGAGTGACTCCCTATTGCCGTTTAAAACAGTTGTCGTGGCGATGAGGTGGATTGTTTGCGTTCTTGAACAGGGCCCTGGGTTATTGTGTGTGTGTGTGTGTGTGTGTGTGTGTGTGTGTGTGTGTGTGTGTGTGTGTGTGTGTGTGTGTGTGTGTGTGTGTGTGTGTGTGTGTGTGTGTGTGTGTGTGTGTGTGTGTGTGTGTGTTGAGGTTGGGTGGGGTTGAACAGTTCGGCTTGTGCACCATCTCCCAAGACCCTTGATGAGGTCACGGGCTGCCAGGCAGGTAACATCCCTAAAGGATGGCACCACACAGCCATGGTGACCCCCTGTTTCTCTAGCAACTGCGTGTGAGGTCACAAGTGTAAGAGTTGGATCCCTCCCCTTAAAACACTGCGAGTGAGGTCAGAGAGCAGCACGTGTTGTGTGCCTGACGTGATGTCACATGTGCAGATCAGGAAAGTTAACAATCAAAACCTGTGTTTGGAGTTTTCCTGGTGTCACTCATATGGCACCTTGATAATAATCAGCTTACTTGTAACAGGAGGTGGAAAGAAACTTTGTTATGATTCTTATGCAACAAGAGATGTATTTAAAAGTTTTGTTGTACAGTATTAACCCTTTGAGGAGTAAGGATTCCCCCCAGTTCTTCTAGAATTTTACTTTAACACTCTACAGATCCCATAGAAAATCCCACAAAGTCATTATGACATCATGATGAGAACTCTTTTAACAAAATTCTAATCGTATACAGTATGTGATGGTACTCCTGAAAGGGCAGAATTACTAGACTATACCTTATATCTGATGTCATAACTACCTTATCTTATGTCATAACTGGTTGGCAAATAATGCCACAAATACAACGTTGAATAGTTGAATGGCCTTTTACCGTTGCACTCACAAGCTTCACGTACACAAGTTTCATTTGTCTTCCTCAGTCCAAATATGATTGTCTTTACTGATCATTGATTTGACATTGGCACACTATAAAGCAAAACAGTACTACGTGTGGTGTAGCCACAGATGATGGAAGTGTAACGATACCACTTAATTTCGTGTTGTATTTACACCTCTATATAGAAGTGTCAGTGGCTGTTTGCGTTTAGTCCGCTTGGCCTACATTTTAAAAGCTGTTGGTGTCATAGTGGCGTGCTGACATGGTGGTCAGTTGTTATTGCTGTTTCACAATGAACACACACCATTGATTGACACAGCAGTCTGTAAAGTGGAAGTGTGTGTGAGTGTGTGAGTGTGTGAGGGACGGATCAAGTTTCACGTTGAGAGCAGCAAGGGAGGAAGAGAGATGAGCACCGTAGGCATTTTGTCAGCTGAAAGTGGAAATGGTTTATTTGATAAGGACCACGCCACACACATTGATTGCAGACTGTTGCATAGGACTGTACATCCTGTAAATATGCCAAAATGTAAAAAAATGGCTGCTTTTCATCTGTTGCCCAAACTCACTAACAGAAAACAAAGCATAACAACATTCATACAAGACGTATCTGCTATAGCCAAATGTTGATATAGAGATAAACATCCTAATGCCTCTAAAAAATATGTTAATGAATTAAATAAGTTGAATAAGATGAATTAAGTAATGACGAAGGCCAAAGAAATACATCTCACACACACAGTACATACATCGTAAAATGATAGGAAATATTTGACAACTGGTAGTGAGTGACTACTGCCTCTCTGGCTCTGGATAAATGCCTCCCCTCCTCCTCTGCAGTTTGTGGGCTTGGCGGTCAAGGTGCAGATATTCACACCCAGATTCTGACTCAACGCCTCCTACAAGATATTAGCACAGTACATAAAGTGTGTGTGTGTGTGTGCGTGCGTGCGTGTGTGCGTGCGCGTGTAGCATGGCTATTTATATATATCTGTGTGAATAGACTTATCTTTATGCCCCTAACAAACACAGGAAGCCATTGTGTGTGACTAATGAATCATACAACTGGACTGGAAGGAAAAGTGTGTGTTTGTGTGTATGTGTGTGTGTGTGTGTGTGTGTGTGTGTGTGTGTATGTGTGTGTCTGCGTGTTAGTAGGGTGGCCATGGTTGTCTGGCTGCCTGACTCAATGGTGGGTTGCACAACGCTGTCGCCCTGTCAAACAGGCAAGCCCTCCACTGGCCTTAAACTGTTGACACACACAGTCAACACACACAAATACACATAAATACACACACACGCGCGCGCACAAAGACCTTCAGGACATGAACATGTACCGGTACATGAACAAACCTTAATTTTGTCTTGACATATATATACTACAGCACATGTAGTTTTTTGCCATGATCTGCATTGTCTATGACGTATGAACACACATACAAACACATAGAAAAGAGAAGTAAGGCTAGGTGTTGATGGCAAGCTATTTTTCTCATTTCTGCTTTGCCTTGACCACCATTCCCCTTCTTGCGTGCATATGAGAGAGGGGGACCTCGAGAGTGAGAGAGTCTGCAGCCATATTTGTGCTTCGGAGTGTTTGACAAGTGTTTCACCATCACACTCTCTCTCTCTCTCTCTCTCTCTCTCTCTCTCTCTCTCTCTCTCTCTCTCTCTCTCTCTCTCTCTCTCTTCTTGGTCTGCTGGAGTCTTGGTTATTGAAGTGGTTAATGGGCACTGCAGCAGTGCATTCTGGGGCTGTTTGCTCTCTTCTCTCCTCCCAGTCTGCAGGGAATTCATATCAAACAGTTACACAGGCTTCCCCTGACTACACTTCATCTCGCAAGCCTCTCTCATGTCTTGCTTGACTACAGTACAGACAGTTCCATTTCATGTACAGACACTTCCATTTTGTTGTTGTTGTTTTTTCCCTTTTTAGATCATCCATGTTCAAAAAGCAAACATCTTGACGTGCAGGGTTTCATGTTTTTGTGAGGCCAATGTAGAGATGAATGTAGTATTTTGTACTATCTTGTTTGAGGTTGATTCACCTCTTCAATTCATTTGATTTGATTGGATCTGATGTCTCTCTCTTCTCTCTCTCTCTCTCTCTGACTATAGAGTTCAAAGAGGCCTTCTCGCTCTTTGACAAGGACGGCGATGGCACCATCACCACAAAAGAGTTGGGGACAGTCATGCGCTCGCTGGGCCAGAACCCCACAGAGGCCGAGCTGCAGGACATGATCAACGAGGTGGACGCTGACGGTGAGTTCCTGCCTGGGCACAGAAACATCTATGCAGTGTGAATTCAACACTTAAAGATGCGGACCAGCACAATGAGTGTTAAATTAGACTCAATTCAAGTCAAGTTTGCTTTATGGGCATGCCTTTTTGTGTGGGGCTAGTATTGCCAAAGCACACAGATAACATCAACGAAATATGAAACATTATTACAGCTTTTATTAAGTGCTGAATTAACTCTGCAAAGTGTGTTTGTGTGTGTGTGTGTGTGTGTGTGTGTGTGTGTGTGTGTGTGTGTGTGTGTGTGTGTGTGTGTGTGTGTGTGTGTGTGTGTGTGCGCGCGCGTGTCATCAATGTGTAATGAGAAAGCCAAAGAAGTTTGTTTATCAGAACACGTTCAAACATGAATGGTGCCAATTGATGCTCTGTACTAGAGTTAGCCTTAAGCTACCTAAATGACTTTGGTCATATCACGATTTTTTAATACAAAATCTCGATTCCGATTTTTTAAGTATAAACACACTGACACTCTCATAAAGTGCACAATTGGAATACAATAATGTAAAGAATAAAAGTGAAGACAACAACACTAAGTAAGTAGACATCACTCTGATACTGATGGTAAACTCCCTCACTACAAGGCGGTCTACGTGATTTCTCAACTTTGGCAGAATCGAGATGACCTTGTACTCAATTTCATGATTCACAATTTAATATTGTCATATCGCCCACCCCTATTTTGGTCCTTAGTAAAAAAATAAATAAATAAATAAAGTAAATTTGCGTTTAAGCTAGCTTGTATCCACACTCCCCTGCAGTACATTCAACCACACCGATTGTTTTCATTGATATTCACAGTATGATGGAGGATGCACACAGTTCAATTGTGTCTTGACTCCCTGTCTTCATTATTCTGTACAGTCCAAGTGTGTCAATGGCCATTTGTGTCTCGCTACAGGCAACGGAACGATAGATTTCCCAGAATTCCTCACCATGATGGCCAGGAAGATGAAGGACACCGACAGCGAGGAGGAGATCAGAGAAGCATTCCGTGTCTTTGACAAGGTACTGAGAGTGTGCCTGTGTGTGCACGTGTATTTGTTTGTGTTTATGCACATGTGTGTGCACATATCATTGTATGGTGGTTTCAACATTCACACATACTTAATGTAGTACAGTATGTGTGAAATGTGTTTTTTTTCTGCTAGTCAAGAGCCATAGCACCCATCACCTCTGGACTAGGGCGCACACGTTTACAAAAGGGAATACATTTTTACCAGTCTATACGTACACACAGTCACATGTGCTCTAGCAAACAATGGATAGCAATAGCATGTGCGTTTGAACAGAAGAACATCCACTTCGCCAACATGGACGTTTGTGAAATGTTCCGAATGCCTTTGGGAGATGTTCTGAATGTGTTTTCTGTGTGCCTGTCCAGGACGGTAACGGCTACATCAGTGCGGCTGAGCTGCGTCACGTGATGACAAACCTGGGGGAGAAGCTGACGGACGAGGAGGTGGACGAGATGATCAGAGAGGCCGACATCGACGGTGACGGCCAGGTCAACTATGAAGGTGTTTTCATCAACTTGTTTCTTCTAACACCACCAAACCGGCCAAATGCTGGTGAAAATTCAGTTTGGCTAGTAGAAAAGACCAACTTCTTAGCCACTTCAACCCATTAGTGAGAGTGTGTTTGGCCGGTAAGATAAACAGCTTCTAGCCATTTTGGCTGGTGATGGAAAAAGTTAATTTCGACCCCTGCTTATAGCACCTGCCAACCAGCCAAATGCTGGTGAAAATTCAGTTTGGCTAGTACAAAGCAAATCTCACTAGCCACTTTGACTGGTTGTCATTAGAGTATGTGTTTGGCTAGTAAGGTTAACGTCTACCAGCCAAATTGGCTAGTGATGAGAAAAATAATAGTACATTGTGGTACATTGGAAATTACTTAACAATCATATGACTTCTATGAAGGTGTGTCAGCGTATCTTTTTTAAACATTATGAAGTACCATAAATCATACCATAATCATATAAGAACTACCATGGTGGTGTGCAGTCAAATGGTTGAATTTCAATATGTAGTACATTTTGTAGATTATGCAGAATCACATCCCATTGGGACAAATCCCATTGTAATCATGTAACTACTGTACCTAATTTATTACTTAGTCATATTACATGGTTTTTAGATGGTTACTATTTGAGTTTATTACCACTCTTTCATTCAGTAAGTAGGCTGGCCAATTGAAAGCAGCACAAATGTATGATGTCATAGCTGTTTTTGTACATTTCCATGTATGTATCATGTCACTGTGTAACTGTGACCATGTTCTTCACCTTTTTTTTTTCTTTTTCTTTTTCTCTCTTCTACAGAGTTTGTACAAATGATGACGGCGAAGTGAAGGCCTTGTATAGACGCTCGCTCTTCTATAAATCATTTGCCTTTTTTCCCTTATTTTTTGGTTTAATTTATCTGTAAACCGTTAAGCCCCCAACTTAACCCCTCATCCTCTCTCTCTCTCTCTCCTGCTCTTCCTCCTCCTCCTCCTCTTCCTCCTCCCTTGTCCTGGCTATCCAGAGGAACTGCATGTAAACCGCGTAGGATCACAAGTCTTCATGTCCCTTTTATTTATTTGATTTTTTGTTCTTTTTTCTTTTGTAAATTTTCTTTCTTTTTTTTTTTTTTTTTTTTTTGCTGTCGTCGTGGTTTTCCAGAGTGGCGGAACTGCCTGAGTGCTTCGGGTGCCCGTCCTAGGGCTGTGTCGGGGTGGGGTTGGGGGTGTTGCGGTGACACTCGACTCGGGAGATGGTTTGGTCATGTCATGTCGGCCCCGCCCCCTTTGCTCTCCGCCCCCCACCCGTCTCAGCGCTGCGTGGCAGTTGATTGGAGACCTGTCAGCTGGTTTGTCACACCTGTTGGCATGGCAACGATGTAGAGGAGTTTACTCTCTGCATGGATCTTGGATCATGGATTAAAAAAAAAAAAAAGCATATACAGTACAGTATGGAAAAATCTTCTTCTCTCAGCATTGCACTAACTGCAAAAAGAAAACAAAAAAATATGAAATGAAAAAAAGACGAGTGTATCATCTTAAAGCACTCGTACATAAACTCTTTTTGTATCTGCTGTTAATATACTAGAGAACTACTTGTTTGAATCTTGTTATGCTTTTTTGATGTTCTTATTTTACTTTTCTGTTGTTTTTTTTTCTTTCTGTCTTGGTTCTTTTCTTTCTCTCTTTTATTTTCTCTCTCTTGCTTTCTATTTTCTTTTCTTTTTTCTCTTTTTTTTAAAAGCTTAAGGCATAGCCATGCCTCAGAAAAATTCATTCCAAGTTGTATATTTTTGTTTTCCAATAAAATTTACAGTTTACCCAGACTGAAAAAGTTTTTCTTGATATTAGAGGCCTGTGTTTTTTTCATTGCGTAATAATAATGACACGGCAAACATGAACTATTTATGTATCTGGAATTTGCATGTACCTCTAAACTGGTTTGACTTCACACTATATTGACATGCTGACGGCATTGATAAAAATTGATTACAGTACCATACGCTGAGCTGGCATTGGTGTGCTTTATTTTTCTGTGTCACTCAGTTGTTTTTTTATGTGCATCATGTTTAAAGTTAGTCAATATGACAAGTTAATAGCACTCATTTAGCGATTCCACCTCTTATGTCCATGATTTAAGCCCACTGGACCCAAGACGGTCCGCTAGAATTTGGTGCTTGTTAACTGGCTTGAACAAGTTCAGTAGATGCCATCGTCACCCTTTCTACCACAATATCTGTGATGTAGTCTAATATGATATAGAATAAAAAAGGGTTAATGCTTAAAAGTTTGTAAAGGAGAAGGATTTTACACAACAAATTTCCCACTTCAAATAACATTCATCAGCACCGCTGTCAATGTGATGTATTGTGCAGGTAAATGTTTATGATGCATGAGTTTACTGAATTCATTTACACCCTTTCCTTAACATTAACTATTACTAATGAATGCACCAAATATATTCATTTGCACAATATGTTCTACTAGAGGACACATCCAGTATGAACAGTACATGGACTAATCAGTGGTGACTCAGGAGGTAGAGGAGCATTCAGCAACTAGAGAGTTGCAGGTTCGAGCCCCGCTCTGGTCCATCAATGTGTCCTTGAGCAAGACACTTAACCCCAAGTTGCTCCTGGTGGCAGGGTGGTATCTTGCGTGTCAGCAACTGCCACCAGTGTGTGAATGTGAGTGTGAATGGCTGAATCTGAGGCATACAATGTTTAAGTGCTTTGAGAGCTTGAAGGAGTGGAAAGGCGCTATATAAATGCAGCCCATTTACCATTTTAATCAGGTTGCGTTACTGTTACAGTCAGCAACAGTCATGCCCATTCTGGGGCCCTAGGCGAAATAGAGACATGGGGCCCACCACTTTTTGCCGGTAGGCTGACTGTTGGGGGCCCTAACAGAGGGCATATTTTGTTGGGGCTCTTGGCAATTGCCTAGCCTGCCTATTGGTAAAACTAGCTCTTGTTACAGTCGTTTGGGCAGCTATGGGTAAGCGGTTAGGGCGTCAGACTTTAGCCCAAAGGTTGCCGTTTCGACTCCTGACCCGCCAGGTTGGTGGGGGGAGTAATTAACCAGTGTTCTCCCCCATCATGGTTACCGTCCTGCCACACTGCTCCCTTGAGGCGCCGTTGGTGGCTGCCTCCTTGCACGGATGTGGCATGAATGCAATTTCATTGTGTGCTGTAGAGTGCCGTGTCACAATGACAATGGGAGCTGGAGTCTAAGTTGGGCTTTCACTTTCACTCATTTTGGCACACAAAGTTGTGATTTACCAGAAACTGACTGTTGCTTATGGTTTAGGCCTAGTGCACAGCTCTGAACAAAGGGGCATAAAGGAAATCATGCCATTATCTTGAGAAAGCAAATAAAGCAATAGTAGATTTATGCTTACGCACGATTTTGCATGACGTGAAAATTGTGTTTTTTTCCCATAGGCCTACAGTGCTTTTTTCATAATGGAGGGGGGGTTGGCCTACATTTACCCATAGGCCTTCCTGTTATGCCGCCCTATAAAACCAAAGTGCAGTAACTTCATATTTTGTCAAAATAGAGTTTAGACTGAATATTTTTAATTGCTTCTTTAGATTTAGAATTAGCTTCATTAGATTAGATCATTAGACATTTCTTATGACAAAGCATTATGGTCCAAACGTGTCCTGTTATGATATGGCTATGTCAGTAGCCACCTAGGCCTACTACCAAGGCTTTGAGGGTATCTTCCTCAGTTTCATTGTTGGCGTAGTTGCTCTACTTTGCCTTTGCAGGGCCGTATGGGCCACGCAAATATTAAGCCTACTCGAAAAGAAACGGAATAGGCCTACCTGAATTATTCGCAATCATGTCCCACCGCTACATGATTCTATTGCGTTTTAGCATTCTGTCATACAGCTCAGGCGCTACAATGTCAAGCTTTTGTGATTTTAGGCTATGATTGGTGCGCTACCTTCCACTAATGCCACTGCGAAATCTTTATTACTGATAACCAACCACAGTTGGCCTACCTCAAAAATAGAACACCACTAATGACCTACTTTGCCAATAGGCTAATCATCGTTTTGAATTCTACACCAGACCTTTTATTTGTTTGTTTTTTTAGGCGCGCGGGTAAAAAAAAATTCCAAATAATATTTTGAGTTGCTGTGTAGGTAGGTAATACCCACACGTTGAAGTAACCACCTGCTTACAGGCAGCATTTAGTTAATGTGGTGGAATGACCTATTGTCAACGTCATAATAAATGCAAAATGTGGAAATCATGCGTAGAAATACTACCACAACAGCTTGGTTGCTTGGATTGTGTCACTCCTGAACGGCCACGGGGGCCAGCTGCGGTCCTGGCGACAGTCACGGTAGACTTGGTGTGCGTTACGTGAACCACAATAAGAAGTCGACAGAACACCCCGAGTTTAGCAAACAGACGCAATATGACCGCTGGGAGAGATAATAAACAGGTGTCGAAATTGAAGGACGTAAGTCGCCATACGGACAAAACAACGGACAAGGTAAGCTGTAAAGGAGGCTATGCTGAATAATTGATCATAGTTCCATTTTGTTCTGGTCTTGATATTGCTTAGTGCACTGTGTCCACTGAAAGATGCTTCGACTTGGCCTAGTACACACACAACTTAAAATTGTGGATATTAAGTGTGTTCAGCTTGTGAGGACTGGAGTAGGCCTGTCAGTAGGCTATGTGAACCGAAGAAGATGGATGGAAGAAGTAGTAACCTGTCCTCCATAAGTTTCCTCTCATCTCACGTCACCTGCCATTCCATGTTACACTATGGTAGCCTATGGTGAGATCATACAGAAGGCGTATGGCAATTGTTATCTGCATCCACAGGCTAATGAGAAGCAAGACCAAGAGGCACAGAGAGGAGGATGGTGGAAGAATACCATCAAGGTATGACGCCACACACACACACACACACACACACACACACACACACACACACACACACACACACACACACACACACACACACACACACACTCACTCACTCACTCACTCACTCACTCACTCACTCACTCACTCACTCACACACACACACACACACACACACACACACACACACTGATGTCAAGATTCTGCTCACAATTGTTTATTTGTTTTGAACTGTTAAGTATTCATAGAAAATAAAATGGGGGCAATTATGTTTTTTCAGAAATTAGATGGTAAAACACTCAAGTAAGAAGTAAAAAAAAACACTCAAGTAAAAAAAAAAAAAGTTTTGTTTATGAAGTGAAGACAATGACGATGCACAGGTACCGCCATGTGGGATGGATCCACTACAGGCTCAGCTTGGGGATTCCAACCGTATCTCACTCATTTCGTGAAGTATTCACACAAAAAAATATATTAATTTTCGTGGTGCATTCACGTTATTGCCCACCTTTCGTAAAGTCTTCACGAAAATAATAGATTAATTTTCACGCTGCCTATTCACTTGAATTGCCCGACTGTTGCCTAGCGACCCACTAGTTTGATGCCCTTTCGGTAGCCTACCGTCACATGGTAATCAAACATTTCAAACAAGCAATTTAGGGTTAGGTTTAGGGTTAAGGTTAGGGTTAAGGTTAGGGTTAGGTTTAGGTTTAGGTTTAGGTTTAGGGGACATAAGGCGTAAGTACCGAAAGGGCGTCGAATTAGTGAGTCCCAAGTGTATCAGCAGTGTTCTGTCAGCACCCCCTCCCCACCCCTGCAGACGTTTGGATAACCATAGCAGCAGTGGGGCAATTCAAGTGAATAGGCAGCGTGAAAATTAATCTATTATTTTCGTGAAGACTTTACGAAAGGCAGGCAATAACGTGAATGCACCACGAAAATTACTCTATTCTTTTCGTGAAGATATTACGAAAGGCGTGAGATAGGGCTCGGGATTGTGTGTGTGTGTTAAAACACAAGGCAAATGGACAAGGCAATAAGTCATTTCAACAACATGTGACGTAAGCCCATTCAGAATCAATGAGAGGCAGTCAGCATTACATAATGTCCCAGTGGAAGTCAGTGTAAAGGCCAAGCCTCACTCGCAGGTTTCCATGAGGGTGCTCCTGAGATATGCCAGAGACTCCATGGCAATGGCGTTCGTTGGTGGGTGGCCACTTCAACAGACTGCTTGCTATTCAATAGACTTGTGCTATTCATTGTGTCAGTCTGATTATGGATATAGAGAGCCAAGGCCTATAAAAGAGATGAGACAGCTCAATCAGCTTCTGAAAAGGAGTGCTTTAAGGTGCAATCTGTGATTTTTTTTGGTCATTTTTGGAAGCGTACTGCTCGCCAAAAAAACCAAAACAATCAAACAAACAAAACAAAAAAACCTCAATTGCATGCATATTGAAAGAGTGCAGAAATAATTCTGCCATCATTCTCTACTGTATACCTAAAGTACAATATACAGCAGCCTATTCATAGCATTAGACAGGCTGAAAATCCCAGAAATCCCAGAATATTGTCATTAAGCCTATTCGTTTTACCATTTACTGTATTCTGTTTACATGTGTGGAACAACGTTCTGCAACAGGAATATTTCAGTTTGTTTACATGTGCGCAAATCGAATACTGCCACCGTTCCGTTTCAAATCGGAATATTCTTCACATACAACTGTGGTCATTGATGACATTGTTTTGACATTCTCTCCTTCCCAGGACACCCCTAACCCCGGCACCTACCAGATCCGAGACTTCATCGAGGAGGCCAGGCTGAAGCCTGTGCGCATGACCTACGGCTTTAGGGGCACAGGGCGGAACGGCAAGATGATCCAGGAACCCAAGGTAGTAAGGGCTAACCTGGTTATCTCCAGACTATATCATATCACAAGTGAGATATCTATCAGTCTTGGAACCATCTATTCATCCAAATGTGGTGGCCATTGGGCCTACTTCAGGCAACTCTTGCAATGAGACTAGGAGTAATAGGTATGAAAATGAAATTAAAAACACTTTGTTTTAACTGGGGCATTCATTGTATGTAAAAACACCAACTGGTTTCAACCACACTGGGTCTATTCATATAACCATCTATTCATGTTCTTGTAGGGGACATTGATATACACTCTTTAAAATATTTTCTAGTATCTGGTGTCGACATAATGGATCTGTAAACAAACTACGAGCCTCCGTTTGTATAATAATTTGTCTTCAGCGCCCTTCCGATTCTGTGTTTGGGTTCCTGAACTCAGGTCACAAGACAGAATTGGAATTCCCCAGCTAAATAAGGGATAAACTTTGGAATACCTTACCTGTGTCAGTGTTACTGTGTCCTACGCACAACACTTTCATATCTCATTTAACCCATTGTGTCCTGGAGACACCTATACGGGTTTTTCGGGATTTCGAGATTTTAGCTGTTTTATTAACTATGTGGGTAACTATGTTAGAGCTGAATGAACAGATTACAATGCAAGGGGAAGGTCTTGGCTTTTGACTCATATCATGCTTGTATGTGCTTCGGAGGCTGAGATATTTAGGATTTAATAGGAAGAGGGCACCCTTTCCCGAACAGGGCTTAGGACAAAATGGGTTAAAACAGTGGCTCCTGGAAAACCAGAGATGTAGTCGCTGTCAGAAATATCAGTAAGATATGAATGTTGTAAAAAGGTGAATGTCTACACAGGTGAATAATATACCGTATGTGGGCTTGCAGGCCTTGTTTTTGTGTTAGTGCAGTGGTGTCAATCTCATCTCGGTTCAGGGGCCACATACAGCCAAATTCATCTCAAGTGGGCCGGATCACAAACGTAATTGCGATATATCGCAGATTTCAGCTTCATGTCGGAATCATATTGCAAGTCAGCCACTTTGAGGTTGACAGCGATTATATCAGTAGCATTGGTTGTAAATGGCGACCAAAAAAGACATGAAATGCAACACATATTGTAATGGGGCAGAGATTTACTTCTGATTGAGATTCTTAGTTGTTTTTTCTCTCTCTCTGCAAGCCTGGGGTCATATTGAACCATCTGGCGGGCCGCATCCGGCCCCCGGGCCTTATATTTGACACCCCTTTGCAAATTCTGGCACATTTACATTGAAGTACCGGTATTTATTAAATACCAGATGTTCAACAATGCACATGGTCCCTATCCAATAAACCATTTTCATTCATTCATTCATTCATCCATTCATTCATTCATTCATTCATTCATTCATTCATTCATTCATTCATTCACTCACTCACTCACTCACTCACTCACTCACTCACTCACTCACTCACTCACTCACTCACTCACTCACTCACTCACTCACTCACTCACTCACTCATTCATTCACTGCAGGGAGATCTGCTTCTACCAGGAGCATATGACTTCCTGGATTCCACGCAGCAGATGTTGCAGCGCCAGGCTTCATGTGCCTTCAAGAACCGCCCACGGCCCGAGAACTACACACTGGGCGTCCGTGACAAGGTGGGATCATAAGGATGTGTCATGACATCAAGAATATAGTAGATATCACATCTGGGGGGTGAATTTCTGGAAATCATAGTTGTTAGCAGTTAGCAACTTCGGTAGTTGCCAATGGGAAAATGCATTGAAAACAACTAAGTAGCTAATGTAGTAAGCAACTTTGGTTTCGAGAAATGCACCCCTGTACTGTGCCTGTTTTTTGTCACCCTGACTTCAAATTGAGCAAAAGAGGCAATGTTGGCACCACTGATGGCAAACTCAGAAAATACTTGTTGACATGTTTTGAACTACACGCTGGGTGTTTGCGACAAGCTAGGGTCATAAGTATTTGTCATCATGTGACATTGAGAAGCGTAAATGATGGCACATTTTTCAAACTCATGCTTATACGTGTGTGTGCGTGGGTGTGCGTGTGTGTGCGTGTGTGCGTGTGCGTGTGTGCGTGATTTACAGGATGTAAACCTCTCCCCTTGCCACTATGACACTATGGAGAAGCCTGTCCCTGTACTACCTTGTAGGTAAGGACCTGACCCTGACCTCTGTTCTCACTCTCTCTCTCTCTCTCTCTCTCTCTCTCTCTCTCTCTCTCTCTCTCTCTCTCTCTCTCTCTCTCTCTCTCTCTGGGTTTTTTTGTGTGTGGGGACAACTGTTGGTGAGAGAACATGTAGTATGGATGTTGGCAGACTATGTGTGAGGTGGGGTTATGAGTGAGGAGAGGATTGTATATTTTTATAAGTGATGTAGAGCGCATTTTCTAATCCTCTCTACTCCCCTCCCTCCCTCTCTGCTCCTCTCCCCCTCTTCTCCTCTTCCAGACATATGATGTTTCGTTCGGCCGTACCACGTCTCACCTTCCTGCCTGTGAGTATCCCCTTTCCTTCGCTTACCTTCCCAGAGCCAGAGTCAGAGAGCCCACACAGTAAAACAATGAGTTCTCAACGCAAACACACCAAAACACAACCCCACCCCTCCAGACTTTTGGAGTTTGTGAAAGTATAAAAGAAAAAGTGTACTGCATTTGGGTACAGTGAGATATAACACGTTTTGCAAGACCACCGACCAATCAGCAGCTGTAGGCATGATGGGGGCAGGGAGCAGATTACAGGTCACGAGCAAACATTAACAATTTAGGGTAAAAATTCAAAAGTTCTGAAATTTCACCCACAGCAATGCATTTCTCAATTCGTCTGTGCCAGATCCTCCGAACAAATGACAATAGTGCAGTCTGGTTCTAACCTTTTTTGACCCTTGATCTCATCATTAGCCTCCCAACGCCCCCTTGACCTCATCATAAGTCTGCCAACACCCCCCTTCTTAGTATTGAAAAATAAAATAGACAAACGCCCCCAAATGGCAGCCCCCACTCAACTGTATCCTTCTCAACGCTACCCCTAGGGCTCCCCAACGCCCCCTGTAGAGAAACACCACATTAGTGCAAGGGTATTGAGAGAGCTAGCCTGTGCGAGAGCCGACTGAGGAGTCCGTCTCCATGGAGTGTGGGAGACCCTGTTACAGTTTTTCTTGATTGCTTACACACAATTTTCGGAATCAGTTCTCGAATTCTCAAAACTCTACACACAAATCCCCAAAATTCACACACAACGGGCAAAACCCCTCACTACCCCTGAAAAATGAACGTCTTGTCTCAAAATTATATACTCTCTTCTAAAAGCCTAATTTTGTCGTCAAATGACTGTCACTACAATAAACATTTTTAGAGTCCTTAAAACACTGTTGGGCACAGGGTAAAACTAATTTCTCCTTTTACGTATTACTATACATACAGTCCTTTGGGCTTTTTTGTTCTGCATTGCATGGATACTGTGACATAAATTGGAAAAACTTCATTCCCACAACACACAAACAGACTCAGAGTACACAGATGTGTGGCAAAAAAATATATTTTACATATTTTTCTGACATCGAAAAAATGTGCACTAATGTGCTGTAAAATATTGGGTAACCACATGAAAATGATCTCTTGTATTACATATTTTGAAGATCAAAAGCTGAACAAATGTGTGTTCTCACTGCATTCACTCAAGGTTTCATCAATATCACATGCAATGTGTGTCCTTACGGGGTGAATCGTGATGATTTCAGATTGTAAACAGATATGAATAGAGTTTGCCCATGTGATGAAGTGAACATAGTATGGCAGTTGATTTTAATATTTTGAATGACAGTGTGTTCCATGCCACAACCAGGAATTTTCTTTATGAAAATTGTGTCTAATCCAGAGAATTATGTGTTTTGAAAAGAGTGTGTTTTAAAACTGAAATGTGAGTGTAAAGAAGCAATTGTGTTTATTGTTCAGTGACATTGGTTCAGGGAGTTGGGAAATGGGTGAGATGTTTCCAGAATTGTGTGTGAAGTACCAGAAATTGTGTGTAAGCAATCGAGAAAAACTGTAGGGGAGACCCTGTTACTCTGCCATTTAAATTCATTGGAGTTACGAATTAAAAAAAAATAATCAGGTTGTGTTTTATTAGCATGACTGTTGTGATGTGGTGTTGCAAAAGCGTACAAATAACAAGACAAAAAGTGTGAATAGTGTTACCTTAACCAATCAGTAGTAACAGACTTTGCGGGTGAGTTCTTGCTGATTGGCTAAACAGTGAGCGAACCGAGCTAGGAGGCTGTGTGTGGTGTGTGCGGAGCGAAAATCGTTGGGTTAAAGTACATAGGATGGCGTGGGTGGTCAGGCTAGGGGAGAGCAGGCAAGGCAGGTCGGCGAGGGGAATCCTGTATGCTGGTTGACAGGGCGCCAGGAGGGCCATGTGGCCTAATCTAATGCAGCCCGGTGGGGGAGGGACGTGTGGAAATGTGCTGCTGACAAGGGAACGCCAATGTGCACACTCACTCACTCACTCACTCACTCACTCTCACCCAACCTACTGTAGACAAACAAACAAGGAGAAGTGTGTGTGTGTGCGTGTGCGTGTGTGTGTGTGGTGGGGTGGGTCTGATGAGTGTGTGTGTGCGTGTGTGTGCGTGTGTGGTGGGGTGGGTCTGATGAGGTACGTGTGATATGCCCGCTCCGGCGTGGCCTCTGGTTGAAAGCTGCTGGTGTGAAATAGAGAGGTATTAGCACCTCAGGGTGGCGTGGCGCCCCATGGCACCGGCGGTATGCCTGGCATGTACAAGTGGAGTAGGGCACAGAAGACCTGTTCCAACACACTGAACCAGAGCAGAGAGAGACAGAGAGAGAGAGAGAGACACAGAGAGAGACAGAGAGAGAGAGAGAGAGAGAGAGAGAGAGAGACAGAGAGAGAGAGAGAGAGACACAGAGAGAGAGAGAGAGACCATGTCAATATGATGGGAGAACATTTTTAATATCTGTGTGTCTGTGCGTGTGTGTGTGTGTTTGTGTGCGCATGTGCGTGCACGCGCGTCTGTGTGTGTGTGTGTGTGCGTGTTTGTTTGTGTGTGTGTGTGTGTGTGTGTGTGTGTGTGTGTGTGTGTGTGTGTGTGTGTGTGTGTGTGTGCGTGTTTGTTTTTGTGTGTGTGTGTGTGTGTGTGTGTGTGTTTTGTGTGTCTGTCTGTCTGTCTGTCTGTGTTCCAGAAAGACGGTCCTGCTCCTGGACAGTACGATGTGAAGAACCAGAGTTGCAGGCCCGGCATCTCCTCCAGCTTCAAGTCCACGGTCCCGCGCCTTCACTCTGTTCGCTCGGTGGGTCAGCAGCTTATGTCTGTGCCAATGTGGGTGTTTGTGTATTTGTAGATATACAGTATGCACTTGTCTGTGTCAGTAGACATGTTTCAATTTAAAGTAGCAATTTACATGGGAATTTACTACATTTATTTGAAAAAATTGTATGCCCGTGGAATTGGTGCACAGTGTTATCGTGTAACATGGTTACTTTAATTGCTTCTTCAAATGCTGTGTTCCCTCCAAATACAGTATGCACTCGTATTATGGCAATTCTACCATATACCATGGCAGAGGAGTGCTATGGCACCCAGGACCAGATTAAGATGGCCTGGGTCCCCTAGGCTGCTGGTTGCTGTGGGGCCCCCCGAAGCCAAATTTTGCGACAAATTTACATAGACAATGTCATAATTTTGAACTAGGAATTAAGGATAACATGTCTACTAACTGTTGTCAACATTGCACATGATTTTTTTTCTACATTACATCCTGTCACAATTCCGTGATTTTTCACTTTTAACCAATTTAAAGTCACCCCCTGGCAGGTGGGGGGCCCCTAGGCTGCAGCCATATCTAGCCTGTGCATTGATCCAGCCTTGATGGCACCATTAGTTATTATATTGCTGTGATATGCTGTTACATATACGGCCAGCTGCCACCCCAAAGATGCCCTTGAGTATGGCATCTTATCATGCATTGCCCCAGGGCCGACTTACCCTTTATGTACAATTCAATGTAAATGGGTCCTTTATACACATCATTTATATCGTATCCCACTAAGACATGGTCCCTGTTATTCATAAGCTGTTACCAGACTGGTAATGACCAATGGCAATGTATTACTGAAGGCCCTTTGCTTTCTCATAGTGGCGTATCATCACTATGGTAGAAAAGTGTTTTCAATGACTAAAGTGGTGGAACAGTGTGCGTTAAGAGACTACAGTATACATTTCACTGGATTGTGCACTGCAGTCACAACTGCAACCTGTGTGTAATTCACCGTACATCACACAGCTAAACAATGCTAGATCTGGAAGGGCCACAGTCGTGGTATGAATAGTCAATTTGCTATTTGGACACAATAATGCGCAAGCTCTCACAGACCACGTAAAACGGACCTGTGGGGCCCCGGGGCCTTGTGTTTGACATGTTTGACACCTATGCTGTGGTTCAGGGGTGGGAACCTTTTTCATTTGAGTTGCCAGATCCTCCAAGGGCCGTACTATGAACACAAATGAGGATTTCCCCCTGCACTTTAGGGCTATATTGAAGCCGACCACCTTTACAGCAGTCCCCTTCAGAACTTCATAGTATTGCAAATGCAATTTATAACATTTCTGTCAGACCCACTCTAGTCAAAAATGAGACGAGAAACAGAGATACATTTCAGAAGCTTTATTTCTGATTGCATATTTGTGTTTGGCGGTATGGCTCTGTTCGGAGGAAGCTCCCCGGCTTCTCCATGAGCTCCATGGAAGCCAAGACAGGGAACAGCAGCATCCTCAGGTGGAGTGCCTTCCATTTAGCTGGAAAGGCAACATACCCCCTAGAACAGAGCAAGCAACAATGACAACAGTATGACATTGATTGGCAATGAGAAGTCTGGTGGAGCAGGGGAGGTGGTGGGTGCAAAACAAGCAGCAAAAGCAATGACAGGAAAACAAATTCGGTAGTTTAAATAAAGCGCGCCAAAAGCCAGCATCCAATTGCGAGCAGCAGCTGATTAACTAAAGCGCAGCTGATTAGAGGACTGCTGTAGGGGTTAGGTCGGCGTCAGCCAATAGGCAAAAGGGAGCGTTGACTACGTGGTCTGCCAGAACTAACGCTAACGCTCGATTTCTGTCAGACCCACTCTAGTCAAAAATGAGACGAGAAACAGAGATACATTTCAGAAGCTTTATTTCTGATTGCATATTTGTGTTTGGCGGTATGGCTCTGTTCGGAGGAAGCTCCCCGGCTTCTCCATGAGCTCCATGGAAGCCAAGACAGGGAACAGCAGCATCCTCAGGTGGAGTGCCTTCCATTTAGCTGGAAAGGCAACATACCCCCCAAACAGACCATACCAAAAACGCAGCCCAAACAATTGGATTAGTTGGAAACGGGGCATCTACAACCCCCCGAAACAGAATATTAGTCCACCAAATGTGAATAACGATTAATGAATATCGTGACATTAGTTACGGAACTGCGGTAATACCTGATGTTAAAAGAGAAGTGCTATGCTAGACCGGAATGTGGTCCGAGACACAGAGTATTTACTTGCCCAGCTGCAGCAAAATGAAAAAGCTTGCCCAGCAGCAGTTAATGAAAAAGCTTGCCCAGCAGCAGTTAATGAAAAAGCTTGCCCAGCAGCAGTTAGAGATGTTCATTGATTGTTTACATTTATTGCCGTTTCAGCAGCTATGGCAGCTATATGCTAGATTGTGGCCAATACAGATAGATTGTGGCCAATACAGATAGAAAAAAAAAAGCAGAAAAAGCATGCCCAGAGACAGTGGCAAGGCCTGCAGCAGTTACATGGGCCTCAAAGAAGTCAACAATAAATAATTATTATTATTATTTATTTATTATTATTATTATTATTATTTTTTTTTTTAAGTCACTAGCCAATAAGTAGCGTAAAATGTAATTATCTGCCAGCATTACGTATTGCTTGGCCGCAGCTAAAACACACGAGACTAGCGGTTAAGCGCCCCATGCCACCAGCTGAGAGTAGACACGGGTAAGATAATAGACTAGACTAGCTGTCGGACAGAATGAGCTATATAGGATGTACATAAGAAAAAAAAATGTCGAAGATGGTTAAATATACTGGCCAAGATTCATTAGGGTAACGTACACCAGACCAGGGGCAGTAGATAGGCAAGGCTGGCAAAAAACAGCAAATGGGCTTGGTGGGCATCAGAAACATTGGGCTAGACGGGCAGCAGCAGCAATGGGTTAAACGGGCAGCAGCAGCAGCAATGGGTTAAGCGGGCAGCAGCAGCAGCAGCAGCGGGTTAAGCGGGCAGCAGCAGCAATGGGTTAATCGGGCCGCAGCAGCAATGGGTTAGGCGAGCAGCCAGCAGCAGTAAACCGGCTAGCCAGGCGGGAGCAGCTGTAAATGGGCCAGGCAGCCAGCATCAGATGAGCTGATCGTCAGGATCTGTGCTACTCTAGGATCCGGAAAAACAGCAGGCTGACAAGGACCACATGACGGCACACAATAAGCTGGACCTCGATGACTGCAACCAAGCTAGAATGATGGACAGATACTGCTGTAGGTAAAGCCTATCCGAGAGCAGCAAGGAGGCCGGAGATGGCGACAGTCAGCATAAGCTACACTGACACAATATGAGCGGGCAGCCGCTGGCTAGACACTAGACCGACCAATGAAGCAGCCGATAGACTAAACCAGTGAGCCCACTGTAGTTACAGTAGCTGCACAATACAATCCAGCAGATCTGACAGCATAGATAATATGACTGGAGCAGGACCCGATGCAGTTAAACTATGTGAGCAAGCTGAAGTTAGAGAGTATGAGCCAATAGCAATTGCAGCACATGGACTACTCAGGGCAATCAATGCTACCAACAACAGAGTCAACATGCTAACAGGGCGAACATTAGCCAGACAGCACGATTACCGTCCTACGAAGCAACACAGGCGACCAGTAACAAAAACGTGAGCAGCACTACAGAGTACACTTGCCGAGCAAGCAGAGCTAATTCAGACTATGAGCTAACAGCGCCACCATGACTACACGGGGAACAATGCCAACAGACCACAGAAGCTAACAGCATTAGCAAGGCCTATGTATACTATGCAGTTGGCAGCAAAAAGACGGAATCAACAAAATTATCCAGACACAGCAACAGCCTGAGCCCAACATGATCTACACTGATTGTATAAAGGACGCTGCCGACGTCACCATCGACGTCTCCCTAAGCATGACAAGGCCTAAACGTGCTAAATATGACCCAACATGAACGCCACTACACATTACATAACAATAGCCTACAGTTGATATTTTACTATGCAGATAGATGTTGCCATTTAACCAAAGTGACTGGAATGAGGGGAAGCGCTAATAATGCCATACAGGCAGCACACGCAATATTGCACAACCAAACCGAGCTAGCAGGAAGATACACAGCCATGCAAGGTCACGGTTAGGCATATAACCAGGCTTTAACAGATGAGCAATATAGCCATGCCAGCACAGCCTACATCAGCCAGTAACAAAGACAATGCACCCCTTGCTAGTAGTAATGACGGACTCCAGACAAAATACTTACACTACACCGGCCAAAACAGGACTGACTACATACCAGCACGAAACAGGGCACCAGCACTGAGTGAAGCAGCAACCACACTAAAGCCAGGCCACAGCCAGAGTACCTACACAGCCCAGCCAGGACTATGACTGTACACACTGCAAGCACCTAGACTAGCAAACATGAAGCAATGGTTCACGAGAACATTAATAGTCTAGGATACAGAGCTAGCACAACTGGCCAAACAGGCCTACAGTAGGCATACTTATACAGTAATGCAGCAGAGACAACATGATGGAGCCCACTGAAACCCCCCAAAACTATCAAGCGGTTTGGCGCTTACGAATTCAGTACATCAGGAGTGCCATGGAAAATGCTGGACCTGCCAACGCCGCCTTGAAATACATGGGTTGTGGAAACGCAGCCCTGTCACGAAAACGGGGCTCTCCTATAAGATATCACGAATATTATGATTATTTTCGTGACGTAGTACGACATCGCATTAGACAGGGTTGCCACTCCTCAAGCAACGCGCCGTGGGTGTCCATCCGAACACTGGGCCTAACCCATACTTACAAAATTGACTATTTAAATGACTGCAGGAAAACAGGAATAACATACCGATACCATTGAAATAAGGAGCAACTACGGGACACCTGGAGTCTCCCAATTACAAAAATAACCAGCAGTCCCGAATGCACGGTTGTAGCGTCCGTCGTGCCAAGGATGATTGAAGACACCTGCGGCTTGTTACAGCACATCATCAGATGAACGGCGATGATAGTGAAGTAATGCAGCAATACAAAGCCTAGGATAGCCCAATCGCATCGTCGACTATTAAGGTTATGTTCAAAGGGAGCCAATTTAGTTAACAGTTTCGGAGCACAAGGCAAAAACGCATCTCGTCAGATTATGCACCGTATCGACATGCAAGATTTATAGCCCGCGAAAGAACAAAAGACGACTGAATTTACCACGACTCACGTGAATGTATTTGGATGCGTTTATCCGGAGAGTATTCCTACATGATTTGCCACCTCACAACAAGCCCTACTACCGGTATAGCCCCTGCATAGGGCAAATGCAATGGGCAGCCAAACGAAATAATCAGCCTCTGTTGAGTGTAATGAAACCATATCTAATAGCCTAAGCAACTGGAGAAAAAACAGCCGACTACGCACTCAAAACAGGCGTTAAGCAGCAAGCTATGGTTTAACGTCAGAGAGAGTGGACAAAAGGGTTCACCTAACTAAAGAAAACAACAATTATTAAAAGCTATAGTGCAACAGTTAGCGACCAACTCCGATCTTGAGACATAGAAACCTAGTTAATTTAAGACAAGCCATCAGAGTATTAATCTCTGCTGACGCAGCGCGGGTACAATGCCTATCGTCCAAACAGCACATCACCATTACTTCCAAACGCGCAAAAAGCAGTGGAAATGCAATAATGAAATCAGCGAAGGCAGTTCCCATGGGGAACTCACTGCCAGCAAAATAAACTATCCATGAAGCTCGGATTAAATGCCAGAAATTCTGCGGCACGACACGAGAAAAGTAGTGCGTAAAATGTAGGGTAAATGACCAGTGAGCTCATATCGGGAGATAAGGCAAAATAGATGAAGCCTATGTAATGAAGAAAAGCGCACAGCCTACCAGAAGACGAAACCCTATTGTTGATCAGAAAGAAAAACATCTGATATTTAGTTTAAACACAACGCAAGCATCACCAAAAGAAGCCATGCACGCAGCAAAACAAGCAGCAAAAGCAATGACAGGAAAACAAATTCGGTAGTTTAAATAAAGCGCGCCAAAAGCCAGCATCCAATTGCGAGCAGCAGCTGATTAACTAAAGCGCAGCTGATTAGAGGACTGCTGTAGGGGTTAGGTCGGCGTCAGCCAATAGGCAAAAGGGAGCGTTGACTACGTGGTCTGCCAGAACTAACGCTAACGCTCGATTTCTTTACTTAAGTTGTGATAGGCCACCGCTCATCTGTTTAGAAGGTGCAGGATTCAGTAGAAATTTCTGTATAAAAAGAAGACAATCCGCACACTTCAGGTCTATTTTTGTGCAAAGAAGCTTTACTTGACTTGCAAGCTTTCGGTCCTTAGACCTTCATCAGGCAGAGTGCATACAAACAGGGCTTGTGGTTAATATACATCATTATTGGCATCTGTGGTGCAGCACTCTGAGTCAGTGAAGCATTCTGGGAAATGTAGTGAAAGACAAAACATGAAACTTAAACAGAGAAAACAAGAACAAGTCCATGCTTTGCAGACATCAGGCATTAACCATCATAAATCAGAGCACAAACAGTTCAGAATTAAATCCATATTTCTTTATTATATAAACACACTCATGTCAAAATCCTCGTTTAGACCTGATGGTTGCAATGCATTTAAAGTATATATCCAAAAAAGTTCTCTTTGGCATAATTTCCTGTTGATGTCACCTCCTCTGTGTAGGGTTACTTGCTCTATACCTTGAAATCTAAGGGAAGAGAGAGGGTGTGACAGATCATTAAAATGACAGGCAACAGGATAATTTTCATCTTTTCTCCTGATGGAGCTCTTATGTTCACTTATTCTTTGTTTCAGAGGACGGGTGGTTTTTCCAATGTAAATTTTGTCACATGGGCATGTTAACATGTAAACAACATTTTTTGTGTTGCATGTGATATACCCGTCCCTGCTGTAGTTGAATGTTGTTGTGTTTGTCTGAGGATGAACGTTGTTGTTGTGTTGTGTGTTGACAGAGGACTCCAGGTCCGGGGACCTATGAGCCGGTGCTGCAGCTGGGCCAGAGGATGGGTCCAATGGCTGAAATGGGCGTCCACGGCCTGCTCTTCCGCAACGTCTTCTGAGCCGGATGGATCCCCCGTCTCACACCATCCCGCCCCATCCCATCCTGTTCAGCCATCAATCTATTATGTCAACAGTTTAGCGTGTATTCATGGCCAGACAGCCACTCACCGCTTCGTTGTGTTGTGTTTCGTTGTGTCATAGTATATTGCCAACCTTAAAATAATTTGAAACCCTCTGGAAACACCTGCTTTTCTTGATTACTGTTCAAGATGCAGTTGCAAGAATAACACACGCACGCACACGCTCATGCACGTGTGCGCGGGCGCCCGCGCGCGCACGCACACACACACACACACACACACACACACACACACACACATACACACACCTCATATACAGTAAATATACTGTACACTTGACACTTGAAATATGAAGAACTCTTTTCCAGAGGTGTCAAAAGTGAAAGCAAAAGTTAAACAAACAAAAAAAACACAATCTTCTTCAATTTTGTGGTGGGTTCCTGTAAGGTTTTTAGTAGAGATGCACCAGATCCTGATTTTTAGGATCCTGCCGGATACCGGATCCACTGCTTAAGATCCTGCCGGATCCGGAACCGGATACCGGATCCTATGAAAGGGTTGAAACACATAGCCTACTCGCACACGTGGACCCTTTTTATCACGTTGGCTCAAGCTATTTTGAGTGAAAAGCCTCGGCTACCGGATCCTGGATCCTGGAACCGGATCCGGATCTTGTGAAAAACCCTATTATCCTGCCAGATCCAGAACCGGATAGTAATAACACAGTCTATCCATCTCATTAGGTACAATGGAGTAAATGGTGTAACAGCTATGTAATATCACATTTTCAAAGATATAAAAAAACAACAACACATTAACCCAACATTAACCCAATGTCAGTTGCATTGATGCCACCTTGGATGCCACCACAAACAAGATTTAAATGGCCATTGTACTGTTTTGGAATGGAGCTCTTCATATTTAAACCTGAGGTGTGTTTAAAACGTTTTGAGCACAGGGAGCAATGTTACATTGGGCACAGCCCCTCTGTGATACTGTGCTTGTTCACAACAAGCTTGACAAAAATGCCAGAGGAGTGATTCACCCAGCGCGCCGCTGAGCGTTCACCATGTGAGCTGCTGGTTTTGCTGTTGAGGCTATGCCGCTAAGTCTGCGGTCAAAGGCGCTAAGCTAGGCGTTTTGTTTAGGGCCTCGGCCTCCTACGGTATCCCACCACACTCATTCATTCATTCAGCTGCCAACAAAGAGGTCAGTGTGGCACACAATGAAACAGCTGTTTTCATCAGGTCTGCCAACACTATGCAACACGAGAAAAAACAACACGACCCTTTAGAAAAATCTTTGTGAACATTTTCTCACTGACAAATGTATCCAAGCAAATATATTCACAAGTATACATTTTACTTATAAAACACATCAAGCAAAAACAGCCTAAAGACATAAACAAACAAAAGTGCATTCAACTGTTCACACACAGGAGAGTATTGGACAGGATTTAGTCATTCCAATGGAGCAGGTCAGGCAAAGGATTCACAAAGCTTTTAAAGGGGTGAGAAGTTTTATAAAATGTCTGAAGGGAGTCACTTAATTTGCACCTCATTTTCTCAATTCTTGTCTTCTGCATTATATCGCTGACCCAATGGCTATGTGTTGGAGATGTTGCAACAGAAGAACCACTTAAATATACATATGAGGCATGACAGAAATGTGGATTAAACAAACCGTAACAAGACAGCAAGATCGAGAGAGAAAGACATCTGAAGAATGACTCTGAAGAAGACGCACACGGTGTCGAAACGTCAGTCATTATATTTGCACCACAATAAAATACTAAAAAGTATCTGAGTGCTCCAGTCATCCCTGGCCTAGTCTTTCCGAAGTGGACCAGTTTACTCTACATTGTATACCGTCCTGGACTGGACGCACCAAGAAGGTTAGAGCGCAAGTGACTTCCCTTTTACGAGAGAAAGACATGTTGTTAGAGAAATAATGTGATATAAGGTTTTTTTTTAAAAAATGACACAGTACATATGGTGTGAGATAGTGTTAAAAAAAACAGGAACAAAGGAAGAAGAGATATGGATAGAGAAAGAGAGTGAGTGAGAAACAGAAATGGAAAGAGACAGAGGCATGTTCCATATAAAGTCTCAGTGTTACAAATCCTAAGAGAAATGAAGATACATGGTACATGATGGGAGAGAAAGAGGGATGAAGAGAGACATAGTGAAAGGGAGAGAGATGGAGGGGGTTGGCGGACATGTTGTGAGTAAATGCATGTACCTCTGTCTCAAGCTATGTGTGTCTCAGCCACACTCGGAGGCCTCTGAATATTTTATGCGCGCACTGCCCTCCCGCCTCAAATGGATGTCCTTGTTTTCTTTGCCTCTTTCTTACCCGCAAATCTCAGCAGGTACCCAGCCCAGCGTAGAACAGACACACAAGGTTGCCAGATGTGACTATTTCCAGACCAATTAAAAAAAAAAACGAAATCCTTCCAAATATTAGCTAAATTCAATGGCAAAAGGAAAAGGACAACGAGCGCTCAAAGTCTTTTCTCCAGATAGAAGGGGTGCATCTGGTTAATCCTGTTAAGGCTTCATAGAAAGATGACTGAATCCAAAGCACTCTCTACACTCTCTACAACCTTGACTCGAAGGAGAGTGCTTTGGATTCAGTCATCTTTCTATGAACTAAATTCAATTGTTTTCTGTGGTCATACAATTTTAAGTATGTTTTTTCTTCACACAGATGGGCATCCCAAATAGCCTAGTCCAATCTGACAACCTTATAGACAAATCCCCCTATTACATCTAATACCGTTGTGGAAGACAAACACAATTCACTTTTAAAGAGCTATTATCACTGGGTCAAAATTAAAATCTGAAACAACGTCGCGGGACGAATACAGTAATAATTAAAAATATATATGTGTAAATGCCCTTAATACTCATAGCTAAATTCCACACAGACTCTTTCCCATCATATGCGCTAGTTTGCATATGAGTGTGAGCTGTGTCATTGGCCTGGGCCCACTCATATTCCTATGACACACCAAATTTCATGTTAAATTCCTGTCACGTTATAACTTAACGGTGTACTGTATGTGGGTCAACTGTAATGCACATTTAAAATGATCTCGCGGGCTGAAAAAAAAAGACTCTATGGGCCTGATTTGACCCCCGGGCCTGAGTTTGACATCCCTGTTTTGGGATGATATTACTCATATGGCATATACATAGGCCTACACCGGGGTGAAAGTAGATTTTGACATACACCTGTGCGCACCCGTCTACTTTCACCACTGGGCCTACAATAAAAGTGGCCCATTTCTTATGAAATTGATATTAATCATTGATATGAATTATTGATATATATATATTTAATTTTTTTATTTTTTATTTATTTTATTTATTTTCCTATGGGCAGGCTAGGGAGCTGTGGGAATCAGAACTCCTGCTTTGCCAAACAACGCTCTATTGACCCCTGTGTCAACAAGGGACCAACTACAATAATCTTCCACAGCAAATGATCAGTGATGGTTTTAGAATCAGATCAGATACTTTTGAATTTAAAGTCTCTCTACTTAAAAAGCGTCCGTCTATGGCTTATTGGTGGTGTCTTTGGTTGCAAATCCCATGCTAACCTCAATATTGGCGCAACGCAGCAGTTCAAGATCACAAAAGACCTTAATCCCCAGTGCCCCTTTCAAAGACAGTCAAGTGCACGCATTTGTGTGTGTGTGTGTGTGTGTGTGTGCGTGCGTGCGTGCGTGCCTGTGTGTGCGTGTGTTATCTGAAACATAACCAGGTAATGGATACCTGGTGGCGAAGATGATCTCTTAACTCTTCCAAGAACAACCAACCACCAGCAGGCCTGCTACAATACCACTGTTCACCATGCAGAAGTCTGTCCCTGGATGTGTCGTGTGTGTGGTTTTGCTCTGTGTGGCCATGTTTTCTCATGCCCCATTTGACCTGCATGGTTGGCGGTCATGCTATCGGATGGCCGGCTAATCCACTCATCCTAAGGAGCAGCACCACTGCTTGAGTTGCCCATGCGATATGTAATATGGACGTACAGTATGGTGTGTACTTATTTATTTCATAGTTGGGTGCATAATGTGCAGGGCTTGTCATTGGCACCTGCCAACCGGCAAAATAGTACAACTTGGTTATGGCTAGTAATTTCAGTGTCACTAGCCACTTTGGCATGTAGCTTATGACATACATTATTCACACCATCATGTGTCCAATTACCTATGTAGAAAAAAAATACTCTTGTTGCACTTACATGAAAATGGCCTTAGCTAAATTCTGAAATATGTTCAACCTACAGTATGTGAAGAAGTTTTATATGAATTTGACACATACACATACGTGTGTCTTGGACATCCGTAGGCCTATACGAGGGCATCAACATTATTTAGCATATGTATTTTTCATGCACATCTTTGTATGGAACTGAAGATAAAGTAGATGGATGACAACTTGCATTTTCCAGATGAACAGTCATGTAAAATATTTTATTTGGTTAAATGCTTCTGAAAGTCCAGGTCCAAAACTGACCCTTATCTTGGGGTCATTGGTCAGACAGCCCATAAGTCAGACAATAAGCCACAGAGGACCATAACGCTTAGGTTACTGGGCTAACAGGCTACATGCTACATGCCTTTAATGCCGTTTAAGGTTAGAAATTGGTTTGGTTTGGGCATAGTTTTAACTTTTCGGTTTAAAGTGAATAATTCCAAAATAATTAAAATAATTGTATACTGACAGAACATGCCTTAAATGATGGTTAGGGTTAGAAACTGTTTTGGTTACTCGGACTAATGGGCTGTCGGACGGACCAATGGGATGTAACCCCTTATCTCAGGGGTGAAAGGTGATAGCAACTGCAAGACGTGTTGAAACATGCACTTTGGGTGGCAGGTCATGACATGTTTACACAATTTATGGAATGCAATTTAAAGACATCTTAACATATAGTGAGAGATGTTAGTGTCACAGCACTTGCACGTTAACTGCTGCTGGCATGACAGCAACAACTAGCAACGTCTCGTGAACGGAAGTTTCACTATGTCCTGGGGGGCGGTTTATGTCCCGTGAGGCCCTCTTATCTTGCCACCAATAATTTTAATGTTACACAGTTCCGTATGAAATATGACATGTTTTGTAAAGCAATCTTTGAAATTACATGTGCAATTCCTTCAATATAGGCCTAAAGTGCAGATGGAAATCCTGGTTTGTGTTCCTATGGCGTGTTTTGTAAAGCAATCTTAGAAATCACATTTGCAATGCCTTCAATATAGCCCTAAAGTGCAGGTGGAAATTCTGGTTTGTGTTCATAGTACAAGTACGGCCCTTGGAGGACTTTTTCAGTGTGGATTCTGTTGATCAAGAAGACACGTAAGCTGTAAAGTACAGGAAGGAATCCCCACTATACAGAAAACCATTGAAAGGTTAGTTACCATAGTACTACTCTACTATACTACATCATAACAGAGGGCCTTAAGTAATGCACTATGACTGTCATTGCCATTCTGGTTACAGTATGGCATGTAGCAGGCCTCACTCGGGTTTCTTGATTAATTTTGAGGGTGCTGGGCAGGCCCAAATAAAACACTTAGAATCAAAGAGAAAGGGACACACCTTGCATCAACCTGTTGTCTTTTTATTTTTGTGCACAGACAAGTTTTGGCGTGTGCCTTCCTCAGTGTGCAAGGTGCGCCCATTTCTCTTTCATTCTGGTAACAGCAAATGTATAACGCCACCCACGCAACATATATGTACATAATGCCACACCGCGTTTTTTTTTTTTTTTTTCTTTAAATATTTTTTGGGGGGGGGGGGGGGGGGGGGGGGGCTTTTTGGGCCTTTATTATGACAGGACAGTGTGAGAGGACACAGGAAATGAGCAGGAGAGAGTTATGGGGTAGGGCTGGGAAATGAACCCGTCCGGACTCCGGGTCCCCATGGGCATGCAAGCCCAAATGTGGGGGGCTTAGCGCGCTGCGCCACAGTGCCCCCCCACACCATGTTTTAACGGGTTAAAAGCCATCCCTCCACCTGGACCTGTGTGACCTCTCATTGCTCTACAGTGTGAGGCACAACACCCCCCCTCCTCCAGCCCAGGTCGGCCCGGCAGGGCGTAAGGTTACAGTAGGCTACCCCATCACGGTGTTGACTGGTGGGAAGACAAGCCACCACCGACCTATTCAACAAGAGATGAAATATTCATGGTGGTGGAGTGCCACACTGTTTGGGACCAGGGGGGGTAAGGCAACGTGTGGATGATGGCAGACATGCCATGCATGTGCTTGTCTGAGGACACTTTGGCTGTCTGGTGTTCTTTCAGGAAATCAGACTAGGGGATTCACATTCAAGTCATTTAAGGTCACATACTATACATGATTAGAATTTTTAGCAAAATGCTGAGTTCTGGTGATGCAGGATTTTTAAATTTAGAGATAAATACGTCCTATCGGTCAGACTCAGTCCATTCCACCTAGTTGGTGTATACCGGTAATTCTGGATTGGGCCCAGGTGGCTAGACTAGAGAGACAGATTCTGGATCTGGGCCAGGTCTGTTCTTTCTCCCCATTGGCTGTGGAGTGGAAAATCATGAACATGATCGAGGGGCCTGGCAGTTATGTGTTGAATTGACCACGAAAGAGGAACCGCATGTGATGATGACACACAGGGAAGCTGATGGGGGGTGGTGGGGGAGCAAACAGGTCTGTTGCTCCAGGGCCCAGGGAGAAAGGATGGCCAGAATTCAGTCTTCAATATGTTGTATGTATTGGGTGTGGGGGCCTGGTAGAAGACTTTGTCCCCGGGCCTGGCCAAAGCTGTCAGCCGCCCTGGGCCTGGTGATGTGATGGGATTATTGTCACGGTGTGTTGAGTTGACGGCGAAAGGGGAACCGAGTGTGATGATGACACGCGAGGCCTCCGTTCGTGTATGCTTATGGTTCATGCGCGGGTCCAGGACTCTCGGATGTCGCTTCGCAAATGGGCTGACTAAATTATTGGCTTCGCGTGGTTAGACTGGGGTCAAGGGAAATGGGCCAAAATGCCAGTCAACACAGATTCACCAGCTCCCCAAACCAGGGCCGGCGCTAGGCATAGGCTGACTAGGCCATCGCCTAGGGCGCCAAATGTCTTGGGGGCACCAAAATTAGAACATCATGAGACATAAAGCATGAAACTTATCAATGATAAAAAATGATTATACTTGGGCTTGTCTTATTATTGTATGTAGATCTGTGCTACATGCTACATGAACAAAAAGTCAAATTCATACTGTGTGTATAGTACTGTGCTTAAAAGTGGGTATCACAGATGCTCACCTAGGGCACCAAACTGACTAGAACCTGCCCTGCCCCAAACCATAGCCCCGAAACTAATTACGGCATCAATGATGTGCAACATTAAGATTTGGCCTCCCCCTTTTTAATCCTCCCTCCATATCCCTCTCCCGTTATCTCCTTCTTTCTCTCCTCAATCTCTCTCGTCCTCTTTTCTCTTTCCCGCTCGCTCAGTCGATCGCACTTTTATTTTTTCGCCCTTATCAAAGACAAACACATCAGTCAGCCGGTGGGTGTGCGGCGTCCGTGACTGAGAGTCAGCTGGAGCAGCGGCAGTGACACCTGAGGAAGGCGGACGGGCAGGCGGGCGGCCGGTCGCTCGGGCCACCTCACCTGGAACGTTCCAGAAACCAGAGCCCTCCTCCTGTCCCCCGCGACGCTTGACGTTATCGCACAGGCAAAGCGCACAGACCGTCACCCACAGCCACAGGGCAGCAGCAACACGCCTGGCGAGACCTGCAGTCACGTCATGACAGAAGCACAAAAGTTTACTATGTGAGCACTAGCTGCAAGAAGAAATGACATCTGAATACAATACCACTCAAAGCCTACATTTGCATTATAATAATTTAATTCATATATTTGTTTTATGAGCTATCTTTGCTCCTCAAGGATAGTAGCTCCGCAATGCTACTGCACACAGTGTAAAACAGTCTGGGGTCAAATACAATCTAGAAGATGTTAAATCGACAAGTGTTGAACTCAACAAGTGTTGAATGAACACGGCCTTTTTACTGTGTATATATATACTGTCTGAATGGTCTGCATAGTTTGCATGGGTTTTGTAATTTTGAAAGAAATCCTACATTTTGAATAATAGTAGCAATTTTAGCAGCAACTGTGTATTATGCGAAGCATTATCTGTGGCCTAATATATTTTTATTTATAACACACAGTGCATTCTCTGGTTACAGATCCAGAGTGGCTGGCTAGCCTGTGTTATGGCGCTGGTGTTATGGCACTAAGCCTGTTGGCTTGCCAAGCTTGAGCGGCATGCTGGTTGACACATGGTGACGGAGCCGAGGCGATGAATGGAGCAGCCTTACACCCCCCCGGGGAGGGGACGAACACAGGGACTGCTGCTGATGTCACACTGAGACGAGCAGGGCAGGTCATCCATTCATTAATCTAGCTCCGTTTACCTGAACTGTCATGACCCTCTACGGCCCTGCACACGTCACTCAACAACACACACTAGCACACAAACACACACACAAGCACACACACACACACACACACACACACACACACACACACACACACACACACACACACACACACACACACACACACACACACACACACACACACACACACACACACACACACACACACACGGAAACAGAAACAGACAGACAGACAGACACGCACGCACACACACGCACACACACTCATTCTCTACAATGTAATCTCAACAAGTAAAACAATAAAGATTTATGTTTGGAAAAAACAAAAGATCAACAGTCGAAGTAATATGGCATAGTATGGCTTATGTATAAGTGGATTGTTGGCATCATTAAAAAATAGTTTTTACTCTATATGTATATAAAAGCATATGAAATTATAAAATTGCAGTGAATGTTAGGTCCAAAGTCTGTAGCATATTTTAAACACAGTGTGTCTATTTATAATGAGAGAGAGAGAGAGAGAGAGAGAGAGAGAGAGAGAGAGAGAGAGAGAGAGAGAGAGAGAGAGAGAGAGAGAGAGAGAGAGAGAGAGAGAGAGAGAGAGAGAGAGAGAGAGAGAGAGAGAGAGAGGCCACCCATTTGGAGAGAAAACACTTTTACAACCTTATGTCCAATAAGCACCGAGGTGATAAGTCATACAGTAATGACCCCAAATAAAGTTGTTCCTGTAAAGGGCATGGCACACTGCCATGATAATTGACTATCTTGAGCCACACCCCATGGTACTCTGGCTGGCGCATATCGCCCAATCACCCTCCTGGGTTAGGATGCTGCTGAGATAAAAGTCTTTATGGCCTGGTTGGATGTGTGTATTTAGGACAAATCAGCGTATTGGCAAATAGCGAGATGAAAAGGGTCTGGACTCTGCAATGACATGTGCACACGTGAGTTCCATTTCCTTGTGTTTTGCTGTAAGTAGGCCACAAGGAAGTTGGCAAGGAATGTTGATAGGCTGGTGTTGTGATGGTATCGATGTATACAGTAGATGATCAGACAAGATGGCTTGATAACCTGCAGACTTGAAGCATTTAATATGGATTGCTGCAGGATCCTTATTTTGTGTAGCTAATCAAACACCACTGTAACATGTTTTTTTCACGAGTAATGCAAGTGATGTGAGCTGAATCATCTTGAATATGGAATACAAATATCCCATAGGAAAAAGATCAATAAAAAAAAAGCTATACACATATGTTATATGTGTCTGAAATGTCCATGTGGGCATTATGTTTGTGCGTTTTATGTAAGCTACTTGACCTCTGGCGATCAATAAAGTTATTCTACTCTACTCTACTCTATACATTAAAAAAACAAGAAATCTCCCACTTTAATACTACATATGTGCCATATAAGTAAGCATTCATCCACATTCCATATTCTGTCATACCACTGTGTTTCTAGTCAGAGAGATCCGATAGACATAATGAAATATAAGGCATTCTTGACAACTCTGAAGTAGGCAGAAGTGACCTTAGCGCAGGCCCCTGTCTGCTTTGAATAATTCCAATGTAGAGGGCACATATCCTGCTGATGGACGAGGCAGGGGGTGAGCCTACCACCTTCCCAGGACGGGGACCTGGTGATGCTGTCTGCAGGGGCAGAAGTGGTGGCGTCCACATCAGTGTAAACCTTCGAAACAGGGTCTAAACGACTGAAGCCGGCACCCTCTGCATTACTCGCAGTGGCGAAGGCTGGAGAGAAGGTGCCGATCCGTGCCTGAATTCTGGACCCTGAACCTCCACAGCTTAAGCAGAAACCCACTGCATCACCCACGCACAGGACAAGGACCGAAGCAAGTTGATTTGTTCAATGGACGTTTCCTTAGCAGACAGTTCGTTCACCATAAAGATGTTTCATTCAACTGAGCAGTCGTTTCGTTTGGGCTACCTATTCTGCTGAACTTTTGTATTATTTGTATTCACAAGGACCAATGGAGACTGAAGGGGAGGAGGTGGGGGTGTCAGAAAATTCTAAGCAGAATGCATTGTAATGGCAAAGTACGTACGCATGCCATAACTGCATAGTCAGGGAAATTATTTTGTAAGTTTTACGTATTAAAAGATACAGAGTAAAGATAGAACAGCTATAAGGCAAGTGAACACTCACACTTTGATAAAAGACATATACTACAATAGTTGGAGAGAACTTTTCTTCAGACACCAGCAGAGCAGCCACAAAGTAGTACTGTAGTAGTATCTAATATCATGAAAATTGACACGGATAATAGTGTTATTGACATTCCCTGAGCTAGCACGTGTCAACAATATGATATCAGCACCAGCATAAAGGACCCACACTGTTGCTCCGATCATTTATTATTAATTATCTGACATAATTACCTGAGCTGAATAGCTGCCTGATCACCTGATGCTCTTGTGCCCCTCCAGATGACTAAAGCTGCATGCACATTGAATATCAGCTCAATGGTTTTCAAGTCGATTCCAGTTTTTTTTTAAAAAACATACATAAAAGCTACGCCTACATCACACTATTCCAACACTCATTAACTTACACCCTTAACAGTTTTTGCAGATTTTGTGTAGGCTTTTGCAAAAGCCTACACACAATTACCTTGGAATATTTCAAATGCCCTGAAATTGTTTACTTTACATTACATTAGCATTTAGCAGACACCTTTGGCCAAAGTGACTTACAAGGAGACATTCAAGTGAGAACAGGGTAAGGCACATTAACAGTGTGGGGGTTGTTAACTTGGTGGAGAATGCAGTGCCCAAGCACAAATGTGTTACAGTCACATGAAATACTTATACAATGTAGATTGATACGGTATCTTCACTGAGTTCCCAAGAGTTCTTCATAGAGAAAAGCAGACTTTGACTTGCGTTTGCAAGCAATATTTATCCCACATACATGTTATGGAGGAAGTACAGCTGTTGACGGACTCACGTGTACTATTGTTTTGATGGCCCTTGCAATAGCCTACTTAACCAGGTGTAAGTATAAAAAGACGACAGACTAAAGCTGTGACACTTGAGGGAACAGAGGGGACCACTACTGCATCATCATGAAGATGTCTACTGCTCTGCTTTTGATGTTGGGCTTCTGCGTGGCCGAGACACAACCAAGAGGCATCACAGTGAGCCAGGAAGCAGAAAATGAGATCTTACGTGCAGAGCGATCATCAACTGAGGCTGTGGCCATTAGCCAACCAAGCTGTCGTCCTGACATGCACACTGTGCTGAGAGAGATGAGCGTGCTGATAGCAGAGCAGAGAGTGGAGCTCCGATACTCCAAGACACAAATCGAGGCACTTAGAGACCCGACTGAAAGCCAGCGAAGATCTAGTGGAGCATCTGCAGTCCAACAGTCAAGGTGAATGAACAACATTTTTTAGAATCAAATGCATTTCTTTTCCGAGAGTTTCCTTCCACTGATATTCACCATATTTGCTGTCTGACACATTTATGTGACATGCTAATTTACATTTGTGAATGTTGGTTAAGATTATTTGTGCTTGCATGATAGTCAAACATCTGCAATGCAAATGCAAAAAGCAATTGCACATAGAGAAGGCCAAATAGCAGGGGTTAGGGATGAATGGGAGAATAAGAGCAGATTGAGCAGCAGAGAAATGAAAGCATGAGAGTATCAATTGTGTGTGTGTGTGTGTGTGTGTGTGTGTGTGTGTGTGTGTGTGTGTGTGTGTGTGTGTGTGTGTGTGTGTGTGTGTGTGTGTGCGCGCGTGCGTGCGTGCGTGCGTGCGTGCGTGTGTGTGTGTGTGTGTGTGTGTTGCCTCAGCCCATGCTTTGAAACTGACTGCTGTGGACAGCAGACTCAAAACTTGTGAGGCAACTCTGTCAGAGCAGAGAGTCAACATTGAAGGACACACGCAGACACTACAGGAGCTGAAGAACCTCAATGAGGGTAAACTTTCATTCTCATGTGTGCACCCCATCTATATGGGCTTTGTAATTTCCACGCAAACTCCATCTGGCTAATATGAATGGAATAACGGCAGACGAGGTGTCCCGATATCAAGGGAAATAATGGACAAAGTGGAGCGTTCTAACAGCCTGACGGCGAAGTGAACAGCCCTTTGGCTGCGCTGTCCGGCTGTTAGAACGCTCCGCCTTTATTTCCCTTGATATTGGAACACCTCGTTGGCCTTTATTCCATACATACTGTATGTATATACATATATCAAATTCATGAACTGTTAAAAAGTAGCATAAAAAAGAATACTTCAATGTCTTTCTACAGGCAGAAAGATAGCTTTTGCTGTCTCACTTGAAACCAACGCAAACACAAACGTGTACACAGGACCCTACACCATTGGGCAGACTCTGAACTACAAGCACATATTCACCAATGTTGGCAACAGCTATGATCCTGTAACAGGTACAGTGACTAATGATGGTTTATACTACCACTGTATCAAACTATTTCCTAGTGCCAGACAGGACTGGTTATGCCGTCAGTGTCATGGTTTGTCATGGCAGTGGGGCTAATTTGAATACAATTGAGTGAATGACTGCTGAGGCCCCTCCATAGTAACCTGTTGTCTTCTCCTGCAGGGTTCTTCTCAGCACCTGTTAAGGGAGTTTATGAGTTTCACTTCACCACCTACTCTGATGGTAGGCCGATCCCTACAGGATTATTCTTAAGGAAGAACAAGCAAGAGCAAGTGATGGTGTGGTCTAAACAGGAGATTGACATGAACAATGCCTGCAACGGTGCGATCCTGCTGCTGGAGGCAGCTGATAAAGTGGATATTTATCTGCCGACCAATCATACAGTGATGGATAACAGATATCACCACACCACCTTCAGAGGACATTTGCTCTTTCAGGTGTAAGAGCCACGAGTAGGCCTATATATAAAAGTCATCAGGAGACTGTTAGTTATGCCTGTAAATCTTTAACCTGACTGTCGCCACCTGAAGAAAGGCAATGCCCCCACATGTCGTTTGGTGAAACGCAGCCAGATGACATAAATCAGGTTAATAAAGCTTTGCTTGAGTGATGTAAATGTTTGTAAATTGTCGTATGCCCTGCACAAAAGCACATCTCTTGCTTTGTGATTGCTATTGATACCCTTCACAGTCAGACTGAATGTAAGAAACCGCCTGGTCTGTAGGGAATTGATGTAAAGACTTATTACAGATTTAACATGTTAATCAGAGTCACGTTAGCAGTCCTATAACTACTGTACTGTACTGTAGGAGGAGGTCACTGTGTCCTCAACAATGGAGGGAAAAATGGTACACAGATGAGTACAGGATGTGTGAATGAGACGATGCAATACAGTAATATTCATACAGGCTTTATTATTTACTTGAGTCATCTCTCAAAAAGTATCACTGTGTCTTGTTATAGGTCTCGATATGAGTAGGCCTAATGTGTTAGTAAAATGCAATTTCCCCCATAGCTATGTATACAATTGAAGGTAGAAGTAGGCATAATATACTGTACACAAGTTATTCTGCAACTCATTTTAACAATCCATAAATTGATAGCAAATCCATCACATGTTTACATTTACAGCGAAAGCAAAACAAATGTACTTTCAAAAGTTACGTGATGTGAGGTATTGGAATTGTAATCATCAATTTCCCTCTGGCACTTGCTACTAACTCACAATCTGGAATAAATATAGACGTGGTGGGGGTTAGGTGTATGCCTATGGCATGTACAGTAGGCTTTTATGTATGATTGATATGTGTAATCTGTATCTAGATGTTTTGGCCACAGTTTTAATTACCTTGATCCTTGATATGTGTTATGTGATATGTGAAATAGGGCCTGGATTTATTTTAACTTTGCTTTGCAAACAATATTTTACAGCACCTCCCCAAAACCTGATAGTGGTTATTGAGGAAGTAGTCTACATCAATTGAAGGACTTTGGTGTGCTATTGTTTTGTAATATTTAACCAGGTATAAACATATAAAAGGATGATAGACTGTAGCTGTGACAACATAGAGTGGACTGGGAGAACCAGCAGTGCATCATCATGAAGACTCCTTTGACTCTGCTGTTGATGTTGGGCCTCTGTGTGGCCGAGACACAACCGAGAGGTATCTCAGATAGTCAGGATGCAGAAAATGAGATCTTAAAGTGGAAATGAAGCAGTGACCTAATATAGGGGTCTATAACACCAGTAAGATAAGCCAGCAAATATATATATTTTTTTGAAGTCTGAAATTTAAGCCGTTAATAAAAAAATAAAGCACAAACACGTAACGTTTCTGTTAACGTTTCCAGCCAACAGCGGGTGACGTCACGCGAATGGTAGCAGAGAGATTCTAGAATGAGAGGGGACATATGGCGGCCATCTTGGTGACGCCTCCGGGGTGCTATTTCGCGATTAAGTAGACCAGATCTGAGAGTCAATGGGAAAAATGAATGGGGAAACTGAGTATAGGACGGAGGGGAACCCAGCGGTTGTGAAAACCATATGGTTGAAACGACCGTGAAAAACTGATCAACCTAGACTACTTGGAATCAAGAATCAAGAATCAAGAGCTTTTATTGTCATTGACAAATAAATTTGACAACGAAATTGCGTTTTAGAATACACTGTACATGTACCCCAGGGCCGCTGCTCATACGAGCGCCGCCACTAACACACCTCCACCACCTAGGCTCAAGTTTAATACACATTGGGAAAGGATGAGGGTAAAAAATTTGTCCATGTCTTCATATTATAGAGTTATAACATCAAGGCATAGATGAAAAAAAACCTCATATTTTAGCAAAAAAGCAGTAGAGACAAACATTCGTATGAACCGGGGGGTGGGGGTGGGGGGGTTGGAGATGGGGAAGGGAGAGAGGTTGCAGATAAGACAGAGGACGCGTTGAAGTTGAGGGAGGGGGGGGGGTGGCACTGGGTAGTCCTATCCCCACTGTGCACCAGATCTTATCCGCCTGAGAGACGGCCTTGGCCTGGTCCACAGCAAGTCCAAAACAACACCAGGTGTCCATTGTGATGGGTAGGGGAGGCAGAGTCTCCTGACACTGCTTGTCCTCCAGGGAGAGATAGATGAGTCCTGACCTAGGTCAGGTCGCTGATTTGCTGGGGCGCCAAAGACAGATTAGATTCATGTTTGGGTTATTGCAGGCATTCCTTTTTACTGCTCTGCAGGGATACGCATGTGACTGGCCACACGTCTCAAATACAGATGAATTTCCAACAATTTTGCCTCCAGCCCGATCGATTCAATTTGGCGGTTGTGTGCGACAAGTCCATCAATGCGGCGATCCATAGCTTCGAGGTGGCGTTGTACGGCCACAAGCCCTTCCAACAGTCTGTCCATCGTACGGTGACCAGCCACAGAACTCTCCAAAGCGCGATTCACAACCACATTCTGTGCTCGAACTTCACTGCCCACCTTATCAATCAAGCCGCGCAGCTTGGGGCCCATAATAGCTGCTGCGATCCTCGTACAGTTGCGGTAGATCAGGCCCAAGAGTAATCCAATTCCCAACAAGCCTGTCACCAGAAAGCCAAAGATGTATAAATCTTCAATGTCCTCCACGTCCATCGGAGCAAGACGTTGTGTCATACGAGTCAAAATAAAGCTTTTTGAGCCACTTTTCTCACGGTTTTTTTGACAGAGCGCAGGCGCAGTAGTTCCATAACGGCACGAGAGCAACGGCTTTTCACAACTGAGCATGTGCATAATTTCGCGTGCGCCGATGCAGCCAGATGATTGGATCACTGTCAACGCAGCTCAGCAGGCACATTGGCTCTTGTTACCAGAAAGGCGGGTAGACGCCATATTTGCGTTACGAATCTTCACCGTTAATTTCTATGTACCTGTTCTATCTCCCCTTACTAGAATATATCTCAGATGGTAGTCTCCTATTCTAATGCTGTTATGATAGTAGTGAATTAAACATTTGGGACTTGCGTGGCTGATTATGAGCTTATTTGCTTAACCCAAATGAAGCAAGAATACGTGTTTGGGTGGGACAGAACAAATATGAGGCATGAAGGCAGACAAGACATCCCATCACATGAACCACAGGTAAACAAGCAGCTTTTTTTTGCTAAGGTGACAAGTCGCTAACACATTTTGGTATGAGCCAACATGATCACTATTCATAATCGTGCGATGTCGTGCAATGTTGCAGTTCCCTACCTTCATCTTCCGATGATTTCGCCAACATTTTCCAAGCACCTGAATTAGGCTACTTTGACATCTCCGTGCCCACGTTTATCGGTGTTATCCAGTCAACAATAATCCAAGGCAACAACGCTATTCCAGCCAGTTTGAGGATGCATCCGCGACTTCAATAACATAATAATTTACTACAATAGATGCAGCTACTTTAAGCATGCCATAACTTAATGTAGGCCATGTCATTTCCCGTGGCATCAACTTCAAATCCCCAAAGCTCCTCCAACTCCGAGAGCGAGACGAGAGAGGGGATGGGATAGCCACACACACAGGCTGCATCCCTTCCCTTCACAAAGCTTTCCAAACTTCCGCCAATTTTGCAAGTTATTTTCTATTACTGAATTGAACCACATAGCCAACTTAAAGACATGGGCTTTCAGATTAGCGTCCAACAATGCAGGAAAAAGACGTTATGGTGACGGTCTGTCACTACAAGCCTATGAGATCGAGCAGCCCCAGTCCTGACTCCTGTCCTATGGTGGATGCAATGGGTGGATGGCTGCAGCTATCCCACCATGCTCGTAGCAAAGGCTTTTTGACACAAAGTGATAATGACACTTGGCATTTCTCTTTCATCTGATAGTAGGTATATAACATAGAAAACCCAGGGACAATGTAAAATGAACCACTCGTCCTTCTTCAATTTTACTGCCACGATTAGAGTCAGTTAGCGCTGTAGTTAGCACACGCTAACGTTAAGTGAATGGAAGGCTACATTAGCCACCAAGTTCTACCATTCGCGTTACGTAGGCGGCGAACATGGCTGCGCCCTTGTGGCGAAACTCGGTAATAACATGTCATTTTTCAGCAAAACTACTTAAAAGTGCAGTTCAATGAACATCCATTCGTTTATGAAAATAAATAAGCCGCCAAAAAAGGATAATAGTTGTCAGTGCTTCATTTCCACTTTAAGTGCAGAGCTATCATCAACTGAAGCTGCAGCCACTAGCCAACCAAGCTGTCCTCCTGACATCCACACTGTGCTGAGAGAGATGAGCGTGCTGATAGCAGAGCAGAGAGTGGAGCTCAGACACTTAGAGACCCGACTGAAAGCCAGCGAAGATCTAGTGGAGCATCTGCAGTCCAACAGTCAAGGTGAATGAACAGCATTTGATGAAAATTCTTTTTTTTTTTTCAGGCAGCTTCCTACCACTTTATATTTACCATATTTGTTGTCTTATGCATTTATGTTACATGTTAATTTATAATTTAAGTGTTTATTTGCAAAACGGTGTATCTCCATTTTGTAGAATGTTGGGAAATTGACCTTTTGTATTGGGTAATCCATTACATTGCATTGCAAAATGCATTTTATATAGGTCTAAAACACATGTTCTCAAGATATTTGTATAGCAAGAATTCACACATTTCACAATTCACACATTCACACATTTTCAATAATAGAATGCAAAAGCCAAAAATGGTGGATACACCATTTTGCAAATAAACTTTTCAATTGTGAATGTTGATTATGATTATTTGTGCTTGTTCAATGATATAGTGATTGCATGATTGTCAAACAATTGCAATGCAAATGCAAATTACAATAGCAGACATTCCAAGTCTCCCTGAAGTTCAGCGTGACTTCTTGACAGAGAGCTGATTTTTCTTGTCAGCAAAAATTAGGATAAACATCTCCCTGAAATTAGTTTTTGGACATTGGGATGTCTACTAATGCAAAAAAGCAATTGCATACTGTATAGAGAAGGCCAAATAGCAGGGGTTAGGCATGAACTGGAGAATAACAGCAGATTGATACAGGAGCAGAGAAATGAAAGCATGAATTGTATGAGAGTATCAATTGTGTGTGTGTGTGTGTGTGTGTGTGTGTGTGTGTGTGTGTGTGTGTGTGTGTGTGTGCGTGCGTGCGTGCATGTGTGTGTGTGTGTGTGTGTGTGTGTGTGTTGCCTCAGCCCATGCTTTGAATCTGAGTGATGTGGACAGCAGACTCAAAACTTGTGAGGCAACTCTGTCAGAGCAGAGAGTCAACATTGAAGGACACACGCAGACACTACAGGAGCTGAAGAACCTCAATGAGGGTAAACTTTCATTCCTCTTATGTGTGCACCCCATGTATTATAGGCTACATTATATTGTCACACAAACTCCATCTTGCTAATATTTTGAAAAGGAAGCTTCCTTTTGCTTGCTTCCTCTTCAGAATATTAGCAGAAAATGTGTATATATATGATCAAATTCATGAACTGTTAAAAAGTAGCATAAAAAAAGAATACTTAAATGTCTTTCTACAGGCAGAAAGATAGCTTTTGCTGTCTCACTTGAAACAAACACAAACGTGTACACAGGACCCTACACCATTGGGCAGACTCTGAACTACAAGCACATATTCACCAATGTTGGCAACAGCTATGATCCTGTAACAGGTACGGTGACTAATGATGGTTTATACTACCACTGTATCAAACTATTTCCTAGTGCCAGACAGGACTGGTTATGCCGTCAGTGTCATGGTTTGTCATGGCAGTGGGGCTAATTTGAATACAATTGAGTGAATGACTGCTGAGGCCCCTCCATAGCAACCTGTTGTCTTCTCCTGCAGGGTTCTTCTCAGCACCTGTTAGGGGAGTTTATGAGTTCCACTTCAATACCTATGCTCAAAATAGGCCAATCGATACAGGACTGATCTTAAGAAAGAACAAGCAAGACCAAGTGATGGTGTGGTCTACCCAGGAGAGGGACATGAACAATGCCTCCAACGGTGTGATCCTGCTACTGGAGGCAGGTGATAAAGTGGATGTTTATCTACCTGCCAATCACAGAGTGCTTGATAATGGAAATCACCACACCACCTTCAGAGGGCATTTGCTCTTCCAGGTGTAAGAGACAAACGTGGTTTAAAAGTTAATAGGAAAAAATAGTGTCTGACAAAGGCAAAGTGTAGTAATATTTTGTCAAACAAGAGTTTAAACTAAAAATGGGCTTCATAACACTTCCTTTATTTTGTGACATGTTATGGCCCAAATGTGTCTGATAGGTACTGCTATGTCAAATTTGCAGTAACTACAATATCCAACCCAATACTGATACTTTGAAGGCCTTTTTCAATGTTGACATACAGTAGTAACTGCCTGTTGCCTTTGTAGGACAGAATAGTTATTCTTATTCCTATAAATCTTTGCTCAAGTGATGTAAATGCTTGTAAATTGTCTTCCGATGCCATGCATAAACCACATCTCTTGCTATGCAATTACTATTGCGACCCTTCACAGAGTCAGTCTGAATGTAAGGTACTGCCTGGTTTAGAGGGAATTGATGTAACCACTTATTACAAATTTTACTTGTCGTAATCAGAGCCAATGTATCTTGTTACGACCACCTGGCTCGGGGTAGCCAAAACATAAAAGGAGGACGGAGTCAGGTGTGCAATATCATGAGTCATGTTTACTTTTTCAATTTCAACGCACCAATTTTTGTACAAAATCACAACGCAGCACTTTTACAACGCACCAGTACATTACAACGGGCCAATGCACATTTTACAACGAACCAACGCACAGAATATTCAACAGACCAACGCAACAATAATTCACATAACCAACGGCACATAATAAGGGACCACAACCTGGGTTTTAAGGCCCTCCAGGGGCAAGCAACCCAGAGAGCAACAGAGAGACACGCTCTGCCTTCGCTGCCTCCCCCTCTCTCGAATGTGGCAGCAGACTGGCTTTTAAAGGAGGTGGGTGCACCTGTGCCCAATCTCCACTCATTTGCTCATCAGCCCTCAGGCCACCTGCCAGCAATCAAGCACCTGAACACATACACACCAAGAAGCAGCAGAGAGGATAGCCACGCCCCTTGGGGCGTAACAATCTGTTCTATAACTACTGTACTGTCCTGTAGGTGAAGATCATTATGTCCTCAACAGTGGAGGGAAAATGGTGTAACCGATGAGGGACATGATGTGTCAAAAAATATCATTGTGTCATATAGGTCTCCATATGGGATTAGTAAAATGAAATTTTCTCCCATTGGTGTGTATACAGTAAAATTGAAGGTAGAAGTAGGCATAACATACTGTACATAAATTATTCTTAACAATCCATCAATCCTTACTAAATCCATCAGATGTTTCAATTTCCAGCATAACAAAAACAAATGTACTGTAGGCCTACATTAAGAACTGACAAGATGTGACATATTGGAAATTAAAATCTTCCATTTCCCTCTGAATTGTCGCTAACCCACAATATGGAATGTGATGTGGACGTGGTGGGGGTTAGGTGTATGCCTATGGCATGTACAGTAGGCTTTTATGTATGATTGATATGTGTAATCTGTGTAACCGTTGCTTTCACAATGCAAAGTTTACCATTTCTCACTACCATTAAAGTACTTTTCAGAAAACATGTACATTTGAAAAGTTGTGAAAAGTCCCTGTGAATGAGAGAATGATGTGTGTGTGTGTGTGTGTGTGTGTGTGTGAGAGAGAGAGAGAGAGAGAGAGAGAGAGAGAGAGAGAGAGAGAGAGAGAGAGAAGAGAGAGAGAGAGAGAGAGAGAGAGAGAGAGAGAGAGAGAGAGAGAGAGAGGAGATCTGTATGTATATGCTGTGGCCACAGATAAGATTACCTTGTTGATATGTTTACAGTATATCACAAAAGTGAATACACCCCTCACAGTTTTGCAGATGTTTGTGTATATCTTTTCATAGGAAAGCATTACAGAAATGTAACTTTGACACAATGATTAGTGACCTTTTAACAACATATTTAAGCGCTTAAATTTCTTGTTCACTCAGAAAAAAACAAAATACAGCCATTAATGTTTGAACATGTACTCACAAAAGTGAGTACACCCCAGATTAAAATCCAGTAGAGAGGGGGCTATGTTGGCTCGAATCGTATCAAAATGAAACGAAATGAAAAGGGATGACAAGGGAGGTCATCAGTGTGCGTTTCAACCTCTCTTTGCATTGAACTTTTACATTTTAAGTCTGCATCGGGCTTAAATAGATTGGTGTGAGATTTGAATGCAATCCTATGGAGAATATCATGATCTGCTTCAGTAGTCACAGTGCATGTTGACATGCATGTTTCTTTTAGGTGTATTTCAGATTGCCAATGTTGACAGCATTCATGCATCCCCAAACCATGTCAGTCCCACTACCATGCTTGGCTTATGAGAGGATACACCTTTTTTGTAAAACTCACTTGTTTACCACCACACATGCTTGACACCATCTCAAGCAAATTTGTTTATCTTGGTCTCTTCAGATCACACAACATGGTTCCAGTGATTCATATCCTTGGTCTGTTCATCTCTCTTGAGACCAAGATAAACAAATTTGCTTGAGATGGTGTCAAGCATGTGTGGTGGTAAACAAGTGAGTTTTACAAAAAAGGTGTATCCTCTCATAAGCCAAGCATGGTAGTGGGACTGACATGGTTTGGGGATGCATGAATGCTGTCAACATTGGCAATCTGAAATACACCTAAAAGAAACATACATGCCAACATGCACTGTGACTACTGAAGCAGATCATGATATTCTCCATAGGATTGCATTCAAATCTCACACCAATCTATTTAAACCAGATGCAGACTCAAAATGTAAAAGTTCAATGCAAAGAAAGGTTGAAACGCACACTGATTACCTCCCTTGTCATCCCTTTTCATTTTGTTTCATTTCGAGACGATTCGAGCCAACATAGCCCCTTCTGTACCGGATTTTAATCTGGGGTGTACTCACTTTTGTGAGTACATGTTCAAACATTAATGACTGTATTTTGTTTTTTTCTGAGTGAACAAGAAATTTAAGCGCTTAAATATGTTGTTAAAAGGTCACTAATCATTGTGTCAAAGTTACATTTCTGTAATGCTTTCCTATGAAAACATATACTCAAAAATCTGCAAAACTATGAGGGGTGTATTCACTTTCTAATATACTGTATTTTCACAGTGGAATTTTACAGCACTTCCCCAAGAAACGCTAGCAGTCATTGAGGAAGTGGCCTACATCAGTTGAAGGACTCACGTGTAGGCCTACTATTGGTTTGGCAGCCCTTGTAATATTTAACTAGGCATAAATATACGTATAAAAGGACGACACATAAAGGTGTAACACTACAGACTGAGAAAACCTAGTGCATCATCATGAAGACTCCTTTGACTCTGCTGTTGATGTTGGGCCTCTGTATGGCCGAGACACAACCGAGAGGTATCTCAGATAGTCAGGATGCAGAAAATGAGATCTTACAAGCAGAGCTATCATCAACTGAAGCTGCAGCCATTAGCCAACCAAGCTGTCGTCCTGACATGCACACTGTGCTGAGAGAGATGAGCGTGCTGATAGCAGAGCAGAGAGTGGAGCTCAGGCACTTAGAGACCCGACTGAAAGCCAGCGAAGATCTAGTGGAGCATCTGCAGTCCAACAGTCAAGGTGAATGAACAACATTTAGAATCCTTCTACTGATATTTACCACATTATTTGTCTGATGCATTTATGTGACATGTTAATTTAAATTTGTGAATGTTGATTATGATTATTTGTGCTTGTTTCATGTTTTTTTTCTGCTTGCATGATAGTCAAACATCTGCAATGCAAATGCAAGTAACACATTACAAAAAAGCAATTGCACACTGTATAGAGAAGGCCAAATAGCAGGGGTTAGGCATGAACTGGAGAATAACAGATTGATACAGGAGCAGAGAAATGAAAGCATGAATTGTGTGTGTGTGTGTGTGTGTGTGTGTGTGTGTGTGTGTGTGTGTGTGTGTGTGTGTGTGTGTGTGTGTGTGTGTGTGTGTGTGTGTGTGTGTGTGTGTGTGTGTGTGTGTGTGTGTGCGCGCGTGCGTGCGTGCGTGCGTGTGTGTGTGTGTGTGTGTGTTGCCTCAGCCCATGCTTTGCATCTGAGTGCTGCGGACAGCAGACTCAAAACTTGTGAGGCAACTCTGTTGGAGCAAAGTGTCAACATTGAAGGACACACGCAGACACTACAGGAGCTGAGGAACCTCAATGAGGGTAAACTTTCATTTCTCTTGTGTGCACCCCACTTATTATAGGCTACATTATATTTATAGTGTGTGTCAGAGGTGTCAAAAGTAAAAGTAAAAGTAAAAAAAGAAACACAGTTTCCTTCCAACACAAGTAACTTATCTGAGTAACTAGTAGACCTGTGTACTTGTCTTACGATCAGCTAACTCTGCACTGGTTGGATCAAGTTTGTGGTGGGTCCTTGTTGGGTTTTCAGTGTTTTTCAGTAACAACACAGTCCGTCTATCTCATTAGGTACAATGGAGTAAATGGTGTAACAGCTATGTAATGACATGTGCTAGTGTTGTAATTACACCACAAATGTACTTTTGTGTGTGTGTGTGTGTGTGTGTGTGTGTGTGTGTGTGTGTGTGTGTGTGTGTGTGTGTGTGTGTGTGTGTGTGTGTGTGTGTGTGTGTGTGTGTGTGTGTGTGTGTGTGTGTGTGTGTTTGCTTTAACCCAGCAATTTATCTTGTGTGCACCCCACCTATTATACTACATTCTACTGACCCTATCATATATTAACTGTTGAAAAGTAGCACAAAAAGAATACCCTATCTAATACTTAAGTATTCTACAGGCAGAAAGATAGCTTTTGCTGTCTCACTTGAAACAAACACAAACGTGTACACAGGACCCTACACCATTGGGCAGACTCTGAACTACAAGCACATATTCACCAATGTTGGCAACAGCTATGATCCTGTAACAGGTACGGTGACTAATGATGGTTTATACGACCACTGTATCAAACTATTTCCTAGTGCCAGACAGGACTGGTTATGCCGTCAGTGTCATGGTTTATCATGGCAGTGGGGCTAATTTGAATACAATTGAGTGAATGACTGCTGAGGCCCCTCCATAGTAACCTGTTGTCTTCTCCTGCAGGGTTCTTCTCAGCACCTGTTAGGGGAGTTTATGAGTTCCACTTCAATACCTATGCTGCAGGGGGTCAGATCAATGCAGGACTGACCTTACGGAAGAACAAGCAAGCCCAAGTGTCAGTGTGGTCTACCCAGGAGAGGGACATGAACAATGCCTCCAACGGTGTGATCCTGCTACTGGAGGCAGGTGATAAAGTGGATGTTTATCTACCTGCCAATCACAGAGTGCTTGATAATGGAAATCACCACACCACCTTCAGAGGGCATTTGCTCTTCCAGGTGTAAGAGCCTCAAGTATAGCTCAAAAGTTATCAGGATACAAGTTAGTTATTCTTGTCTCTGTACCTCTTTTCAGTTATAATATTATTACAGTAACTAGAATCTATTTGTCACTGGATGGTTGTACAGTGCTCTGCACAAAACTTCCTACAGTAGCCTATGTATTGAAGTGTGATTTAACTGCTAGCTCTATCATTCCCTTCACTGATTAAATGTAAGAAACAGGGAGGAAAAGTGTGAATGAGACTATTTTGTACATTCATATTGGTTTTTATTTTACTGGAAAATCATACTGTCTTGCTATGGGCCTTGGATTGGTAAAATACAATTATGACATCATATATGTACGCTACTCTACTTTTCCCCATAGCAATACAATTGTGTGTAGTAATACATATAATTAATCTTCTTTACACATCCAAAAATCTTTGGTAAATCCACCCCATATTTAAATTAACAACATTTACAGCATTCAAGAACAGTTTGTACATTCAAAAACATATGTGATATGGGATATTTAAGTACAAATCTTCAATTGCCTCTGTCTTAGTGTGATTCACAATGTACATGTTGATGTGTAGTATGCGTCATGTATTTCTATGTGCTATCTACGGTGCTGTATGTAAGAAATGTCTTACTATTTCTCATGCCATAAAAGAGGTTTTCATGATTTCAGTGGCGTCAAAAGTGAGTGATATACAAAGCGGATTCCAAAAAAGTTGGGACACTTTGTATTTTGTGAATAAAATCAAAATACTGGCATTTTAAAAACATCCAATATGTTAATAAGGTATAGCATTATGTACAGACAACATATCAGTTGTTAAAGTCGAGCAGAATTATTGTTTTGAGGTAATTATGTGATCATTTAAAATTTGACCCATGCAACAAATCTCAAAAAAGTTGGGACAGGGCCAAAACATGTTGTAATAGTTGGATAATTCTAAAAATTACACAAGGAAGAATATTTTAAAAGGAACTATATTGACTGCCAACATGAATGCACAAATAAAATACCATCACATAGAGGCTGTGGCACTCAGCAGCGAATATTTTGAGGGACTAATTACTTATCTATTACACAGAAAGATTGAATTATCAAAATTGCAGGCATATAAGGCCTATTTCTGTAATATAGAGTTCTGTGTAATCATTGCACGAGTTATGAGATCATGACATACTCCAGGTAAATAAGCAAACTATGACACTCCAACAATGACAGCTCTCGAAATAATGACCATAAACACAACACTTGATTAATGCACATGATGCAGACATTAATCAGTGTTGCGTGCGGAAAAGCTCATTCTATGGACCTAGTAGACATGTGAAACTGTCCTCTGATTACAGAATGGAAAATATTTAATCCTTTTTGAAAATTATGGAGTCATGCACCCTCCAGGTTATATAGAAAATGAATACTTCAACTTGATTTAGTGGTCAGTCTGAAAGACAGCAAATATGATGGTAAGGGGGTGCAGAGGTGACTTGGTCAGGGTCTTCTTACTCATGTAGAGCATTAAAATGAATGTTGAATGATACATACAGACTTTAAACAGCAAATATTGCTACCAAGGCATTATATTTTGGAGCACCGCCTGTAGATATTGCCCCATAATGGTGGCAAATTTCAATCTCTACTATGTTCCAACAGTGTGGTTCCATCATGAGAGTAAACAGGTCACAAAATTGTTTTCTTGCAGTCAGGATATGCCACATATTAAGCATAACAAAAAGGTAAACAAGTTGAAGAACACACCTATCAGTTGAGCTGCTGAAATCATGTCTCGCATATCAAAATATCTAATTTTTGAATAAAATTATGCCATCAGTCAAAGTATTTAACTGTTCAGTCTCATCCCTTGTGTTGTGTTTAGTCGTACCCAATATAAAAAGCATTTTACTGGCCCTGTCCCAACTTTTTTGGGATTTGTTGCAAGGGTCAAATTTTAAATGATCACATAATTACCTCAAAATAATAATTCTGCTCGACTTTAACAACTGCTATGTTGTCTGTACATAATGCTCTACCTTATTAACATATTAGATGTTTTGAAAATGCCAGCACTTTGATTTTATTCACAAAATACAAAGTGTCCCAACTTTTTTGGAATCCGCTTTGTACATTGAGAGAGAGATTGCCTAGCTAGTATGTGGTGTGACGGTGTTACTGTGTTGAAGCCGTAGCTTCAGGAATCCCGTGTTGGTCTGACAAATGTATGCAGACTCAACTGATATGATAACGTGTATCCTGGAAGTAGGAGAGAGAGAGAGAGAGAGCAAACCTCCCACCTACATAACATTGATAAGACACAGTCCAAAAAAGAAAAAAATAGAGCCACACCAATACTGCATGATACACAGTCATACTGTATTTCTACAAAATTCATCAGAATTTCAATTTGAATGATTGAGAGTGAGAGGAAGAGAGGGTGCATGTGAGGGAACTGGAGCATCTACTGAAGACCAGTGCAGCTGAGGATGTCATACAGTATAATTATCTCTGTTTTGCGTGGGGATATTCCTGTTACATAACAGCCAGTGGAGCACCAATGGACTCAGTCCAGTGGCACGTGCATAAGCAGGCACAGACACGTCGGCATTTGCACCCAGTCGTACAAGCACAACACAAACATACTGTATTTGGTCATAAACGGGGAGGATGGCGAGGCGGGGGGAGAGAGACAAATGGGTTTGGTGTCCCAGGCCCAGGGAGAGAGGGCCCCCAAAATCGGATCTTAATTACGTTGTATGTTTTGGGTGGGGGGCCCTTTCAGATGACTTTGTCCTTGGTCCGGCCAAATTTGGCAGCGGCTGGTCATAAACATGCCCACATCACACATGTTCACAGAGTGAAAGGAACCCAAGCATAACAAAATAGTCAGTCTGTGCGTTATGTGTTTTTATGCAAATGCACAAGTCTTGTAGTGTGTGTTTGCGTAGCAGTGTGTGCACTTAAGACTTGACATGTGTTCATGTAGTCTTGCATCTGGTGTGTGTGTGTGTGTGTGTGTGTGTGTGTGTGTGTGTGTGTGTGTGTGTGTGTGTGTGTGTGTGTGTGTGTGTGTGTGTGTGTGTGTGTGTGTGTGTGTGTGTGTGTGTGTGTGTGTGTGTGTGTGTGTGCCTGCGTGTGTGCGTGTGTGCGTGCGTGCGTTAATGTTCACAAGTCAGTCATGCCTGTGGTGTTTGTGAATGTAACCGTGTATGTGTATGTGTGTGTGTGTGCATGCACGCGCCTGTGTGTGTGTGTGTATGTGTGTGTGTTGTCAGTCCTGTGACCTGGATAAAGAGGTCATGCTTTAACCCGGCAGCAGCAGTGGCATCCCTTACATTACATGTCATTATTACATAAGCCCATCTCTACTCTACTCTCCTCTCCTCTCCTCTCCTCTCCTCTCAGATCTGTTACACCCGCCAGGGCTGCGCTGCACTGCTCTGTGCTGGGGGTGGGGGATGGGGGATGGGGGATGGGCGGCAGTGTAATGCGCTGACATCTTTATGTATTGATGAAGATTAGTGAAGGGAGTGAGTGAGTGAGTGGAGGGAGAGACATGAATGAGGCTCAGAGAGTACATGCGCTGTAGTACGCAATACACCACCACGCACACACACGCATGTGCACTCATGCACACATACAGTACAAAGAAGGATTTTAAATGGTTTATATGAAAGCTGAGGAGGTAAAAGTGCATGAAATGAAATGTACAGTATGAATCCCTGAGAAGCAGCTGACGATCTGTAGTCTGTCTCTCTCTCTCTCTCTCTCTCTCTCTCTCTCTCTCTCTCTCTCTCTCTCTCTCTCTCTCTCTCTCTGTATGTGTGGGTGAATTACATTTATAGACAGATGCATGTACAAGTGTGATACATAGTACAGTACAGTAGTACACGTACATGAGCATAACACAAAAGGAGGTCACTAACAAACACCACATCTAAACTTGCATATAGGCAAGTACAGTATACAGTATAGTGTGTGTGTGTGTGTGTGTGTGTGTGTGTGTGTGTGTGTGTGTGTGTGTGTGTGTGTGTGTGTGTGTGTGTGTGTGTGTGTGTGTGTGTGTGTGTGTGTGTGTGTGTGTGTGTGCATAAGCAATCTGAAAGCATATATGACTTGTCTGCAACATCCAGTCAGTGTGAAACATCATCCAGCATAATAAAGAAAATCTCCACAATTATATTTGTATCTGTGTACACGTAAAGGTCCATTCTTTGGTAATAGTGATTAAAAGTGCATTCTTAACTTAAGTGTTTTTGTGCGTTGGTGTATGTATGTGTAGGTGTACCTATTTACTCCCCTCAACATTTGGAATGTGTGTATTTTTGTGCATCTTGGTCACAATGCAGTTCTTAGTCAGTCCCTGCATGTTTGTGTGTGTGTGTGTGTGTGTGTGTGTGTGTGTGTGTGTGTGTGTGTGTGTGTGTGTGTGTGTGTGTGTGTGTGTGTGTGTGTGTTGTGTGTGTGTGTGTGTGTGTGTGTGTGTGTGTGTGTGTGTGTGTATGGGGGACGGGGGTGCAACTTTGGGCAGTCTAACCAGAAATGGTCTAGGGTCAAAGGTCGTGGGGGATGAAGGGCGTGATGTTTGTTTTAGTGCTTGCATCTGTAGGTGTGCCCATACAACTCTCCTCAACATGGAATGTGTGGTGTTTGTGCAAGTTGGTCAAAATACGCTTCTCAGTCCCAGCATAATAGTTTGGTTGGCCCGCCCTGGGGTCAAAGTTCATGGGAAATGACGGCGAAAGGCCTGATGGGGGACAGATATGTGTGTAAATGTTTCTATACTGCCCTACAAAGGCAAAATGTAGTAACTACGCCAACAATGAAAGTGAGAAAAATGCCTTCAAAGCCTTGACATTAGGTTGGATATTAAGGCTGGACCTTAAGGTTTTGTCCGAAGATAAAGAAGCTGTTACGAAGACCATTTTCAGGCATAAACTAAATGTTGACAAAACGTGTAGTTACTGCACTTTGCCTTTGTAGGGCAGTATTCTTCTATACATTTGGAATGTAGTGCGTGTTGTGTGCATGCTCTTCTCAGTCCGTCCATCCCGGCATATAATACCGCATGTCAATCAGCCAGGGGTCAAAGTTCGCGGGGGATGACGGTGAAGGGCCTGATGGGACAAATAGTATGTGAGTGTAAATACTTCTATACTCTGCTATACATTTGGAATGTACGGTAGTGCATGTTGTTCTCAGTCCGTCCCGGCACATTACTGCGTGCATGTCAATCAGCCGAGGGGTCAAAGTTCGCGGGGGATGACGGTGAAGGGCCTGATGGGACAGCTGGCCTCCAGCTCCAGGGCGGTCAGGAAGCAGTCGGGCGCCTGCATGCAGCCGCGGCTCTGCAGCGCCTCCCCCAGGCCGCTCCAGGCCTCGTGAGACGTGCTCTGGGCCTGCACCGCGTCGCGCAGCACCTTCTCGCCCAGCGAGGTGCGGCCCAGGCGCACCAGCAGACGGCCCTGCAAACACACACACACACACACACACACACATACAGTATTATCACACACACACATATTAACATAACATACACACACACATTAACACACACACACATTACCCCTCACACACACATATTAACATAACATACACACACATTAACACACACACACACATTACCACACACACACACATATTAATATAACATACACACACACACACACACACACACACACACACACACACACACACACACACACAGTAACATAACATAAACACAAACACACACACACACAAACACACACACACACATTAACACACACACAAACACTCATACGATACATTCACACACACACACACACACACAGACACAGACACACAGACACACACACACACACACATACAGACACACACATACACGCACACTACATTGACTGGGACCGACTGGGACTACACTGTATATTCTCAGAACAGTGTTGAGTTAGCACTGCAAATCTCACTGTGCAATGTCTGGCATAAACACAGAAATGCGAAGATGGAGCTATGCATGCATGTGATTCTCAATACGACAACAGGCATGTAAATCTTCGCATGTTTATTTCTGGCAGCTTGTGTGCATGTCCTCAGGTACACTCTACTGTAGCTATGCCTCTAGCCTCACCTCAGCAATGCATCATCTGTGGAAATAGCGCTTGATAACGGTTAAGGCTCAAAGCACACCAACCCACACACACACACACTAACAGTATATGCTTGCATGGTGTGCACACGCATACACTCTCACTCTCAAGCGCACACACAAACACACGAACATGCACGCACGCACGCACACACGCACATACACACGCACACACTTCCTCTCTCTCTTTCCTGCTCTCAGAACACCCCCTCACACTCAAGCACAGTCACACAGACAGATACATGAGAGACGAGCAGACATACAACAACAGCTACTATAATATGTGGTATTGCATGCGCACATATATTTCTGTCAATATCTTTCACCTGCACACAGGCATATACCAATAGTTCAAAACCAACATTGCAAAATACAATTCCCTTTGTGAAATTAAATTTCCACTTAAAAATTTAATTTAATTCGAAAGCAAAAAAGAACGCCCTGCCTGTACTTTACTACAAGCAATAGAAGGAAAGAAAGGAAAACTTGCCGCATATATCTGATTCTCACATTCTTTTCTGACAGGTGTAAATTGTTGAAATGACTTGACCTGACAGCAAAGACAGAAGAAATTCATGGAGGAGTTTTCACTTTCTGAAGACAGAGTTCCCCTCTCTACTGCAAATACTTCATAAGAAAAAAATGGTCAAACACCTCATAACGCCTGCAGAGCCACAACATAATGTATTGAGGAGTAACTGAACTGCCTATGTCTGCTCAGTGCGACATTTTTAGATGAATGAATAATATCCTTAACCTGGTAAATGGTTCAATGGCTCATTACGAGGCGGATGAACACTCCCTGAGCCATGGCCTATGTATGGAATAGCGGCCGACGAGGTGTCCCGATATCAAGGGAAATAATGGACGAGGCGGAGTGTTCTAAACAGCCCGACGGCGCAGCCAAGTCCATTTTCCCTTGATATCGGGACACCTCGAAGGCCGCTATTCCGCTTATCACCCGGTTACCAGCATTTAAGTATTAATTTATTAATATGTTGATCTAAGGCTTTGTGAGAAAGTAGATTCACCACTGCGCTTGGTACGTTGCTATGGGCACCACTTCCTAATCTAGTGAGGCG
>NC_085880.1:24867781-24877781 GCF_034702125.1 Engraulis encrasicolus
CCTAACTTTTCAATGTTATTACAGCCTGCCACTGGAGGTACGGCGCACATTAAGGGGCTACTGTTATGTCTAGAATGCACTGTACCATACTGTTAGGATTAGGTATGTACAGTGTAAATACCCTATAAATATTGCATGCTGATACACGTAAATGCACTTAAAACGTATAACAAATATGAATATGTCACTCTACCCAGTTAAATGGGTAACACACACACAGTGTTGAACTGATAAACAGCCCTATGATTCTCAGTGTTCATTTTCCCACACTGAGGGAAATGAGGAAGGCATCTGGCATGGTGAAGCATGTGTGAAATGATTACTTCATAATTCATGATGGCTTTCTGAAGTTTCCGTGTCTCTGTGTGACATGCTGCAGTTCCATTTTCCTTCTTGATGTAAGCAGCACCGCTAACGTGGCTCAACTGCCTAGCCAACATCTGGACACTTGTCATGTGTAATGTGGGTCACCACATGGGAAACGTACTGATGTTTGTGTGTGTGTGTGTGTGTGTGTGTGTGTGTGTGTGTGTGTGTGTGTGTGTGTGTGTGTGTGTGTGTGTGTGTGTGTGTGTGTGTGTGTGTATGTGAGAGAGAGAGAGAGAGAGCGAAAGAGAGAGAGAGAGAGAGAGAGAGAGAGAGAGAGAGAGAGAGAGAGAGAGAGAGAGAGAGAGAGAGAGAGAGAGAGAGAGAGAGAGAGAGAGAGAGAGAGAGAGAGAGAGAGATAGAAGACGATGTCACTGACGTTTGTGTATGTGTGTGCGTGCATACAGTATGTGCGTGTGTCTGTTAGGACAGAAACTGTTCTGTACTTCTAGGAAGCCTTGTGATATACATTACATGTGTCTACAGGCATAGAGCTATATACTGTGTATGTATTGTATGTCACCAAGCTGTGCATAGACGGACACTGTAGACTGAGACAGACTGACACTGTACTATGTAAACTGTACTATACAATCTGCACTATACATTTGAACAAATTCTACTGACGATTTTGATTTACCTTAAAACATTTTCTACAAGTGCAAATGTTACTTATTGAATGTTGGTGGGGTTGCAGGTTAACCATTTTTAAGAATATGTACTATTATGACATCACGTTGGGGGTTCCACAGGCTCATAGGAGTCTGTGTAGATAGAACCTTAGAATCCTGGGTGAGTTCCCCCAACGTGATGTCATACCTGCAACCCCACCTACTAAGCAAACTTAAAATGGCTCTATGTAATCATGTAGCAGAAATATTTACTGACTCTTTAAAAGCAAGTTTTGTAACGCACACTTCACAATACACGGAGAGAGATGCCCTTCCAAACATTGGCTCTCCAGCAAACAGCAAAATCAGATAGCAATATACATTCTTATGTTTATTATAATTACTTCATATAATTGTCGTCACAATTTAAACTGCTAAATAGGTTGAAAGGACTCAGATCTACTACTGAGGACAGACGTATGAATGTGCACCTTTGTGAGCGTGTGTGTGCTATGACCTACTATTGGACATGTCTCACAGATGGAGCAGGGTATCCTCCTCCCCCAAGGCTCTCTGCTGCGCTTTGGCTTGGTATCATGCACACACACACTATACACACACACACACACACACACACACACAAGCACAGACAAGCACACGTACACACATACGCACACACACACACACACGCACACACACACAGGCACGCACAGGCACACATAGGCACATACACACACATACACGCACACACACGCACACACACACACACACACACACACACACACACACACACACACACACACACACACACACACACACACACAAACACAAACACAAACACACACACACGCGCGTACGCAGACACACACACACACACACACACACACACACACACACACACACACACACACACACACACACACACACACACACACACACACACACACACACACACACACAGAGCGTCAGAGTCAGCGGGGTGTTTTGAATGTGCCAGGAGAGACACCAGACTGCTGGCCCTGAGCAGCAGGCATGTCTGCTGTGTGTGCATGTCTGAGGCCTGAACAAGACAGCGTGCATGTATGTCACAGAGTGTGTGTGTGTGTGTGTGTGTGTGTGTGTGTGTGTGTGTGTGTGTGTGTGTGTGTGTGTGTGTGTGTGTGTGTGTGTGTGTGTGTGTGTGTGTGTGTGTGTAAAAGAGTTTGCTAAGGGTAATGTAATATAATGTGTGTGTGTGTGTGTGTGTGTGTGTGTGTGTGTGTGTGTGTGTGTGTGTGTGTGTGTGTGTGTGTGTGTGTGTGTGTGTGTGTGTGTGTGTGTGTGTGTGTGTGTGTGTGTGTGCGTGTGTAAAATACTTTTTGTGTGTGTGTTTACCTGTGTTGCTGTGTATGGACATGTGTATGAGTGTACATTGTGTGTGTGTGTGTGTGTGTGTGTGTGTGTGTGTGTGTGTGTGTGTGTGTGTGTGTGTGTGTGTGTGTGTGTGTATGTTTACTGTATACCGGTATATGTGTATGCCATTACCAGGTGCAGTAGTATGTGGTGTCCGCGGGGGTTGATGGCGGCCGCCTCGTCGTACAGGCTCTTGGCCTCCAGCAGGTTGCCCCGGGCCTCGGCCAGGCGCCCGCGCAGCAGCAGCACCGAGTGGGAGGAGGGGAAGAGGGTGCCGGCCTCCTGCAGGCAGAACTGGGCCTCCTTCACACGGCCCTCCGCCATGAACAGCTCGCCTGGGTAAACACACACAGGTCAACATGGCGTCACACCAGAGCGTTCACATAACACGCCGACTTGAACCGTCAATTGCGTTTTTTTTGCATCACGTCTTTACATGTGAACTCGTGCTGCACACCGGCCTCTGACAGGTTAGGTTTAGGGGTGGTTTTGGTCAGGGCACAATTTTGCCACTTCCCTTACTTGTTTCGCTGTCCTTGGCAAAGTAAAGCGGCAGAAAGATTGCTTTCCTGACAGGTTCGGTCGTCACATCGGGGAGACAATGCGAAACTGGTCAAGTGACAAAAGTGTTTTCCCATGGCGCTGAAGACCACGACTTTACTTGCAAACGCGTCGCAGATATTTCATTGGTTGTCGCTTTTATTGTTTTCTCTATTGAGCAATATGCATATGTACATTTGACTACATTTCTGCAAATTATCACACGTCAGTCACACATACACTCACGTACATGCACTCACGTAAGCACAAAAGAATGCACGCATGCACTAAAATAGCCGTTCTCCAACTTCAGAACACCAAGGCCCACTTTGAAATGTGAAAAAAATCTGGGGCCCACCAAACCATAGCCCAATATATATTATTAAATGATATTAAATTATAGGCCTATTACTTATATTATATTATAGACTATTACATTACATTACATTACATTACATTATTATCATATTGTTATGATGAATAATAAGTTAGGGCCTATTTGCAGAAAGTTGAGGCCACGGAAGGGCATCTGTAAAAATGCACACTTGTTCAAGATGTTCAAGGGGTGACAAAGTAGAAAATTACTCCTAAATAGGCTACTGAATATGAAATTAGCACGAAACAAGCCAGCATTCACAGCTCAGAGAAATATGCATTAGCTATATACTAAAATGCTCCATTAATAGTTAGGAGGAAATAGCCAACTGTAGTAACTCAAAACAGCAATGTTTCCTCTCACAATTGACTAAAAATCATTTCAAATATCCATTTTACACATACATCATCACCATAAGCATGAAAACACACCATATCACGACGGCAGATAGAAAATGTAACACTGTACCTCGCGGGCAACTCGCACTAATTAATTTGCGGAAGAAAATTACTTCCGCGATTGAAATGACACAATGTTTACACATAAATCCTGCCTAATAGTACATCTTACTGCATAAAAACACCAAATAAGGAAGTGACACTCACGTTTCTGGACGCACACAAGAAAGACAGACGATAGTTAAACAAGATGTGAATATCTAAACTAACACCATGTGAGTAAATTTGAGCATAATTTCCCCAGACCTCTCGTGGCCCACCTGCAATGACGCCGCGCCAACCAGAGGGCCGCGGCCCATAGTTTGAGAATCACTGCACTAAAATGTTGGCCCTGTCACACGTACACAGACACACACACATGTAATACATGCATGTGCAAACACACAGACAAGCATACAGACACATAGCCTCCACACGATACGATACGAGACGATACGATACGATGACAAATTATTGTCAGTTTACACTGAAATTCATTTTGCATCCCTGAGCAAAAGTTGTTTAAGACAGGACATACACATAACATCACAAGACTATTGCACAGCTGACAAGAACAGAACATGGGACCTTGGGCTAGTAGCCCAAAGGACACAGGCCTATACAGACGCACAGACATATATGCAAACATACATTACATACAACCCACATAACTTGAAGATGTTACCATCGTGGAGTGATAACACTATAAATACAGTCTTAAGACTGATTCAGAAGGATTGATTGAGGTATGAATGACTGCTTAAGTCTGTTGCGGTTAAAGAGGGGAACTCTGAAACGCCTACTTGAGTGTAATGGCTGATATTCTTGGTGGAGAATGTGAACATGTAGTGTGTACACACACACATACACACACACACACACACACACACACACACACACACACATGTATGCACGTGCACACACCATTCTGCTTTATTTTTGCTCTGAACACAAACTGACAAGGTTGATGTTATATTACATAACCAAAAGCTAGCCTGTATGCTTATATTCAAGCTAACAACACATAATCACTCTTCCCCTCCGCCCTTTCCTTGCTCTCTCTCTCTCTCGCTCTCGCTCTCTCTCTCTCTCTCTCTCTCTCTCTCTCTCTCTCTCTCTCTCTCTCTCTCTCTCTCTCTCTCTCGCTCCCATTTTTCCCACACACTGACTCGTGCATGCATGCGAGCAGAGGCTGCCAGAACGTGGAGCCAAGGGCACACTTGTCCAAATAAGGCCATTGGCTGTTGCCCCGGCCTCCTGGTCAGCGTTGCCAGATAATTGGGCTGCTTAGGATGACCGTCTGAGGGTAAAAAATGGTATCAGGCGGGTTTTTCCTGCAGACTTATCGCCGTAGAAAAAAGTAGCTGAAATTGGGCAGGATTTAGTGCTTCCAGACAGGGTTTGAACATTTTTTGGGGGGCTGGAAATCATCAGTCACATCTGGCAACCCTGCCCCTAGAGTGCAGCCGCTGTCTGCTGTGATTGAGTCCCAGCCCACGGTCCTGAACTGACCAATCAGGATGCAGTATAACTGGACTGGCCAAGATACTAGCGACCAGGGCATCTAATATGGACCCACAGAGAGGAAAGGAGAGCAGTGACTACAGCAAGGCACATACTGCCCTACAAAGCAAAAAGGCAGTAACTGCATTGTTGTTGAAATGAGCTATTGTGATTTTAACGCCATTTATGTAAAAATATAAAATTAAATGAAATGATTGATCTGCTAGGAATGTGGTAATATACTGTAGGGTAACAAAAAATACATATTTCTACGGACTCCTTAAATCCACCAGCACACACAAGTGCACAACAGATATCACCGTTATAAGAGGATTAAGAGGTCAATAGAAATCAGAAAGTGTAGCCCGACAACAATGACCATACCATACTGTACCTGGAGCAACATCCTGAGGGGACAACTTCCAGCAGGAGGTGGGACCACCCTGTCAATATTAGCAGGGAGGCCACACCTCCAACTCCACACGTCACGCATCAACATCGATGCGACTACCGGTATCTAAAGGAGACGGAAGCTACACCATCAAAACGTGAGGTATAGGATAAAGCTTATATTACATGTCTGACACAAGAGAAAAGCTTCAGACTCGAATAAATTGTCTTGTTTTTGGGGAATCCATCTTGTTGTTTTCTCCAGTCAAGGTTATTTCAATAATTCTTGACCCCCTACGTAACACCGCGTACGTTGACCCCTTACATGTTATGCCAATGCCATGTCAGTTGTAGGCAGGGGGTGTCAAAGAAGGTGTTACTAAAAATGCTTATCCCATTGGCAGATGTTTCACTTGAAATACATGATTTTCAGGTCAGTTTGAGGAATTTCTCCTAGCTTAAAAATGGGCATTTTTTGCAGTATATGTCTGCGTGAGTCAGGCAGAGAGAGAGAGAGAGACTTCCGGCATGACGAGGAGGTGAGCAGACGTGTGAAAGGGGGCTCCAGTTAACTTTCATATAACAAAGACGAATAGCCGACATTTATTCTTTTTTTCTGTGGTTTACGCCTGGATAAGCTAAGTTGGGATACTTTTAACGCCGTTGTGTCGCACAGCAGCTCATTGAACGGTCTTTATGAGCAAAAAGAAAGGTCACGGAAAGCAAGCCTCTGTTTCTGCTAAGCTAGCAAATATGGCGAAAGAAGCAAGAACAAGGACTGGGAAATCTGACGACAGCCCGATCACCAAGAGTGACCTTGAAACTCTTCTGAATGACCAGCGAGAAAGCTTCAAATCTGACGTGGCTTCTTTGATCAAAGAGGCAACGGAATCGCTCAAATCATCAGTTGGCTCACTCAGACAAGAAGTGTCATCTGTTAATGGCCGGCTCACTCAAACAGAGGTGTTGGTGGGGGAGAACTTTGAAAAAATCGCGGAGATGGAGACCGCTATTAAAACGCTTCAAAAACAGTGTACCAAACTACAAGATAAAGTCGACGACCTCAAAAATAGATCCAGGCGTTCGAATCTGAGGATAATCAACGTGCCTGAAGGCTGTGAAAAGGGCCAAGACCCAGCTAAGTTCGTATCTGATCTGCTAATGGAGGTGACGGGCTCTGATGTCTTTAGCAGCCCTCCAGAGATAGAGAGAGCGCACCGCACCCGCCGAAGATCGGAGGTTCAGGACAAAGAGAAGCCCAGGGCATTCTTGGTGAAGTTCCTCCGTTTCCAAGAGAAGGAGAACATGCTGACCTGGGCCAAAAATAATCAGATTACCTACCGCGACTCTGAGCTGAGAATCTATTCAGATATGAGTGCTGATCTGGCCAAACGACGAGCAGCATTCAACGACGTCAAGGCTGCACTGTATCGGAGAAAAATCAAGTTCCAGTTGCGCCATCCCGCCCGACTTTACGTGTCATTCCAGGACCAGGACTACTTTTTCGACACACCACACGAAGCCAAAGACTTTTATGACCAGCAAATCAACGTCTCTTAATAGCCCAGGCTATGATGACGGGAAAAAGGTTTGTTTCAGCCCCAGATGTCTAATATGATAACAAAATGATAATCTTCTTTAGTAGACCTGGTCTTTGAATTAATAGGCTACTGGAACTATAGGCCTATTCTGACTGAAAAATGTAGGCTACTCTCTTAGTACAGTGGCTTATCTGTATTTTCTGAACAAAAGTTTCTGTAGACCTATTTTTGTCAATATTACCGAAAAGTGTATTTTTATAGTACAGTGGCTTATTTGCAGTTTCTGAACAAAATTTGCATTGTTTTTGTCAATATTACTGAAAAGTGTACTTTCATAGTACAGTGACTTATCTGCATTTCCTGAACAAAATGTGCTGTTTTATTGTCAATATTACTGGCGTGTACTTTTATAGTACAGTGGCTTATCTATATTTTCTGAACCATTTTTTTTATTATTATTATTTTTTTTATTTTTTTTTAATTATTATTGCTTTTGTTACTACCTATTATAATTAATATTATGATGGCTATTCTTATTTAATATTATAATTTGGAGCCCCCAGGACAGTATAAGTAGAAGTAAAGTGAGTAATGTCCCCCGGAAGGACATTTTGTGTAATCCTGCTGCTAGTTCTAGTTCCGAGAACATGCTTAGGAGTGTTACATAGGTTATACACTCTCTGTTCTTAGAGTGTATGGGGTTGTGTTGAGGGAGGGGTAGGTGGGCAGTGGGTGGGTATGTCCTCACTACATTTCTTGAGATTTTGTTATTTTATGCCCACTTCCTTGTCTATGTGTATATGTGCTCCCTATTCACTCATACCATTCCCCTCCCCCTCTCAATATCTAGCCATGGCCAAACACTACAAGTTTACATATTTGACCATTAGATATGGCTAACATCACCAAAGGTTCTGGGGCAAACTTGAGGTTTGTGTCCTGGAACGTTAAAGGGCTAAATGGCCCAGTTAAGAGGGGTAGAGTATTATCTCATTTAAAACATTTTAAGACAGATATAGCCTTTCTGCAGGAGACCCATCTAATTGCGAAGGATAACCTCAGACTGAGGGCATCATGGGTGGGTCAATGTTTTCATTCCAATTTCAGTAATAAAGCACGTGGGGTAGCTATTCTCTTCCATAAAAAAGTCCAGTTCATCCCAAATAAGATAATAACCGACAGTCAAGGCAGATTCCTCATAGTTACAGGTTCACTTCATAATATTGCTGTTGCTCTTGTGAACTTATATGCACCCAATTGGGATGATGAAGCATTTGTCACAAAGGTGGTGTCAGCCCTTCCAAATCTAAACAGTCATCAACTTATTTTAGGAGGTGACCTTAATTTTGCAGTAGATCCATCACTGGACAGATCTTCTAACAGGCAGAGTTCCCCTTCTAAAATGGCCAAAGCCTTCACAAGTTTCACAGAACAAATAGGAGGTGTGGACCCATGGCGCTTCCTCAACCCTGATAAAAAACAGTTCTCATTTTATTCCCCAGTTCATACAAGTTTTTCACGCATAGATTACTTCTTTATTGACAGGAATTTTCTACCAGCCGTCACTCACACAGAATACACAGCCATAGTCATATCAGATCATGCTCCATTACTCCTGGATCTTTCCTTTAAACTTTTACAAAAAACACGCCCCCCATGGAGGTTGAGTGGGGCATTACTTAATGATAAGGCATTTAAGACCATCATCTCAATAGCAATTGATGATTTCCTGTTAAATAATAACTCAGATTCTATATCTCCTTCTTTACTTTGGGAAACAATGAAAGTTGTTATTAGGGGAGAAATTATCTCATACTCTGCTAGCTTAAACACATTTAAAAAACACAATCAAGAACAGCTACTGGACAATATTAAAAAGTTAGATGACACAATATCAATGTCACCATCTCCAGAACTTGTAAAAGAAAGACAAAATTTGCAAATGGAATATAACCTCTTAACGACACATGAGACAGAAAAGCTACTATTGCACTCAAGAGGCTTTTTATATGAACATGGTGAGAAAGCAGGGCGGCTACTAGCCCATCAGCTCAAGAGTCGCACAGCATCTCAACAAATTAGTCAAATAAGAACAGATACAGGAGACCTCACAGTAAACCCCTCTGTTATTAATGATACTTTAAAAAAATACTACACCAAACTATACACTTCTGAAGCTTACAACACTGATACACAGAGAAAAACCTTTCTTGATAAATTGGAATTTCCACATATTTCATCTGAGACATCAGTCTACCTGGACCAACCTTTAACAATTACTGAAATCACTGAAGCAGTTAAACTAATGCAAAGCAGCAAAGCCCCAGGCCCAGATGGGTATCCTATAGAGTTTTACAAAAAGTTCATTGGTAAATTAGCTCCTTTTCTCCTAAACATGTTTAATGACTCTCTTAACCAGGGCATATTACCTGAAACACTCACAGAGGCTTCCATAACACTGCTGTTGAAGCCAAATAAGGACAGTACAGAATGTGGCTCATATAGACCGATCTCACTTCTGAATACTGATTATAAAATCTTGGCCAAGATACTAGCAAGAAGATTGGAAACTGTTTTACCCGACATCATATCATCAGATCAGACAGGATTCATGAAAAATCGCCATTCTTTCTCCAATATTCGCAAACTGCTAAATATACTTCTAGCTCCTGCCCCTACTGACAAATCAGAAGTGGTGGTCTCACTTGATGCTGAGAAGGCTTATGACAGGGTGGAGTGGGAGTACTTGTTTGATGTCCTTGAAAGGTTTTGTATAGGCCCCAAATTCATATCATGGATAAAATTACTTTACACTTCCCCCAAAGCTTCAGTAAATACAAATGG
>NC_085880.1:24887781-24890281 GCF_034702125.1 Engraulis encrasicolus
TTTCCATTGCTAGACACCCAGTCATACTTTTGAATGGTCGTGCAACACTCTCTCAATTCCCCCCGAGACAGGAGAAATCCGTATTCACCTCTTAACACTTCCTCCTACAATGATGTAAAAATCGTCATTTTGCATCATTGTAGGAGGAAGTGTAAGAGAGGTGGATTTCTGTTGTGACTACAAGCCTTTTTCCCACCCTTTCAACCCCGCCCATAGGGGGTTGGACCTAATACACTAACAGACCTATACTCATGAACGGCGTGACGTTTTCCATGTGCGTTACGCCCATTTGTGGGGGAAAACAACCCATGCAAGTCAATTGGTGATGTTGGGGTTTAATAAACGTAAGATACGGACCTGTAGACTATCGTTGTTCACGCGCAACATGCCGAAAACGTGTTGTGTTGCCGGCTGTTCAAATAATATAGCCAAACAGCCGTGGCTGAAGCATGGAATGTGTTCATTTAGGCTAGCCGATTTAGCATGTAAGTCAATGAGACATTCGGTTTGTTTTCACCCATAAAGGGGCGTAATGCAAATTTAAGAGCAAAGTACCCGGATGGCCATTCATGAGTATATCTGCCTGGGTGTGGCCTGTGGAACTTGAGCATTGCACTGCATTATGGGGATTGTTGTCACAAATCCTCACGCACTAAAAAGTCATTTTCTGCCTTTTCTCGGCCAAGAAGGCACCAAATGAGAAATTTATGCTACTATTCTACTACTTATATGACCCACTTTCAATACATATTCATGTTTCCACCGGTGGAATGCCCCTTTCAGAACTGATTCAACAGATAGACACAATGAAATCTAGAAATAGAATAGAATAGAATAGAATAGTCCATAACAGAATAGAATAGAATGTAGTGGTGCAGCTCGTCACTGCTGAGCACCAGGGCAGCTGGGGACACGGCAATGCAACATTGATCAGTGTCTCTTTGTAACCAATACACAAATGGGGGCGCTGAGGCTCAGTGGGGTGGTGTGGCGTACCATTACGCCAGGGACCTGTGTTTGATTCCGGTCCAAGGTCATTTCACCATCCCATCTCTCTATCTCCCCACTCATTTCCCATCTCTCAAGCTGTCCTATCTGAATAATAGAGGTGCAAAAGGCCAAACTAAATAAATAAAAAATACTTTAATAGAGTGGGAATGCAGCTCGCCACTGTACAGCCACTGGCAGCGGCTCCATCGCAGCAGACACCTAAATAGAAATAGAATAGGAGCACTAGGGACACCTGCAGGGTGGAGGGAGTGCAGCTTGCAAATAGGTCTCTCTATTCCCAGGGACTCCATTGTAGGAGTCACCTGAGGAGGGAAGTCATAACTCAACACATTTTATATGTGGATATTTTTTATGTAATATTTTTCACTCTCATTTGAATCTTAAATAACATTTTTTTCTATTACCTGAATCTTTGTTATTTTTCATTTCATTATCACAGTGTGTGTTGGGATGCTTTGCTTAGTGTCTTGTCATCAACCTCTGCAAGTGAGAGTGGACTGGAAAATCACCGGTTCAGACTCATGATGTCACAATACACTCTGCCACTCTATTAGCTAGAAGCTGCACAGGTGTGGCCACAAGGAACACCACGAACAACTGCCAGTTTTTTACATTTTGAATTTGAATTTGCTATCAGCCTGCCTGCATTACCAACTGTCATAACACCAATTCAAGAAATTGGCAAAGCTGTTTACTGAGCCACGGCAGTTATAACTTCTTTTTTCAGTAACGCTCACAATAAAAGCCACGTTTTTGCAAGTTCATCCTGCCAAATGCTTACTGTGAATTGGATTTTTTTTGTCAAATCTTTCATGAGTGAGGGAAAATTAAAGTTAGTAAGAGTAAATAAAAAAAGTTTGGTTCTGTCCAAATGAGTGATGCATGTGTAGTTGCATGTCCGCGTGACTGACCTGTCTGACCAGTGCCAGCTGCATAGAGAGGTAGAGAGCGATGTGAGCATCCTGAGGGTCCATGTCATGAGCCCTGTGGAGGATGGAGCAGACTGTTTTAGACCCTGTCTATGGAGAATTTTGCGAACACACATGTTGTACCCTTTTATTTACAAGTAAACAGAGATTAAGTCCCTACGAATATATATATATAAAAATTAAATGGCGTGTTTATAGGAAAATGGAGAAAAATATGTTTTTAAACATATCCGAGGCCTTAGTTAAAATGCACATAAGCATGCATATACCCATACAAGCATGCATATGCACACAACCCCACAGGCACACACACACTTGCATATGTGCACACTGTGTGTTTCCCTTGTGTGGAAACTGGGGTCAATGTCATCAATACATACATACTTCTGTAATTCCTGAAGTGCCCGTTGATTTAATTCATCCCGCTCAGCCTTCAGAGCAGCTGTAAACACACACACACACACACACACAAACACACACACACACACACACACACACACACACACACACACACACACACACACACACACACACACACACACTTAATTACTGAATGCATT
>NC_085880.1:24900281-24902781 GCF_034702125.1 Engraulis encrasicolus
CAGTACGTTTACATTTTTAACATTTATATTAGGGATGCACCGATACACATATTTTCACTTCCGATCCGATCCCGATATCTAAATTTGGATATCTGCCGACATTGACACTACTCCGATCCAATACCAAAATCACATATATGCATGGGTTTCAACTTGAGGTAGGCCCAAGCAGACTATTTGGTCAGAAAAGGGAGTCAGAAGAACAGGAAACCAATTAATAAGCAAAAAGTAACAAGTAAAAAAGTAACAATACCATCCTGAAAACTAATATGCAAGTGTTATGATTTCAAATTAATATTGCACCTGACTCAATGTCTGTATCAGGAAAATGCCGATATTTTGGGGAAATTCCGATCCGATCTTTGAAATATGTTGATATCTGAACCCGATACCGATACACCGATACCGATATCCCATCCCTAATTTTTATACTGTGTTGCCATTTCCTCGACCCCCTGCCTCCCTCAAACTACACCCATGGCAGCACACCAGGTTTGACGCATTGGCACGCATGGCCCATGTTATAAACACTGATGGGTAACCTGGATTCACAAGCTGCAATCCAGTGCAGCGTATTCCGAAACACCTTGTTTTGCTGTACATGTCATATTAGGGTATTTGGACAACAAAAAGCATTCCAGTTGGAATATGCGGCACTGGACTGTAGCTTCTAGGCTGAAGTGAATCATGAGCAAGGCACTTGACTCCACTCTGTAACCAATATTCTGCATCTAAATAACTCTTGTTGCATTTGATAAACACGTCAACTCATTGTACTAATATTATTTTGTTAAGCAAAACTTTGAATCTAACACACACAACCTCCGTAAACCATTATGGGTATACAGTCTGAACGAAAGACAAGACAGGGCAGACAACATGGCCGACAGGTAAAGGGAAGGGAAAGGGGAGGAGTGAAGGAGGAAAGCAAGAACATGGGAAACGGGTGAGACAGGGAGGAGGTGAGACGCACAGGAGGAAGACAAAGCTTGGGAAATGAAAGACAATGAAGGGAGGAAAAGAAAGAATCCAAAGGCGAGGTGTGAAGGAGAGTGCTATCAGAGGTGAACATGGAAAGCAGGTGAGATAGTGAGTTAGTCACTAGTTAGTGAGACCAGCAGTGGGAGTCAGGCAATGACAACGCTTGGGACATGAGGGACGATGAAGGGAGGAAGAGAGAGAATCCAAAAGAGGGGTATAACTTTTTTTTCTCACCATAGACTCTGTGATGAGCAGTAGCAGCACGGCTTCTTCCACCACGTCCTGAGGGCAGAAAACGCTGCGGCACAACACACACACACGTCATTCAGCAGTAGTGTGTGTGTGTGTGTGTGTGTGTGTGTGTCTGTGTGCGTGTGTCTGTGTGTGTGTGTGTGTGTGTGTGTGTGTGTGTGTGTGTGTGTGTGTGTGTGTGTGTGTGTGTGTGTGTGTGTGTGTGTGTGTGTGTGTGTGTGTGTGTGTGTGTGTCTGCCTGTTGTCTATGGGCAGCAACATATCTGGTTTCAGCATGTAAGATAAACCCTCAGTTGTTACAGGATAAGACTCTCGAGTGTCTTACCTCTGCTACGCTAGCACAAAACTCCAAATGGAACCTACGCACAGATGCACGTTAGCACAATATTACTTTGAAACGGACGGAATAGAAAAAATATGAATACAATTATTGGAGTGCTTGCTCTGGGTCCTAAGGACTACCATAACTCCGATTACTATATGTGTGTGAGAGAGAGAGAGAGAGAGAGAGAGAGAGAGAGAGAGAGAGAGAGAGAGAGAAAGACAGAGACAGAGACAGAGACAGAGACAGAGACAGAGACAGAGACAGAGTGGTTGTGTGTGTGTGTGTGTGTGTGTGTGTGTGTGTGTGTGTGTGTGTGTGTGTGTGTGTGTGTGTGTGTGTGTGTGTGTGTGTGTGTGTGTGTGTGTGCGTGCGTGCGTGCGTGCGTGCGTGCGTGCGTGCGTGCGTGCGTGCGTGCGTGCGTGCGTGCGTGCGTGCGTGCGTGCTTGTGTGCTTCGAGACCTGGTAACTAATGCATTCCTCTTGTACCTGTCACAATCTATACCTTAGAGCAATCAATAAACCCATTGAAAATCGTATTTGTTGCCTACTTAGTCATACTGCGCCATGTGATGCATTTGAATGTAACAGATGGTCAGATGAACTGTTGAACCCCCATGTTTGACCCACGTGATGAAATAAACAATGCTCTATGTGGCATACAACATTAACATAGCATAACGTTAGCCAGGCCGTGCCCTCCCAGTGACGCAACAGCTTCAGCATTGCTACCAGTCAGGTCAAGAGCAATACAAGTACTCTCTGAGTTTCCGCAAAATCGCTTTGTTGGGAAGCAAACAATCATTAGCAAACCAAGGGAGGCCGTTTGGGAAATGCCGTTTGGTGAAAAATGTTAATTGTTATGCTCTTGGTCAGACCAAGTCTCGAAGAGATTTGAAAGTCGATGATAATCAGGCTAGGATAACATATCTGTGTATGCATTTT
>NC_085880.1:24912781-24935281 GCF_034702125.1 Engraulis encrasicolus
ACGCACAAACACATGATGTAAGTAAAAAATTACATTGTATTAAATATTGTTACACTGGTTATTACACTGTACCTAATGTGGTATATCCACTGAACCATTAAAACAGTATTACCATTTGCCCCATTTTTTGCTTCATTTTCACAATAGTCGTTTGGTTTTAAGCCTATGCACGTCATGTCACGTCTGTATGTATCATATACGTTTACGAAATGGTGGACGGGAGTGGTAGGAATGATGGGGGACTGGAAGCGTTGCGTTTCGGGGATATACCTTAAGCAGTCGAAGGCGACTGCACAGGCAGTCTAGTTTTTTAGTGTGTGTGTGTGTGTGTGTGTGTGTGTGTGTGTGTGTGTGTGTGTGTGTGTGTGTGTGTGTGTGTGTGTGTGTGTGTGTGTGTGTGTGTGTGTGTGCGTGCGCGTGCTTGCGTGCGTGTTTCTCTCTTCCCATTTCTCTCGCTCTTTCTCATATTGCTGTGGTTTTAATGGTGTGGCTGCAAGTGACTGGGTGAGCTCATGCAAACCAAATGCTAGTGTTGTATTGTACAACCTGACCTCGTGTAAACCCGTTGTATGGGAGTTTGCTGAGGGTGAGATCATGTTTGACATCTGATAGAGGGCTTAGCCATCTACTGAAGTGGCTAACTCAACGAGGTCAGCATCAGGTCAGAGGAACATCAAGCACACACTTAAAGGATGCGAGGCAAATGAGGAGTTTCATTGCAAAACGGTGCAAATCTATTTTGCGGAAATTAAGTAAAAAAATGGTGGATACACCGCTTTGCAACAAAACTCTTCATATGTACAATAAAAGATATGTGAGCAGAGAGGTGGCAGACTCTTGCTTTGGCATCCACATTCTCACCGAATTGAATTAGACTGTGTACAACTGAGGACTGGACACACACCCACAGGAAATGAGTGGGTCTGGAGGGTGTGTGGTGTCACTGGTGTGTTAGTGTGTGTGCGTGTCTGGTGTGTGTGTCTGGTGTGTGTGTGTGTGTGTGTGTGTGTGTGTGTGTGTGTGTGTGTGTGTGTGTGTGTGTGTGTGTGTGTGTGTGTGTGTGTGTGCCCTCATGTTTCTCCACCATCATTTCAGAGACAAAACACATTTCTGAAGTGGAGAGAGAGAAAGTGAGGGGGAGTGAGCGAGAAAGAGAGAATAGCGAGAGGAGAGAGGGAGAGAGAGAGAGAGAGAGAGAGAGAGAGAGAGAGAGAGAGAGAGAGAGAGAGAGAGAGAGAGAGAGAGAGAGAGAGAGAGAGAGAAAACTGAATCAGACACATCCACGGAAGCAAGAATAGCATCCAATGGCATGTTCTGTATGCCTCAAACACAGTACTTGATTGACATTTCTTGATGTTTTTATATTGGGGAGTTTGACCTTGTCTCCTGAATCACTCTGACCTACACTGACAAAAAAAATACACCAAGGTTTTACAGGACGGTTAGCTTCACTCAAAAAGAGTTATTGCCCTGTGCTTGGACCCAAAACAGCCTGGAGAAACGTTTCCTCTGGGGGGAGAAAAGGGGCTGAAAATATCCCAATATGGACACACACAGCTAACAGTCTAGCATTCCTCTATTAGCCAGCAGTCATTGCACAAGGCCCAGGGGATATTTTTTCATTATTTATTTAGTTCACACGGATAATCTAGACTAAAATCGACTTTGTGTTCTTTGGCTCTACAGACGTGCTTATTTAGAAGTCTGGTAATTGAATGCACTCAAAATGTTACACTGCATAAGATTTCCTAGTGTTTTATTATTGCTATGACTTTTCTTTAATGTGTTTATGACGTGCTCTCTTGCACTGCTAGCAGGGCCGCTGACAGTTTTGGCTGGGCCCAGGACAAACGCATCTGAAAGGGCCCCCCACCCAATACATTTAATGTAATGAGGACTCAATTCTGAGCCCCCTATCTCCCAGGGCAAAGGACAACTGACCCCTTTGTCCCCCTTTGTCGGCATCCCTGACTGCTAGGATATGAGGTGATGTCGCCGTACTCTCTCTCTCTCTCTCTATAAAGAACGCAGGTGCCTTTAGCTGACCCTGATGTAATGTTTGCTTTAGAAACCCACAAACAAGAGTGTGAACAACCTTTTCCTGTGAACTATGTTTACACACGCACGCGCGCACACAGGCAGGCACGCCCTCAAGTGCACACACACTCTAGTCCAAAAATATATATATATAAAAAATGAATAAAACACCATCCCAAGACAAACATTTCCCCCTTCAAGAACATTTCCAAAAGACAGAATGCTGCCTTTCTAGCAAATTGCACCTGATGTTGATGTTCTGAGGTCATGCAAACTAAAGGCTAGTGTACATTCCAAGACAAACATTTTTTCCCTTGAAGTACCCTTGGAGGAGACAGAATGCTAGCCAACCGCACCTAAAAGGAGGTTGATGTAGGGGTGAAAAAATAACAGAAAAACTAAACCTGTTGGGTTAAAAAAACACCCCTAAAACTATATCCGTGTCAAACAACTCTCAACGTGAAATCTTGATGTCTGGGACGACTGGACAGTCGTCAGAAAGCCCAGTCATTGACCCATATGCAGAACATTGACCTTTTTACTGAATGACTGAATTTACAGAATTACTGCATTGTGCTAACTGACTAGATTTGCCCGCCCAGTCCCCCATCTGAGGATTCATGCCTTCATCTTCCCCTGCCATACTGGGATTCACAAGTTCGCTACAAACAGCCATTATTACAAAACCATTATTGTCTGTGGTTACTGTGAACATTTTCTGATGACGGATTGCATGCACTGCCTTACAAATACAGGTAATCCTTTCACCACATGGGCACTTTGATATAGAAAAATCTCTTGTGGCACCTTTAAATCTTCTCTTTTCCTTTCCTTCCTCCTGTCAATTCTTCTGCTCTCATTTTCCCCTTGCCACTTCTCCGTATATGGCCACAGGGCAGAGCATCACAGCACAGAGGGGGTGTAGGGATGTAGAAGTGATTATTAAATGATGGCTATGGCTATGATGGCTATGTACGTATTGTTAGTACTTGCAGTGCTAGCACAAAGTACACCACTGTTTACTTCACTCACACGCCAAATGCTACACACCTTTAACCTTCCCAGACAACATGTTCATTGAAAACGTCATACAGCAGGCTTTACAAATACAGTGCCCTCCATAATTATTGGCACCCCTGGTTGAGATGTGTTTTTTAGCTTCCAATTATTATTATTTTTTTCTAAATAATATGGGACCTTAATGGAAAAAAAGAGAAAAATCCAACCTTCAATACAAGTGCATTTATTCAGTAGGGAAAAAATCCCACATAAAGAAATAATTATTTGACATCAAATAATGTGTTTCACAATTATTAGCACCCCTGGTGTTAATATTTTGTACAACCCCCTTTTGCCAACAAAACAGCACCTAATCTTCTCCTATAATGTTTCACAAGATGGGAAAAGACAGAAAGAGGGATCTTCAGCCATTCCTCTTTGCAGAATCTCTCTAAATCATCCAGAGACCTGGGTCCTCTCCTCTGTACTCTCCTCTTCAGCTCACCCCACAGGTTCTCAATGGGGTTGAGGTCAGGGGACTGAGATGGCCATGGGAGGAGCTTGATTTTGTGTCTGGTGAACCATTTCTGTGTAGATTTGGCCATATGTTTAGGGTCATTGTCTTGCTGAAAGACCCAGTGACGACCCAGCTTCAGCTTTCGGGCAGAGGGCAACAGATTTTGATTTAAAATGTCCTGGTATTTCAAAGCATTCATGATGCCATGCACCCTAACAAGGTTCCCAGGGCCTTTGGAAGCGAAACAGCCCCACAGCATCACTGACCCACCCCCATACTTCACAGTGGGTATGAGGTGCTTTTCATCATGCGCATCTTTCGTGGTACGCCAGACCCACTTAGAGTGTTTGTTGCCAAAAAGCTCAATCTTGGTCTCATCTGACCAAAGCACACGGTCCCAGTTGAAGCCCCAATACCGCTTGGCGAACTCCAGACGCTTGCGTTTATGATTGTGAGTGAGGAAAGGTTTTCTCCGTGCATGCCTCCCAAACAGCTTGTTGGCGTGTAGACAGCGCCTGATGGTTGATTTGGAGACTTTGTGACCCCAGGATGCTACCATTTGTTGTAATTCTGTAACAGTGAGCTTTGGAGATCTTTTGATTTCTCTTACCATCCTCCTCACTGTGCGTGGTGGCAAAATAAACGTGGGTCCTCGCCCAGGCTTGTTTACCACTGTTCCAGTTGTTTTGAACTTCTTAATTATTCCTCTCACAGTGGATATGGGCAGCTGCAGTTGAGTGGCAATCTTCTTGTAGCCTCTGCCTGACCTGTGAAGGTCGACGCACATCTGCCTCACTTGTATGCTGTGTTCCTTTGTCTTTCCCATGTTTAAGAGTGGATAAGAGAAATGGCCTCGGTGTCACGTCATATTTATACCCCAGGGAAACAGGAAGTGATGAATTACTAATTAAATGTTCCTACATACTCTGGTAAACTTTGTAAACTACTGTAGAAATGACAGAAATGCTTCAATTATATTTATATCCTGGGAATTGTTAAGGGTGCCAATAATTGTGGAACAGGTGATTTAATGAAAAATAATTATTTTTTAGTCAGGGATTTTTTTATTTTCTTACAATTCATTTGAGTTGAAGGCTACATTTTCCTACAATTTTCAGTGTGACAGTATTCTTCTGCAATAAACACTGAATTTATTTTAAGGCTTTTAACACATCTCAACCAGGGGTGCCAATACTTATGGAGGGCACTGTAGCCCTGAAAGAGCATAAATGCATTACATTTTAATGTTTTACATTTTAAAACTTGTGTTAACTAAGAGTATTGCCTTGTCATTGCAACTCTCAGAATAAACAAACATTGCCATAGCTTACTTGACTTAAAATAGACAAACCAGAGTAGCAGTACAAAATGTTTTTGCGAGTTGGCCTAGCATTGCACCATTAGAGGTAATCGAAAAGGATGCAAAATCTGTTCTTCAGCCACAATAACAAACAGTCTGAACTGTAAAAGTCTACAATTTGAACACCAACCATTGCTTGTTGTACAGCTTCACCAGTTTGGCACAACTGGCTAATAGGTGACATTTAAGAAGCATGAAAAAGCCCTGTCTGAAATGGCAGGCTACATATACTGTATGATGATGAACTATATACCTTCACACTGCTTTTGCCAGAAGCACTATACTGCAGTGTAAGCATCACACTCAAAACAAATTACAATATTATTACTACGCATATTACCTACATTACTAAATAGACAATTTGCATTTCACACATCTTGTGAATAAATGTGGACCAGTGTGACTGATGTGCTCTTTATGCACAGTGCAGTGTGTATCAAAGTGAAATACACGCAGCCGTGGTGGTCTAATGGTTAGGGAGTTTGTTATCGGGGGTAGGGATCAGATTGCTTTGGATACAAGAGTCGTGTAATGTCATGTAATATCAAATTTAGGACAAATACAAACACCTAGCATTACATAAATAGTCAAAACACATGAGTGCATACCTCTATCTCTGTCCTGTCTCGCGACACACGCACGCACGCACACACATGCACACACACACACATGCACGCACACACACACGCATGCACACACACGCTCGCACGCACACATCCAAAACATACCCTGAACACAAACACACCCATAAAATAAACAAAAACCTTGGGAAGCAATATCAGTGCATGAAAACCTTCCCTCAGGCCCCACCTACCATTGTTTAAGCACAATCACGATGATAAATCCACCCTAACAAAAGGGTGTGTGTTTACAAAACGTGAATTACAATCTACTTGCCCACTGAAAGCAAAGAAGATGGCTTAGTATATGTGTTTAAACATCAACTGACCTAAACACACAGTTATCACCACACTAAGTCAGCAACATACAGTACATCTCCTATACTTGTTTTCCTTAAGAGTCGTCTAGTCATTCATTTATCATGCGCTAACTGCAACATGATTGAGCAACGGCGCATTAAGCTACATGTTGTCTCCTAATTAGTTAGCTCTTATCATAACAGTTTGCTTCACGCCACCCAGGTTCACGCTCAGAGCCAAACAACATGTAACTCACTCACATTGAGTAAACGGAACATGCAGTGCACTGACCACAGTGGAGTGTGTGTCTTGAAATAAGTATGACAGAGTTTCTCCCACACACACTCACTACTGCTCAGCAAGGATGCATCAGACACGCGCGCACACACACACACACACACACACACACACACACACACACACACACACACACACACACACACACACACACACACACACACACACACACACACACACACACACACACACACACACACACACAGTTGCGAGGCCAACTTTGAAATCCTCTGTGCATTGGATCACCCACTGTGTGCCCAGTGCCCATGTGACTCATTCAAACCCATGAAGGACAAATGAAGTATACAGTACAGACCATATGTACATAAGCCCAATGGAGTGGCTCTCTAGAGATAAGTATGACTAAGTTGACATACGCACACACATACACATGCGTGGGTGGTACACACACACATGCAAGCACGCGCACGCAGGCACGCACGCGCGCATGCATGGAAGCAACGCACGCACACATGCATGCATGGAAGCAACGCACGCATTGGTGAAACCAGTGTTAATTTTGTCAGCTTTTTTTGATTTAGTCTTAGTCTTAGTCACAATGACGAAAATCAATTTTAGTCTTAGTCATATTTTAGTCATTGCCTTCCCAATTTAGTCTTAATTTTTGTCTAAATGACGAAAATCAATTTTAGTCTTAGTCAATTTTTTGTCATTTTAGTCATTTTAGTCAACACTGTACATAATAGAACTTCTCCACACACTGCTTCTCTTTTTAACATATATCATTGACTGTACAGAATAAACCTTCTCCGCACACTGCTTCTCTTTTTAACATATATCACACTGTGCAGAATGAAACGTCTTCACACACTGGTTCTCTTTTTCTCCATTTTATATGACACCAGTGTTAATTTAGTCAGCAGTTTTAAACTTTAGTCTTAGTCTTAGTCACAACGACGAAAATCAATTTTAGTCTTAGTCATATTTTAGTCATTGCCTTCCCAATTTAGTCTTAGTCTTAGTCTAAATGACGAAAATCAAAAAAGGGCTTTGACGAAATATTTTAGTCATAGTCATGGTTGACGAAATTAACACTGGGTGAAACCAACTTTTTTCTTCTTCCAAGAATTTTTTGGGGCTTTTATAACTTGGAAAGGGCAGTAAGAGAGTGTGACAGGGAATGAGTGGAAAAGAGAGAAGGACAGAATCGGAAAATGGAGTGGGAATCAAACACAGGTCCCCAGTGCAATGGGTACGGCACCCTAGCTGACCAAGCCAGCACGCCCCTGTGAGGCCAATTTTTAAATCCCCTGTGCAGTTTATGACACAAACACAAAGTGCCCAGTGTTTCGCTTGTAAGGGGTACGGCACCTTTTTGTGGCACTTTTATGAATACATTTTGGTCATTGAAATAGAACTCAGCCTTCAATCAGAAATCCGATATTGCATGGTACAATATGCCAAACGTACATCATTCAACAAAATAGTTTGGAAAAAAGTCAAGGTGGTATTGGGTATTGGCACAGCGTGGGTTCGCATGCCCATGGGGAACCAGGTTCATATTTAAATCCTACCCTCTCCCCCATTTCCTGTCTCCATCTTGACTGTCCCAATAAAGGTTAAAATGCCCGGCAAAAACCACAAGTATGTTCTATAAATAGGTGGGTCTATCTGGGTGTGACTCAAACAATCACATCAAATAGAAATCAGCCTTTTTATATAGCACTTTAAAAGCTGTTCTTTGATCGGCATGGGAAATTACTTTGGCTATACGTGCTATGAGACTTTCTGTCGGACTGTTGCACAGTCTACTATGTGTGTCAGTCCTTATCAAATAAATTAAACTATACTCAACTTATGCAGACGGTACAGTAGGTTAACAGGGCGGTATGTTTGGAGGCGCAGTGGCTCAATGAGTTTACATGTTGTATCATTATGCCTACGACCCGAGGTCCTTTGCCTATCCTTCCCATCTCTCTCTCCCACTCATTTCTCTCTCACTGTCCTATCCTGAATAAATAAAGGCATGAAAGAGCCCAAGCATGTTTTTATATGTTTAAAAAAACAGGTGGGGGGTACACGTACCTTTGATGACAAAGGCCTCTGCCAGCAATCGCAGGTGGTAGAGGGGGCGCTCGTCACGCATCAGCTCCTCGATGCCCGCGCGGGCACACATGCCCTGGGAGTCACGGTAACGACCCTGGGCGTAGTGCACCTTGGCCATCAGCAGCAGCGCTTCGTTAAAATACTTTGTCTGGAGGACACAAAAGCCGATGCACACACACAAAGAAACACACACACACACACAAACACAAACACACACACACACACACACACACACACACACACACACACACACACACACACACACACACACACACACACACACACACACACACACACACACACACACACACACACACACACACACACACACACAGACACACACACACACACACACAGCTGTTAAATAATGCATAATCATATTATGATATTATTATAAGGATGATAAGATTATAAGGATATGATTACACCAAACATTGGCCTGTAACTTCATCCACTGTGAGCAAACTGTGTTCTAGTCACCTGCGTGTAAATTCACATCATTGGGGTATAGTAAGAAGCTAGTCCAGCTTAAGTTACCTTGTGGTGGAGGTATGGAGGTAAATCATCAATTAGAAGAGCCTGGAGTCCTCTTTTTCTTAACTAAATGATACCTGCAGGTATATCTATTAACAGGTTTACCTCATCCTGTAGGTTAACTAAGCCTGGTTTATCACTTAACCATGTTCTTAGTGAACCCCATATGTTACACACACATGCACAAACAAACACACACAAAAAACACATACACACACACACACACACACACACACACACACACACACACACACACACACACACACACACACACACACACACACACACACACACACACATACACACACACACACACACACACACACACCTCCAGACGTCCTCGACTCAGCACACTGTTCAGGTGTGCTTTAGCGCGGGCCAGCTTGGGGTAGGAGTGGTCTGTCAGCGGGGTGGAGCTTCGCAATAGGCTGACATTCTCCAGTAGACACTCCTCCAGCAAACTCTCGGCCAATAGCAGTGTTCCGTAGTCATCTACACAAGCACACATACAGTACATGTAAGACCCACACATATTTGCATGCAAGAAAAGCACATGTAAATATGCTTAAGCACCGAACCCTGCTAAAACAATCCCCATTTACACACAAAATCACGCACCCACCCACCCGCGCGCGCATGCACGCACGCACACGCGCACACACACACACACACACAACCCCTGTAACTCATCGCAGTGGTTCCCACTGAGTTCCCAGTCAACTGATTCTCCAGTAAGACCAAAGTGATTTCCACCAAATGACAGTGAACAGACCCTTTTCATAACATTGTAAGCCCATGACATGTCATATACTCTACTGTAGTGTATGTATATCATCAACATCAGTATTGCTTCACCAACAAAAATGTCATATTCACTGCTTTCTAACAAAGAACAATGTATTTCATTTACTTTGTAGATGAAACTGGTAAGCAAAGGAAAGAAAAAAATAAACAAGGGGATGTTGATTGTACTTTGTAGGCTATAGTCTTCTGTCAAGTAAAAGGATTTGATTTGGCTATCTGGACGCTCTCAACAGTTGACTTTTACAACAAAGTGAAAGTCCTTAGGAACTGATTTGAGAAAGAATGGCCATTTGGATTACAGACCAGGAACATACGTATACATATGCCCTTCAATATCTAACCTCCCACCCTCTCCTTTTGCCTGTGGCCTTGTGTTTCGCTGATGCCCCACGTCTGTGAAGAAAACGATAAAGTTTCCCCGCTGTCAGCGTAGGCACAATAATTTTTGGGGGACTTTCACTCATTCAACATCTAGACTATGAATGAGAAAATGACCTCTGAATTGTGCTTTTGTGAGATATTGAACAAAACTTGTGTCGTCGTCAATGGCATCTTTCTGACTTCATGTGGCAGTGGGCACAGATGCAGCAGCCCTCTCTCTCCTGTCGCGTTATACAGATGGAATCTGAGGAAGACCGAGAGGTCGAAACGTCATTGCCAATGAATGGATAAATAAAAAGAAGAAAAAATAACTTAAAGAAGAAAAATCCAAAGTGTGCGAACCTTTTTTCCAAAAATACGTAATCTTTTTGTTCAGCACCAGGGATTGTGCACAAGTAACTCTCTACAAACGTTATACAGAGGGACCTTTGAGAGCATCCTCTGCAGCTGCATCACTGTATAAGGCGGGAACTACACTGACTACAACAGTAGAGCCCTGCAGTGTATAGTGAAGAGAGCTAGCAAGATCATCAATGCTCCCCTACCCTCCCTGAGAAACTTATACATCACCACCTGCCACATCCGCGAAGCCCTCACCCAGCACACAACCTGTTCAGTCTGCTGCCCTCTGGAAAGAGGTACATGAGTCTCCGGTCCTGAACCAGACTCACCAACAGCTTCACCCCACAAAACACACACACACACACACACACACACACACACACACACACACACACACACACACACACACACACACACACACACACACACACACACACACACACACACACACAGAAAGTCTCCCTCCCGCTGTTATGGAACTGCACTGTGCGTTTGCACCTTTACCTGCAGTACCTCACAAGAACCGTCAAGTGTCCTGCTACATAAACCTTACCCTTCTTGTTGCTGCTTCCCCCCACAGAAAAGACGGTAACACTTTACTTAAAGCCCGTTCTATAGTACATTATGAGCACATTTATAATGAATTATAATGCACATCATAATTAGTCACAATGCATTATGGCTACACTCATAATGCTTCATTATGTATTATATCAACCGTTATAACTATACATCTACCTTATAATGCCTTATAATAAATATAAATAAATAAATAAATAACACCCTTGTATTTATAACGCATTATAAGCTAGATGTATCGTTATAACTGTTGATATAATACATCATGAAGCATTATGAGTGTAGCCATAATGCATTGTGACTAATTATGATATGCATTATAATTAGTTATAAATACGCTCATAATGCACTTTGAAATGGGCTTTAAGTAAAGTGTTACCGAAAAGACTTCTCTATGGAATTGCACTATGTGACTTCACCTTACCTGCACTAACCAACTGAACTGTGCTGTACTGTGTACGGTGTTTGTGTCTTGTACACTAGCCTTGTTCTCAGGGCCGCTGACAGGTTTGGCTGGGCCCGGGACAAAATTTTCTCAATGGGCCCCCCCTCCCAACACCAAAAAAGCCCCCCCACCCCCTCATCCCTGACGGTCCCTACACAAAATAGTCAAACGCCCAACCACAACCACGTAATTCCCTTGTGCAGCTCCAAAACACACCACGTCGGGATGACAAGCCCATTTATAACGGATAGGCTAAACAAAAACTTATTTACAACCTTACGGATATGGACTGAGTGGAGTTATGGTTTTCAAAATGCTATCACAATAAAATCCACGCTGTTGTATTAGGCCTACTTAAGCTCATGAATAGCACATTTTCAATCGACCCATTTTCCACTTTGACCAAGGACCATGTCAAGGACGCGTGTATGGTCCGCGTGAACTTCCAGAGAGGGGGAACAAGGCGGGAGCACATTCATCTTGCGAGTGTCAAGTTCACCGCAAGAACGAAAGTTAGCCTACAGGTTAACCCACCAAACACACGACACCGTTATTATAACCCATTCGTTTCATTAAATTCTAGGCTAATCTACAGTCAATTTCACACGTTTGACATGCCACTTGGCTGTATTTTAAACCAAATTAAATTTAAACCAGAGTCGAGTTACACTGGCTGTAATTCAGCTGACCGGGGATGATTCTCATATCAATTCAGCCTGATTGGCGTGCGCGTGCCTGCGAAACTTTTGATTTTGATTTGGACACATAATTGCAGAGTAATGCGCATATTCATAGATTCAATTACATAGGCGCATGAAACACATTGTTATTAAGCCGTTGTGGTAATCAAATTATTCGATACCCCCTGTCTCTCTGATACTGAATCCCGTGTGACTTGCTCACGGCCTCCTGTGCCAATGTTAGGCTACTTGACGAAGGGGCTGGAAAAAGTTTGCCGTGTCTTACCTGGATCTGCTGCACAGCTGCTTTTACTGGTGCCTGCTACATCATTCCAGTCTTTCCTGAAATATTTAGCCAGAGAACCCCTCAGCCTTTTGGCTTCTTCCTCTCTTTTTCGTTTTTCCTTCTTTTCTGCGCTCCTGACTTGTGCATGTTTACTAACTGGCTCGCGCACACTGACCACTTATCGAATGCTGTCGTCTTTTTTTCTAGAAAGACCAATCCATTTTGGAATAGGGGTGATAGGGGTTTATTGGCTGTTTTTCAAGGGCAATGAAGACAAACATCTATAAGTCATTGTTTGAATGCAAATAAAGCACTTTTCTACCCTAAAAAACAACACATTTTGAAGTGAACGTATCATAATTGAGCCCAACGTCATGGGGGCCCAGTTATGGGCCCCCCTCTATTCCAGAATTCCCAGGGCCCGGGACAAAAAGCCCTTTAGTCCCCCCCTGTCGGCGGGGCTGCTTGTTCTTATCGTACTGTCTTTAGCCTAGATTTCTTTTCTAATTTCCAAATGTTTCAAACTTTAAATGTTATTACTTTGTTACTACTTCTTAATTGTTACATTGTTATTGGTCCTGTCTGACACTTTAATGTATGTCTTATTCATGTCAGTCCTGTATACTGTATGTCTAAGTCTTTGGCATGGGATAGAGATGAACACACTTTCAATGGCCTTGTATGACCTGAGTGCATATGAAAGAACTGACAATAAAGCTGACTTGCCTTGACTTGACATGCCTCGCCTCGCCTCGCACCACAAGGCCACAATTAGGGGCGTAGCAGCAAATTTTGGGCCCTATGCACAATCAGCTCCAATGATCCCCCCCAGCCATATATCTTCACAAGTCAGACTACCTGTGGGCCCCCTATATATGTGTACATGGGGCCCTGGTGACTCAGTCACACTTTACCCCCCTGAACGACACCCCTGGCCACAAGCACAAAAGCAGAGGAACGGAGGTTAGCTATCGAAAGGGATACTACATTACCCACAATCCTTGCTAGGGAGGTTCTGCAGTCCACAGTAGTAGACACAGCAGCTAAATATTTGGCTGCCGCTGGCCTCCTGTCTTATATACACATCTGTGATGGGACCCTTCCTGTTTAACGATCTGGTGCAGAGCTGCTGGCCAGAATACCAGCCTGCATCTCTACCTTCTGAGCAAATATTTGGCCTTGCTTTCGAAGAATGCTGATATGTTCCGTGTCTGTTCATGAAATCCTGCTATCAGCAAAACCGCTTAGAGTAAAACATATGCATTAGCTCAGCTCTGGGAAGTTATGACAGGTTTTATATTACAAAAGAAAACACTTTTCAATAGCTTAAAGAACAACATCTTAATGGTGACGTCCGAGTCTACACTTGACCTCAAGCTTCACCCATGTTGAACTCGTTGTGTTGTGAAACGGCTGCCCTTGACCAAGTCCCAGATTCACAAAACATGCCAGAGTGTTTTGTCAACTGTGCTCCCAAAAACTCCGTTTCATAAGACCTTAGGACCTTTTAAAAGACCAGTTTGTCAGTAACCCTTGTCCCTTCTGTTTGGATAGGGCACAACATTACAGACATACAAAGTTACATTATTGTGCCTCAGACAGCTGTTCTCACATCACAGAGACAGAGACAGAGAGAGAGAGAGAGAGAGAGAGAGAGAGAGAGAGAGAGAGAGAGAGAGAGAGAGAGAGAGAGAGAGAGAGAGTTCAGTGTGGACACAGGTGGATTTGTTTCTCTTTTGGGGTCAGTCATATGACTGCTTAGATTTAGCTATTGACATAACAACAACTGCACCCTGCAGCCAAAAGGGCCGAGCCTGGCTGGACTGTTTACCTTCACGTGGCAAAAAAATTAATGAGTGACCACTACATGACAGAAGCCATTGAGAGCCGTGTGGGAGAGAACATGACCACATACAGTACAAAACAGACATCTTCCTGGAATGTAGACGGAGATTGATACAGGAGAGCTGGAGACCTACTATCTTGTTTAATAACTTTGTGAGGTTACAAATAGTTATTTCCCTGGCCAACACAGGTATGCCAAAAAATGTTTCAAATCCAGAGAAGATAAGTATATCGAGAGGGAACTTGGTCTTCCCTATTGCTCAAAATAGCCCCGTCCAGTGGCATATGACTACCATACAACAAAGTACAAAGTCCGAGTGAGACGGAACAAGTTACTATCCTCTGCCCGGGAATGCGTAAAAGCGGCGGCGCGCGCCTTAACCGTGCAACAGGTATGGTGCGCTCGCTCACTCACCGTCCACATGAAAGTGGGCTGCTGCCAGCTGCTCGACCAGAGATGGTATCTTATCCCACTGACATTCTGCGCGATATTTCTCGATCTCTGCCTCCAATCGATACTGCGAGAAGGACACGCGGGAGGTCATCCCCGGTATGTCTCGTTGACCGTAGTCTCCCGACACAAGTGGAGTCACGGCGGACTGTCAAGTGATAGGAGAGAGGAGGAAGAAAAGCATTCAACTTCACTGAGCATGTGCAAGCGCAATATTCCAGGAGCCCACCTTTTTTTTACAGGCAGTTATGGGAAGAGGGATCATTTGGACAGTCATTTCTAAAACCTAACACATAGCCTAGACAGGCACTCGCGCAGGGACACAAAAAACCGTTTTGACTAGCTGCACATATATTTTCATTAGCCTAAATATCCAAAACACAGTTGCCGACTCGTCAAACATTGTTTACTGTTGTCTGCCATTAAATGCCACCACATATTTCACTGACAAGTGGTGTAGGGTCCTGCTTTATATGAAGGTTTGAAAAGGTTGCTTTTGTAGTAGTTGGCATTGCGCATTCGCACCTTTCGACATCTGCCTTTTTGACAGGTCTCGGCACATGACTTGGTCTTCAGGTGGAGCGACTCAAAGATGGAAGGAGGCATTATCCTGGATTAAGTGCAAGTCCCCTCTGGCAGGCATCCCAACAGGATCAATTACCTGAGCAAGTCAACTATATCTTGTTGGTCCCTCGAGGCCCCTCTGATAGATATGCAACCCTTAGGCTATTATTCTTCAGACATTTCCTCTGAAACATCCCACGTTCTCACTCAGCAGCCATGTAGACAAACCAACATACCGGTAATTTCCATTTTGGCATCAGCTATAGAGCTTTGTTAGGCTGCCTGATTTAGTTAGATGAGGAGATCAGCAAAGGCATTAGTAGCGTCGAGAAAAAACGATAGCTCACGCGCTACATTTTTCATGACCGCACAGAAATGTATTATGGTGTTGGCGATAATAAATTGTCAACAATTTTGAATAGTCGGATTGCTTACTATAATTCTTAACCTGCCTCTTACCTTACACTCCCCACAACTATTCAATCTAGAGGGCACCATAGAAGGGGTTAAATTATGGGTAGAAATGGCGACGCAGACTGCTAAAAGGCAACAATGTTTCTGCTTATTCCCACATCACAGTGACAACAACGCTACATTAGTAACAAACTAACCAGCTACATTCTGTAGCCGTCTACGGGTTCACAAGGTCTGTCTAGCTATGGGACACCAAATAGAACCTCCAGTCTTCGGAAAAGCGATTTGGCAGTCTCATTTTCGCGGTGAAAGTGAGCCATTTGTTTGGCCGGGGCTTGACGGGTCAGTTCGTCAACTTCAGTTGAAATGTGTGATATTTCATGGGAGTCCACCTGCAGACGCTGCGCATCGACTTCAGAACTGAAGTCACTGCGCGCGACAGTCTCTGGATAGAAAAACACTGTACTTGGAGTGACGCAATCCTAGCATCCAATCACAGTTAAGCTGTCGTGTCCATGAGGTTAAGAGGAACTATGGCAAGCAACTCGGTCCAATGTAACTGTCGCTAAAACAGCTCATTGAAGGGAACGCATCAGAATTCAAAGTATTATTTACAAAGCTTCATGACTGAAAGCAACTTGGAGAAAAGGTAGACATCCCAACAAGTTTGTATAATATCCCTATAAGGTGTGTGGAGTTACCTAGGACTGGTTGACTTGGGTATGTATAATGTTTACGCAATCTGCATTTCCAACCAATCTGCATTTCCATATCTTTTAACGTATAGTCTAGCCTTCCCTTCGGAATACCTTGTAGTTGGGATACGTAGTTGCTATGATTAATTTATTTGTAGCCTATTTCTATGTGTGTCGCCATACCTTGCTGGGATAGTCTATAAAAGAAACGTTACCCGACACGTTCCCGTTGTAGATGTATACGAGTAACATTGTATCCATCCATCCCTTCTATTTCCACCTAACGGTGGTGATGTGAAAAACTATTTCATTGCTGAGGGTTTTCATATGTCGAGCTTGACAATGGACTGCAAATATCAACTCTGCTCCAGATGTCAGCTTAGGGTACACCATGCCATTGCCACCCACTTAGTTTGGCAAACATTTGCGCAACGCTTAAGAGTTTGCTGATGTCTCCTCACCCATCTAATCACAGCTCTCTGGTACAATGATGCCAGGGCAATGCGGGAAGAGAGGGCTATCCTCAATAGCTTGGACGTTATCGCTTCTGGTTGCCCTCCACCTACCCACGATCCACTGCCATGAGGGTGAACACGCACCGCCAGGTGAAGATGGCCATCGTCGCCTGGACAGGAACATGGTCCAGGATAAAGAGTGAGTTGTTCTTGGCCACCGACAATCTGTGTTGTATTGGGAAACGTTTCTCTGGTTTAGAATAACATCTGTTGTGCTTTATAAATTCAGATTAGTTCGTCAGTTGGTGAAAAAGAAGGGGGCTGTGGTGGAGTTGTATGGAGTGCAGCAGCTGTTCTTAATTTGAATGTGTTCAGCGATACACACAATCTATTACATGCTTGCTTCAAAAGCAACTTGAACTGAACAATTGACATCCTTGAATGTACAGTGCGTTACATTCAGTAAGTTCACTGAACACTGATAGCGAGACAAACCATGACCGCAAGACTTGGATCAGTCATGAACTCTAGACTGGCAAATGGTCATCCCTCACTAGATAAATAGTCACCTCTCTGTCGTGGGGACAGCCTATTGGTAGAGAGACTCTCTCTCTCTCTCTCTCTCTCTCTCTCTCTCTCTCTCTCTCTCTCTCTCTCTGTGTGGCATTTTGTCTTAATCCAATAAATGTACGTGTGCTGCAGTGGTAGATCTAATGAGTGTGGCGCTACCAGTTGAGGAGCATAATTAGGCTACCGTTTACCTGCCAGATACCAGATAGCAGGCTGCCCTGGTAAACATACACCTCCTAGTCTGTCTCCTCCTGACACAACATGCATGTCATGACACAGAGGCCACAATGCTATAATTAAAATACAATGCCTGCAACATAGCCTACACTACCCACAATGATGATACGACAGCAATATGTAATTAAAAGAACTCCATATGGAGGACTTAATCACCAAGTAATTTTGTGTGAATATGCATGAATATGTGGTTATTTTAAAAGGTCTGTGAATACATTACATTACTCTTAGCCGATGCTTTTATCCAAAGCAACATCCAGTTATTACAGGATATTGGTTATAGTCCATGGTGCAATGGAGGGGTTTGGTGCCTTGCTCAAGGACACTTCCGGTGCATCTCTGTGTGGTTTCAAATAGATGATGCGTTAGATTTCATCACAGTATACATGCATGTATTGGTGTTGTACATTGGTTTGCAGAGCACAGGGCCTAAAAAGTCACAATTGTCCTGACGCACCATCCGCAATTAATTAAAAGTAAATATTGTTTAAGTCTTGCCGAGGATTCCAAAGGAACACTGCTTGATAAAGTTCAACTTATTAGGCCTTTTTAAACTTATTAAGGCTTTTTTAACTTTACCGAGCAGTGTGCCTTTGGGATCCTTGGCAAAGACTTAAACAACAGCAACAACTCGGGTCAAGTTTGGCCATATTTCTAAAATAACTAATTACCTTGTGCCAAAGAGTACCTACATAGGAGAAAAAAAGTAAAGCAACACTCCTTAGTGAACACAGTTGGTGTTGTAGTATGCGTAAATCTACCTCACTTTGGTTGCATTCTAATATGCAACCTTGCTTCCTCCACTTGTGCTTGTGGCCTCGCCCCGCCTCCTGGCCCCTCCTCCATGGAGAAAACAATAAAGTTTCCCAGCTGTCAGCCTGGCCACAACAACTTTTGGGGGACTGTTTGTCATTCACCATCCCAATTGCATATAGGAAAAAGACTTAACAATTGAGCTTTTGCAAAATATTGAAATATAATGCTGTTGTCAGTGATGTCATCAAATGACATATTACTTCCTGGTACGAGGCCACAAGCACAAGTGGAGGAAGCAAGGTCTCATATTGGAACGCACATATTGACTCCTTTTCATCTTTTCCTACCCGTCTGCCTACCCTGTCTGCTCGGCAGCCATATCCTGGAGCACCTGGAGGGCGTGATTGACAAGCCGGAGTCGGACATGTCTCCCCACGAGCTGCAGCTGCACTACTTCAAGATGCACGACTACGACGGGAACAACCTGCTGGACGGCCTGGAGCTGGCCACCGCCATCACACACGTGCACAAGGAGGTAGGTCAAGAGACATTACATTACATTACATTATATTACATTACACTACATTAGATTACATTACATTACATTACATTTAGCTAGCCATAGCCACAGCCATCACACAAGGAGGTAGACCAAGAGACATTACATTATAATACATAGCTGGCCATAGCCATCCATCACACACATGCACAAGGAGGTAGGCCAAGAGCCATTACATTACACTACACTACATATCACATTATATTTTACATTACACTTAGCTGACTACCGCCATCACACACGTGCACAAGGGGAGGTAGGCTAAGATTGCCTGGCTCTTGCCCGACCTGTAGTTCTGCTCAGCTTCATGAGGAACCAAGCTCACCGGGGCCCACCTCTGACCCAATTAACAATAAAACTGAAATAAATAGTCAACAGCAACACACACAAATATTATTATCCGAAGCGACTTACAATTATTTAGGTACAGGGTATTGGTTAAAGTCCATGAAGCAATGTAGGGTTGGGCGCCTTGCTGAGTGGCACTTTAGCCCTGGGTGAGGGTGTAGGCTGTAAGTAGAAGATTCAAACATGTTGTGCAACCTACACATTTTAAGACCAACTCCCCAACTTGGATGATTTTGATCACTGAGTCGACTCACAACAACTACTTTTGATTTGTTCACATTGTAGGAACAGGGAGCCGAAAGTCAACCAATGAAAGAGGAGGATTTAATTACCCTTATCGATGACGTGCTGCGCGATGACGACAAGAACAACGATGGCTACATAGACTATGCCGAGTTTGCCAAGTCTCTGGAGTAAAGAGGAGAGGCGGCGTTACCAAAGGACGAAGAGGAAGCCACAGGGTTTGCCTTACCACAGCTGTACCGTAGAATGTTACAACACACACACACACACACACACACACACACACACACACACACACACACACACACACACACACACCCTTACTGCTGTCTGATCCAAGTAGTCTCTGTTGAATGCTGTGAATTCACCTCTGCTTGGATCTCAATCAGAAGAGACTGTGTTACAAAGGGATCACTTTACAGTGTGTATATGATGACTCAGTTGTGTACAGAACCTGCCAAATGTATATACCAATAATAAACAGACCGCAGAATACTGTGTGTTTTAAGTAAAATAAGAAATATTTGAAAAACAAAGCAAAGCATTGAAGAGATGAAGTCCATTTCTGTTTGTTTAATCAACCACCGTGTTTACAGGTAATGTAGGAAAGGATGATCTGTAAACCTACAACCAAAGGCCATTGTAGTGGTTTGGTATGACTAATCATGTTTCAGTGTAGGATGATTTTGTTTCTGCTACAGATACGTGATCACTTCTACTTCTGTATTTATTGGACCATTACCATTAAATCCATTTGTCCACTAGGTGGCACACTAAACACAGACGCACACACACGCACACACACAGGGATTTCCTATGATTATGGTTATCCTTGGGTAGGGAGTCATTTGTCATCACAGAACACGTGTTCAATTAAATATCTACTGCTTAGAGGTAAAGGGAACACCTAGTTAAAAAAAAAAAACAGGCGCTGGAATCATATTCTACTGAGTGACTAAAACAGTATGGATTATCAACTGGAGCTTTTCAGTAGGATATCAAGGATAATACAGTTCCATTTATTTAGAATAGCATTCTCCTTTTTTTTCAACAGTATATATACGTTCTTAAATTCAAGTCCTCAGCAAAAATGCTTGCAGGTTTTCTTATGAGCAAACTTCAAAACAAGTCATCACTCAAGGATGATGAACAACCATGTTGAAGAATGTGGCATGATGATGTGTCGTATGATGTAAGCACTGACAGACAAGCTGACCTTCCACTTTCACTCTTGCAAACTCTGCAACAACGCTGGCACCACTCCTGGATGCATCTCAGAAGTGCTCGAAGTCTACTTTCAACCTGCCACTCTGCATGCTAGGCAAGGCCTAGTCATAGTCCCCAATGGAGATTCATGATTGTATTGCAAGTAGAAGTAAAAGACGCTGAAGAAGGCTTAGGCCGAAACATCTGTCTGTCTGCCATGCTAACCCAGTATTAAAACTGCAAGAAACTGATCCGGTAGTGCGGCTTTTTTACTACACATGAACTTTGCTGTTTGCTTGCACCCAAAGACCTTGTAAGAAACTCTCTACTAAAAGTTTGTATTCCAAGTAGAACCTGCCATAGAAAACTCAACTATAAACAGCCCTGGTCACTGTGCACTTGCTGAGTGAATGAATGGTGCTGATCTGTTTCCATGAAGTGCACATCTGTTGGACATGAGAGAATAGATGATACTAGTCAAGATGAACGTGAAGGATCAGTGTCTTAACATGTCTGAATGACAACAATGTTTTCAGAGAACAGTAAACAGTAAATATAAAACTAATTGCATGTGTACTATTCTTCTGTTTACACAGTTAGACTTCTTTCATTAAATTTTCAGAGACAGGATCAATGGTCGTCTTTCAAATGACTCCCCATTCTGTTAAGTGATATTAGACAGAGCTACATACATAACAAAAAAAGAAATGCACTGAAGTCTGAAGTGATGTTGGTTGGTCAAAAAGACCCCCGGCTGTGGCTCAAACTCTCGAATAAAGGATTAAAAAAACCCTAAAAAAGGCATCCTGAAATTAAAAACAGATAGGCCAAAGCAAGACAGATAATAATTTCCGTTTCAAGGCTTCATTGATACAGATGACGGTAATAAGACATGTCTGCCTATGTATATGGACATACAGTGAACTCACTGTTGACTGTTGGTTGACTGTTATGTATGTGTGTCTGTGTGTGTGTGTTTGTGTGCATCTGTGTGCGCACGCATGCATGCGTGTCACTGTTAGAAGAAGGAAGAGCACTTATTCTGAACAAACCTTTACATTTTTATATACCTAAATAAAAATTGACTGAGATACATAAGTACAATACAGTTTAAACATAGTTTTTCTACATACAGCACAGTTAATGTGTCATGATGTGGTAAGGAAACCAAAAAAGGTTGGCATCTGCACCTTAACTTTGAATCGTGTGTTGCTTGGTGCGACTGCTCACCAAAAATAGCAATACTAAGGCAGTCAAAAAAGATTAGGCGCACACAAGGCTTGCAAGTTCAAAATGTGTATTGTGGTCGACAAATTACAAAAGAAGTCATCAGAAAATAACTGGAGCTACAGACGTTTCGGACCTAGTCCATTATCAATGTCTGGTCCATGTGTCATGAGAAAATGTGTTGCTCGGTGTTTCCAAACACATGCTCTAGTTCCAATGCCCGGCGGAGTCCAGGGCCGACATGGTGGCCAGCGAGAGCACAGACGTGTGAGGAGGATTCATGCTGCGGAGCTGGCAGTACCAGTCGTCCTGCTGGCGTGGCTGCGAGGCGGGTGCCACAGACGGGCCAGACTGGCAGCTAATGGCCACCGTTGGGCACTGGCCGGCCGGCACAGCGTGAGGGTGAGGGTATCCGCCGGGCGCCACCACGGAGGAGGCGAAGCGGGAGACTGGCGCGAGGGAGTGGGAGCATTGGCACTGCCAGCTGACCGCCGGGGACTGCATGGCATGACACAGGCCGCCCAGAAGAGCAGCGCGCCCCGGCATCATGCCCATGGGCAAGACTTTCTGATGGGCGGCGCGCTCGTGCTTACGTTGCCTGGCGCGGCGATTCTGGAACCAAACCTGTGGGTGGGTGAAGGGAGAGATGGGGAGGTTGCCCAAAGCAAGAGCACAGATTAGC
>NC_085880.1:24947781-24952781 GCF_034702125.1 Engraulis encrasicolus
GGATGGTACGTACATATGTATGTTTGTTTGTATATAAACATACCTATGTATGTTTATTTGTACCTATGTATGTTTGTAGATAAACATGTGGGGTCCAGGATTTAGGCCCCACATGGAGCAAGGGCCCCACCTTGTTGCTGTGCTCCAATAGCAGTGCCCCCGCCCTCCCCTCTCTCTCTCTCTCTCTCTCTCTCTCTCTCTCTCTCTCTCTCTCTCTCTCTCTCTCTCTCTTTCTCTCTCTCTCTCAAACACACACACACACACACACACACACACACACACACACACACACACACACACACACACACACACACACACACACACACACACACACACACACACACACACACACACACACACACACATGTATGCTTGTATGGAGGTACTGTATGTGTAGCCAAGGTCTTATTCCGCGGTCCACCACTAGGGGCTCGAACTTCGATGTTCCAGTCCACGCTCCTATTCGGCATGAGAGGTGCAGCAGGTACCACTGGGCCTAAGGTCAGGACAGGGCGCCCCACCAGTTGATCAGTATCACAATTAACTGGGAAGGGTATAGTGAGCACAGTATGTATGTATGCATGTACGTGCGTATGCATCTATGGAAAGGCAATTTTACTCGCACACATGCACGCACACACGCATACAGACACACACACACACACACACACACTAGAACCACAGGAACACGTTCCCTTGGTTTCTTGCACCTGTCAAGACCAGGAGCACTTAGGCATTCCCGATGTCAAATGAGCACTTAGCAGGAATTTCGGAGTGTCAGGATTGAGCTAGGCAGAATTCCGACAGGATTCCATGGCCTTCGTACACATGACTCTCCAGCATTCTGTGCACGTGTGAGCACACTGGCTGGACCTGCTTACAGATATACACCATATGGACAGGGCTGTAATGAGACATTTTCAAACACTGAGGTCAAATATGGCGTGCTGTACTGCATACTGTGCATTTAGAACACTTCAAACTCTTAAGTTCGTTTCCATTAATCACTGCCTTGAGGATAAATGGGGGTAGCTTACAGTTTTTTCTGCTCGCTAAAGCACATTTTTTGCAACCTTTGGCTGCTTTTGCTGAACTCCTCACACAGATGCACAAACCTATAACCAAATCAGCCAAACTAATAGCACAAAAACTGATTAGCACTCAGTTTGTAATGTTATAAAACACACTTTGCATAACTGTAAACACAACTCACTGCTTTGCACACAATTTGCAAATTATGAACACACTCCTAGAAAAAATGTACACATTCGTGGATATGTTGTACACTACAATACCAATTCTTAGACAATATGTGACAGGGGGAAACACCTTTAGATAATCTCTTCAGCTGTCAACCTGCATGCTGTATAAATAAGTCACAGGTAAGCTTTCTGTGTAGAAAATAATGGAAGGAGAAAGAAACACCAGAAGATTGAGGATCAGAGGAGGGTGAGGAAAGGGAGAAAGGAGACAAAGGCACATAATCACAGATGACACATTCGTTGACCATGTCATCAACCATGGCATTTAGCTACAGGTAAGTTGGTGAAAGGGTTCAACCCAATCTGAGCCGCTACACTGTAGAGAGCATAAGCAGAACATTTCACGCTGAGAACCGGTATGTAGTCATTTCATACTCAACAGCGCAGTATAGCAAATATGTACAGAGACAGTATATATGTATATGAAAGACAATATAGTATATACTGACTGTAATGTGTGAAATACAGTAATGTACCAGTGATGGGATTGCTACTTTACAGAATTACTAGAATTCTGAGAGCAGGCGGCAGAGACCAACTGTGTGTTCACACCTGAGCAGGAGACCCACATTCTGAATATGGTGATGGCTAACAATAGCCCAGTTTATACTGCGGGCCATTGGCCCAGGAACTTAAGCCCAGGAACCTAAGCCCAGCCCCTGTACCAGTTTATACCGCCTGGGCTAGGCCAGAACTGGGCCAAACCAAGAACTGTTGTCGAGGTAACAGGTCCTACTCAACTGCCAGGGCCACCAGTTAGCCCTGGTGCTTACAGGTCATTTTTGAATGGGTTACCACGGCTACCATTCCATTTAGAATTTTCAGTTGGCCTGCAGTATAAACGCACCAGGAACTCTAGCCCTGGGCTTAAGTTCCCGGGCTTCAGTTCCTGGGCCTAAGTTCCTGGGCCAATGGCCTGCAGTATAAACGGGGCAATAAGGCTGCAGGAAATTCAGTAGGCCTAATAGAACATGGCAGAACCTTTGCAAATATAAATAATGTGAGCATCTCTGCAATATCACGGCTAGTTGAAAGAAACAAAGTTCACATGAAGCAGGTCTACAAGGTTCAGAACATATAAAACAACTATGTTGATATGTGCAGGTAATCAACAACTAGTTTTGAATATAGGGTAGAATGCCCTAATGTGGGACAATTTTTGTCACTTCAACTTTGGTGGTTTATTAAAATTTAATGACAACATTTCAATACAAAAACATTACACCCTTTTAATCCTCTTCATGTTCTAAGCAAATCTAAGCAAAACCTTTAAAAACATGTTAAGTATTTCTAATTAGAATAATTTGGATATTAATGTAAGTTGGTCAAAAACCATGGTTATCCCTAAAGTGGGACAATCGGTTTCCTATTGTGGGACAGTGTATATTAAACGGTCTCTAAAACATGTTTGTGTAAAATATTAATTCTAAATGTGATCTGCCATTCTTTAAGACATATCAGCTACACATTTAGAGCATGTTTTATGGATTGTTTTTACTTTCTTTTATTGGTAAATATGAATGAGACTGTTTGAACCCATTGCACACAATTGGTCACTTCAACATGGCAGCCCTATTTGGGGAAAGAACTTCCGGTTTTTGGACCCAAATGTTGTGTTGATAGCTCTACTCCAGTAGATTAGGCCAGAGAGACTGAAATACACCTTTGATATAGATTTAAATATCCATTTTCTTATGTGGACATGGTGTTTGACTTCATAGTAATTGCTTGAGTTCTTAAATTACTACTTTTACAACTGTCCCACATTAGGAAAATCTTGTGTCCCACTTTAGGACACACCTATCCTAAGTGGGACACTAATAATATGGTTTAAAAATAAAATATGACATTATTTTATATACACCACACATTATTTTCTGATGAACATATACCTACCCAACATATTTATCAAAAAATTGACAATGTTGTTTTGATTGGAATTGATTTATACCCTAAAGACAAATTTGGCCAAATGCTATGTAATTTGCCATTTGATGGACTTCACCCAGGGTCCTTCTTCTTAATTGTAACCCCTCCCTGGAGTATTACTATACATTTACTAAATCATGATATTATGATAACAGGAAGATAGGCCTTTTATTTGGTTATAGTTTTGTAAACATTTACCAACTTGGGGCAAAGCTACACCCCTTAATCCTTAAGGTGTCCCACATTAGGCATCGTCCCACTTTAGGGCATTCTACCCTAGCTGTAGGAGTCCATACTGATATTGACCAGATGGCATGTCAGGACTGGATACAAGGTGATACTTTCTCCACTGTCTTGGACTTGAAGACATACCATGTGATGTCAATGAAATTTTATTGTCGGATCCAGCAAGGCATATGGATGTTCAGTAATTTCCTTTGTTAGACATTGTGTTTTCACGTGTATTTGAATTACAGGTCAAAAACATCTTTTTAGTTTGCTTTGGGGAACGTAAATAAACATCCATGATTGAAGTCTCATCCCCTGTGTTTTTATATCACAAGTATTCATGACAAAAGTGTAATCTACAATTGATTTACCTTTTGCAAAGAACAACACAAGCTAAATGTGTGTATCATTTATACTGCATGTGTGTAGTTGCAGTGTGTGTGTATTTATTGTAAGATAGTTTGTGTGAATGATTTGACACAAAAATGCTAATTTTCCAAAAGTGTATAGCGTTTTTCAACCTTAGTTTGATTTTGCAACGTATCTACAGTGCTTTGCTAGATAGGTGTGAAGTTCTTGTAGTTGTGTGTAGAGTTTTGCAAAAGCAGCCAAAGTTGCGAAAATTGAGCTTTAGCAATCAGAAAAAACTGTAATACAGACTGACTTTTTCATTGTTGACCATAGATTACATTTCGGAAGAAAAATACAGAGGACATGACCTCTGTGTCCTCAGTGGTAGTTACGGCCATTCATATGGAGTTGCTCTGGACTTCTATAGCAGTATAGGCTTGAAAAGGTAATTTATGGGGTGGGGGTGGCTGTGGGGGGCTCACTGCTAAGTCAGGGTGAAAGAAGGGGTGAAAGAAGTTTTCATGTCTTACCGGTGCTACCCACCGCAAACAAACAGTAAACAAAGAAAATCAACTACAGATGCACTGCAGATCGAGGCCACTGCGGCGCAGAGCAAAATGGGCTCACGGGGACCCCGGTTCGAGTCCGGCCAGGGTCATTTCCCGATCCTCCCCTGTCTCTCTGTCCTATTCGCTTCCTGTTACCATCTTCGACTGTCCTGTCAAGGCATAAAAGCCCCTAAATATATACATTTAACTCCAACTCCAACTCCCATTGTCATTGTGACACAGCACCCCACAGCACACAAGTGAATATTAAACACTGCACACAACGAAATTGCATTTATGCCTAACCCGTGCAAGGGGGCAGTCCTCAATGGCGCCCGTGACTGACTCCACTACTTTACCTGGAGGGAGGGACATTACAGTATCAGTAATTGATGTGCTCGCCAGTCTTCTCTCTACAGTAGCCCTGTTTAACCTCGTTTGGTCTATACATGGTGGCCAAAACATTTTTTTTTCTGTTCTGTTGTGAATCTGCCTATTTATATTTAACTGGTTTAATGTGTCTTGCCAGTTCCCTTTTTTATGTGTGCATAGATTTTGGTGTCAGTTTTTCATTTGTGACCACATTTACATTCAAATACTGCACACGCAGGCAAACACCTAACCATGGCGCATACAACTAGGCAGGAGTTACTGTTTATGGAAGGACAGACAGTTTATATCT
>NC_085880.1:24957781-24960281 GCF_034702125.1 Engraulis encrasicolus
AAAATAATTTGACAGATACACATGTAAATATTTAACTGATGTCCATGACATATGTTACCTTCTTAACCATCCATTTCAAACATGCTACCGCAATACCAAATACAACAGGTGAAAAGTTAGGCAATTAACATCAGTTATTCTGGGGTCCGTTTCTCGATTCTTGTCGTTGCTAACCGTCTTAAGACCGTCTTACCATTCCCTTGGATTTAGTGGTGAGCGTTGCTGTCGAGAGAGAGAGTTGAGTCGCTCTTACGAAGGACGTTGCTACCGTCGTTAGCAAAGACGCTTTCCAGATATGGACCCCTGACTTAAAGGGACACTGTGCAGGAAATGGTCAAAAAAGGTACTGCAACTATGCTGCTTATTGAAATTGGGCTGCCTATTGCCAAATTTGATCTTTACATGAAAGTTTACTAAGTATTAAACAAATATTTTCTAGTATGGTCCAAGTACAGTCATTTTTGCAGCTAAAAATGGCTATTTTTGGAAATTCAAAATGGCGGACCAAGGAGAAGATCCCCCTTTTCATGTATGAAAAGTGCAATTTTTCCAGTCATAATGAATACTTAGAATTTGATGGTGGTGGTAAGTACTCATGAAAAAGGTAACATTAGTGAATGGGTAGCATGCATTCTGGAAATAAACAACTAAAAACTTACACAGTGTACCTTTAAATAAGTTGCTCGTGCTTTGTAGCTTCATTTATTTACAAAAACCAAAAGACACACGTGCACTTGCAAGCCACGACGCTGAAGTCATATCGGGACAGTTGAACAGTGTGTTTCCATAGAAGCATTCTGCTTCGTGCGACCTGTGCTCGACAATTTGCCACATCCTTGTTCCAATCTACGGCTGTGGCTGTTAGTGCAATCAAAAATGCATATTGACATTTACAATATTAAATGTTTCATTTTCATTGTCATCGAGTCTGTGTAGTTGTGTAGCTACAAAGCAACATACACATAGTTTACTCCTTGTGCTGAAGGCAGTTTGAACAATCATCTCGCTGCCCCACTGTTTTGACGGACATAGCGCAAACCTACAGTAGTGATAAAGCAAAAATGAAAGCTATCTGCGGAGACCTGTGGGCGACAGGCTGGAACGAGAGTACACACAGCCCTTATTAAGAAGAGCCAAGTCATGATCCTGGAGTTGGAGGATGTGAACCATGACTCACTCCTCTTGATTGATCATGATCACTAGATGAATTAACAATTAACCACATCTAAGACGGCAACAACAACAAAAAACAGATGTAGGCTTACAATATACAATGTCCAATACAATGCTGAGCTGTGCCTCATGAGGTTGAGGAGAGCGTGTAAGAGGAGTAAGAGGAGCCAAGTCATGATTCTGGAGTTGGAGGATGTGGACGATGACTCAATCCTTTTCATTAATCATGATCACAAGATTAATTAATCATTTTCAACATCTAAAGGGCACTTCGGCAACTGCGCCAATTGGGTCTAGTCGCTAAGCACTGTGGAAGTTATAGCTCTGCTCCCGAGGTCTCATGTCGTTAGCCACATTTGGCTACATAGCTACAACGCTAGCTAGAGTCCAGTCAGACTGCAGGCATTGTGCCGCGAGTGCTTAACTGATGTATTGTTTGTTTGTTACTTACTAATTCAGTCATTGTAGCTTCATTTATTTACACACACTGGAAAGAAAGCCGTCGTGTTTCACAGAATATTGACAGGTTTGCTCTCGTAAACTACCAGAGAACTGTGCTGCCACGAGAACAAGGAAGTAGCGAGACGACCAATCACAGCGACTTTTGTCTGCGACCTTCGCGTCCATCTGACGTGTAGTCAGGATTTTCTTGAGGCGTGCAACGACGGTTGCAGAGCATCTGCGTGGGGGGCGTGGTCGGCAATGGTGCAAAACAGTATAAAGTGGCCTTTACACAACAGAAAATAACACATGTAGTCTCACAATATACAATCTTCAATGCTGGGCAGTGCCCCATGAGGTTGAGGAGACCGTGTTAGGGCAGGAGCAGGGCCACTGACAGCTTTGGCTGGGCCTGAGACAAAGCCCTTAGAAAGCAACCCCCCCACCCCACCCCCCACACGAAATGCATTCAAGGCAATACAGACCTAATTCTGGGCCCCATCTCTCCCTGGGCACGGGAAAATTGACCCTTTTGCCTCCGCAACCCCCTTGCCATCAGCTTGAGGAGAGCGTGTTAGTTAGAGAAGTAAGAGGAGCCAAGTCATGATTCTGGAGTCGGAGGATGTGGACGATGACTCAATCCTCTTCATTAATCACTGAGGAGATGAAGTGCAGTTGTTCCCAGAGAATCCATCAGGGCGAAACTCACTCTCTCACACACACACACACACACACATGCAAGCATGCAGACACACGAACAGACATGCATGCACACTCACTCACACACACACACACACACACACACACACACACACACACACACACACACACACACACACACACACACACACACACACACACACACACACACACACACACACACACA
>NC_085880.1:24967781-24977781 GCF_034702125.1 Engraulis encrasicolus
ACAAAGGCAAAATAAAGTGACTTTATCTGCCTCAGACGGACTCCCATCAGCAGACAGATACTCAGCATCCCCCCTGAGCACAGCCCTGTCCTCCAGTGCCAGCAGAAGTGTTGTGTTGCACTGAAAGCACTTCGCTTTTCTACGCCAGAGGACTGAAGAACAGACGAGTAGGGTTGTTTCATGGAATTATGGGGCCCTAGGGAAAAGACGGACTTGGGGGGCCCTCTCAAGAGAGATTTTGATAGCAGAATCATTGCATTTTTCAGGTCACTGAATTTAAAGTCGTGTTGCCACATTCACCAACTTGCCATTGCTGTGATTTGAATACAAGTACATGCACAATCTACTATACCGGGGGGGCCCTGGGCAATTGCCTAGTTTGCTCTCCTGCTTGAGGCAGGCCTGCAGACAAGGCCCATGCAGCCTCCAGATCTGGGAAAAGGGACAAGTGGCTTTGATCTGAAAAGCTGGATGACTCGACCCTCAACCCTGACCAAGTCCAATACCCCACCCCCATCCCCAGCCCACCTCCCAACCAAGCTCCCACAACCCCCTGCATCAATGTAGTCTCTCTCTCTCTCTCTCTCTCTCTCTCTCTCTCTCTCTCTCTCTCTCTCTCCTCTTTCTCTCTCTCTCTCTCTCTCTTCTCTCTCTCTCTCTCTCTCTCTCTCTCTCTCTCACACACACACACACACACACACACACACACACACACACACACACACACACACACACACACACACACACACACACACACACCACAAACACAACACACACAAAGACACAGAGAGAGAAAGAGAGAGAGATAGAGAGAGAGAGAGCTGGGAGTTCATAGTTGAGTCTGGGATGAAGGACTCTGGGGTTGGGGGGGGGGTGATGTGGTCACCCTGTCTGATTCATCTTTCTGGGAAACCGTGAGGGGGGGCCCAAACAAAGTACACACTCGCATCCTGTGATCTCAGCTTGCACAGCTCCAATGTGTGTGTGTGTGTGTGTGTGTGTGTGTGTGTGTGTGTGTGTGTGTGTGTGTGTGTGTGTGTGTGTGTGTGTGTGTGTGTGTGTGTGTGTGTGTGTGTGTGTGCTTGTGTGTGTGCTGTGCGTGCATGGCATGTGTGCATACGTGCGTGCGTGTGTGTGTGCATGCTTGTGTGTCTGTGTGTACACTACGTCTGTGCGCGCACATGTTTTTTAGTGTTTGAAAATGTGCGTGTCAGATTTTGTGTGGGGAATTATCAATGCTGTGAAGCCCCACACATCTACTACAGTAGAGACCCAAGAGTTTTGATCACATGTGGTGACCTGCTGCCTCTCATAAACTACATATCCCATCAGCGCCTGGGAGTGAGGCTCAAGTCTCGCAAAGCATATAATGACATACGAGCATGTGTGTGTGTGTGTGTGTGTGTGATAGAGAGAGAGAGAGAGAGAGAGAGAGAGAGAGAGAGAGAGAGAGAGAGAGAGAGAGTGTGTGGTGTGCGCGCGTGTGTGTGTGTGTGTGTGTGTGCTCGCGCGTGTGCTTTCGTGCACGCGGGCCTGCGTCTGTGTGAGTGTGGGTGTGGATTTGGGTGTGTACACTCTTCTGTGTTTTTGTATGTCTCTGTGTGTACTCTGTGTGTGTGCATGTGAGAGAGAGAGAGAGAGAGAGAGAGAGAGAGAGAGAGAGAGAGAGAGAGAGAGAGAGAGAGAGAGAGAGAGAGAGAGAGAGAGAGAGAGAGCGAGAGAGAGAGCGAGAGAGAGAGTATGATTATGATCTCAGCGCAGCTCATCATCAGTCTAACTTCCTGGAAGTTCATCAGGCCTGTTTTCATTGGCCCTCGTCCTCCGCACGGCCTTGTGCGCCGGCTCCGGCCCGGCTCAGCCCCTCCGTCCATCAGGGCGAGTGCTCTTGCCAAAACACTAATGCTGCGCTACCACAAGTTTCCGTGCAAATCCTTCACAGGGGCCTCACTGGGTCCAGTCGCAGCTGTATGTAGCAAGTAAAGCAGACAGTGGACAAATGGGTATGTCATCCCAGGCCCATGGAGAGAGGGGGCGCAGAACTGGGTCCTCATTGCATTGTATGTATGGGGAGGGGGTTCCCTGGAAGATGACTTTGTCCTGGGCCCAACCAAAGCTTTCAGTGTCCCTGTATATTTAGTAACAACAGTACACAGCCCAAGGCCCAAGATCAGCACAGCAGAACCAGCCTCCACCTAAAACTGCACCCACGGGCCTTTCTAATGGTGCCGCAGGGTCAAAACCAGTGGTAGACTAGTGACCTCGCCATCCATAATCTCCAGTCGATTTACAATTCAGTCCATTTTTCATCCTTGCAGGGTCTTCTTCTTTACATCTGTGCAGGGACCAATAAGCAGACTCAGGAGGAGCCAAGGAGGGACCAAGGAGGGGGTGCAATTATGCATTACACACACAAGCAGATTAAATGCCATAACACGAGTGACTGGGTAAAATCAGCAAGTTTTAAAGCTGAAACATGTCAGCCCCCCTCCCAACGGTTCTTTCTCCATTCGGCCGCTTCAGACCCTCTGTTTGCATGGAATTAGTAGGAGGGTATTAGCCTGATAATCCAGACTAAATGTGAGATGTGTGTAATTTAGTCTGGCCCCGATGAATGACACATCGGAAGATTGTTGATGGAAACAACCCGTTGTTTTTCAAACTGTGTCTGTGCCTATTGGCCAACGCTTTGTCGTCACTCCCCCAAAAATCTGTGCACTTTGAATCCAAAGATTCAAAACAAATCAAAACAAGTCTCCTGCACTGTGATTGGTCTGCCAGATTCAGGGCATTGTGGCATTGCCCGAGGCTAGACCCACTCGCAGGCAAAAATAATTTTGACCGCTGGCGGGTGGGGCTTAGCCTGGCTCTCACGCAGACCCTTCGTGCTTCGTGCATCTTCGTTAAACTTTGTGAACTCGCACGAGGGTCTGGAAATCTTAGAGCCCGAACGGAATCAGATATTTCACAGCCTGTCCAATCAGAATCGTGGGGCGGGATCGCGGGGCGGGGTATATACAAGTCACTCAGTGGTTGAAGTAGTAGTGGTTCAAAAAAAGTCACGTGAATTCTCCAATCAGGTTCGAGCTGTTTTGAACACACCCGTGCCTTTCCAGAACTAAGCGATTGACAATGTTCCAGAAGGTTGGTAACAACCATTGTGTGAGAACCAGGTTAGGTGGGGCTAGTTTACTAGGAAAGGAGGGTATGGGAAAGACAGGCTAAAACAGTATAACAGTGCTATAACTGACAGTTCTTCTTCTATCAGCCGACGCAGTGCAAGGCAGAGCCCTGACAGAGCCATACCAGGAAACTACTCATGGCTCCACACGGACAAACAAAACCAGCTGCACCACATGCAAGATGTTTCCTGCTGTAATGAATGATGACACTCCTTTTTTAAAAGCAGTCTCTCTTCATCCAGTGGTCCATCCAATTCCATGGCGTGTGCAATTCTCCAACTCCCAACTCAGGTCAAAACTTTGAGGACTTGTTACTGCGCCACAGGGCCTAACAGCGCCACGGGGCCTACAGTATGTTACTGCACTACAGGGCCTATGCACTGTAGTTGCTCCACAGGGGCTATGCAGCTCTGCCATAGGTCATGTTTTCAGTAGCTGCACCACAGGGCCTATGCAGCTCTGCCTTAGGCCTTGTTTACAGGACCTGCACCACAGGGTCTATGCAGCTCTGCCACAGGCCTTGTTTACAGGACCTGCACCACAGGGTCTATGCAGCTCTGCCACATGCCTTATTTACAGGACCTGCACCACAGGGTCTATGCAGCTCTGCCATAGGCCTTATTTACAGGACCTGCACCAGAGGGCCTATGCAGCAGGGCCACAGGGCCTGCGCACAGTAACTACACCACAGGCCCTGTCATACAGCTACATGGGCCCTGTGGCATATTTACATAGCCTACTCCCTTTGGTACAGTTACTCTAGATAAAAAGCGGATTCCAAAAAAGTTGGGACACTTTGTATTTTGTGAATAAAATCAAAATGCTGGCATTTTCAAAACATTCAATATGTTAACAAGGTACAACATTATGTACAGACAACAAATCAGTTGTTAAAGTCAAGCAGAATTATTGTTTTGAGGTAATTATGTGATGATTTAAAATTTCACCCTTGCAACAAATCCCAAAAAAGTTGGGACAGGGCCAATCAAATGATTTTCATATTGGATAAGACTAAACACAACACAAGGGATGAGACTGAACAGTTAAATACTTTGACTGATGGCATAATTTTATTCAAAAATTAGATATTTTGATGAGCGAGACATGATTTCAGCAGCTCAACTGATAGGCGTGTTCTTCAACTTGTTTACCTTTTTGTTATGCTAAATATGTGGCATATCCTGACTGCAGGAAAACAATTTTTTGACCTGTTTACTCTTATGATGGAACCACACTGTTGGCACATAGTAGAGATTGAAATTTGCCACCATTATGGGGCAATATCTAAAGGCGGTGCTCCAAAATATAATGCCTTGGTAGCTATGTTTGCTGTTTAAAGTCTGTATGTATCATTCAACAGTCATTTTAATGCTCTACATGAATAAGAAGACCCTAACCAAGTCACCTCTGCACCCCCTTACCATCATATATGCTGTATTTCAGACTGACCACTAAATCAAGCTGAAGTATTCATTTTCTATATAACCTGGAGGGTGCATGACTCCATAATTTTCAAAAAGGATTGAATATTTTCCATTCTGGAATCAGAGTACAGTTTCACATGTCTCCTAGGTCCATAGAATGAGCTTTCCCGCCTGCAACACTGTTTAATGTCTGCATCATGTGCATTAATCAAGTGTTGTGTTTATGGTCATTTTTTCGAGAGCTGTCATTGTTGGAGTGCCATAGTTTGCTTATTGACCACGAGTATGTCATGATCTCATAACTGGTGCAATGATTACACAGAACTCTATATTACGGAAATAGGCCTTATATGCCTGACATTTTGATAATTCAATCTTTCTGTGTAATAGATAAGTAATTAGTCCCTCAAAATCTTCGCTGCTGAGTGCCACAGCCTCTATGTGATGGTATTTTATTTGTGCATTCATGTTGTCAGTCAATATAGTTCCTTTTAAAATATTCTTCATTGTGTAATTTTTAGAATTATCCAACTATTACAACATGTTTTAGCCCTGTCCCAACTTTTTTGAGATTTGTTGCATGGGTCAAATTTTAAATGATCACATAATTACCTCAAAACAATAATTCTGTTCGACTTTAACAACTGATATGTTGTCTGTACATAATGCTCTACCTTATTAACATATTAGATGTTTTGAAAATGCCAGCATTTTTATTTTATTCACAGAATACAAAGTGTCCCAACTTTTTTGGAATCCGCTTGTACTTTACTATACTTTACTATACTTTAGATACTGTATACTGTAGATGAGATACTGTGGGACCTTTGGTGCAGTAAGATACTCTCATATATGTGGTGCAGTTGGACATGACCTTCACCATAGAGCCTATGTCATGTCAAGGCGCCACAGGACCTTACATGTAACTGCAGGAACTATGTACAGCAATTGAGCCACACTGTATATCTCCAGTAACTGCAGCACAGAGCCTACGGAACTGCAGAACAGGCCTATCTACTGTACAACCGCATCACAGGGCCTATGTAATTGCGCCATAGGCCCTGTCTATGTAACTGCGCCACAGGGCCTATTTGCAGTAACTGCGCCATAGGGCCTATGTAACTGCGCCACAGGGCCTGTCTACAGTAAGTGCGCCATAGGGCCTATGTAACTATGCCATAGGGCCTATATAACTGTGCCATAGGGCCTATGTATCTGCGCCACAGGGCCTGTCTACAGTAACTGCGCCACAGGGCCTGTCTACAGTAACTGCACCACAGGGCCTATGTAACTGCACCACAGGGCCTGTCTACAGTACCTGCGCCACAGGGCCTATGTAACTGCACCACAGGGCCTATCTGCAGCAACTGCTCCATAGGGCCTATGTAACTGCGTCTGTATCTGCAGTGTCCAAGCTGTGCCCTCCCAGTGACCAAACCAAGGGAGGCGGGTCAACCATGCCGAAATGTTAAGTGTTATGCTCTTGGTAAGACCAAGTCTCGAAGAGATTTGAACATCGATGATAATCAGGCTATATATGCAGCAACTGTGCCACAGGGACTATGTAACTGTGCCATAGGGCCTATGTAACTGCGCCACAGGGCCTATGTAAGTGTGCAACAGGGCCTATGTAGTAACTGCGCCATAGAGCCTATATAACTGTGCCACAGGGCCTATGTAACTGCGCCACAGGGCCCGACTGCAGTAACTGCGCCACAGGGCCTATGTAACTGCGCCACAGGGCCTATGTAACTGCGCCACAGGGCCTGACTGCAGTAACTGCGCCACAGGGCCTATGTAGCTGTAGCTGGGCTGTGCTGCAGGGCTGGTGTGCGATTGCGCCACACAGCACAGTACAGGCCTGCCCCGGCTCGGCTCTCTGTGGTCTGAGGCGCTCCACCACAGGACTCTCTCAGGCCGCAGGGCTGAAATTAGACGCTGCTCTGTTTGGGTCCCAGAGGGAGCGCGAGAGGAAGTGAAGGAGGAAGAGCAAAAAGCAGAGGGAGGGACGGAGGGAAGAGTATGAGAGAGAGAGAGAGAGAGAGAGAGAGAGAGAGAGAGAGAGAGAGAGAGAGAGAGAGAGAGAGAGAGAGAGAGAGAGAGAGAGAGAGAGAGAGAGAGAGAGAGAGAGAGAGAGAGACAAGTCAAGTCGGCTTTATTGTAAATTTCTTTACATGCGCTGGTCATACAAGGAATTGAAATTACGTTTCTTACTTTCCCATGCAGACATAGACATAGAGAGAGAGAGAGAGAGAGAGAGAGAGAGAGAGAGACAGACAGAGACAGAGACAGAGAGAGAGAGAGAGAGAAAGAGAGAGAGAGAGAGAGAGAGAGAGAGAGAGAGACAGACAGAGAGAGAGACAGAGAGAGACAGAGACAGAGAGGAGACAAAGGCGAGAGAGAGAGAGAGAGAGAGAGAGAAAGAGAGAGAGAGAGAGAGAGAGAGAGAGAGAGAGAGAGAGAGAGAGAGAGAGAGAGAGAGAGAGAGAGAGAGAGAGAGAGAGAGAAAGACAGAGATAGAGAGAGATTGTCCAGAAAGAGTGTGTTTCCGTGGTGAGGTGCCAACGCACAACATGGTGAAGACTTTCCAGAAGGTTCCAAGAAGAAGCAGCAGCAGCAGCAGCAGCTCTCCTCCACTTCGCTCCGCTCTGCTCTGGAGGTGAGAGTGAGCAGAGCTCAGCCCAGCTCACCAAGTGCTGGGTTTACAGCAGGGGCAGCCAAGCGGCAATGATACAGTACAACCCAACCATACACAAACCAAACACACAGACAGACAGAAACACACGCACACGCACACACACAGCGCGAGAGAGAAGGAACAAGAGAGAGGGTGTGTGTGTGTGTGCGTGCGTGTGAGCGTGAGAGAGCGTGGAGAGGAAGACAAGCGGCACGCTAGAGAGAATAAATGTGTGCGCTGCGCTCAGGACTTGGAGGTGTCACCAAACGACAATGTGAGATGACTCCCGGGAAGAGTGGGAGGATAGAAGAGAAAATGAAGTGCTGAGAGAGACAGACAGATAGCCAGATGGAGAGAGAGAGAGAGAGAGAGAGAGAGAGAGAGAGAGAGAGAGAGAGAGAGAGAGAGAGAGAGAGAGAGAGAGAGAGAGAGAGAGAGAGAAAGAGAGAGAGAGAGAGAGGGAGAAGAATACCGCCAGCTCAGTTTTTCCAGCCTTGTAGCCAAAGACAGACAGAGAGACAGAGAATTTGGAGGGAGCGAAAAAGAAGAGAGGAGAGAAGAGAAAGAGAAAGAAAAAGAGAAAGACAGGAGTAGACGGGACGGGAGGGAAAGGGAAGGGAAGGGAAGAGAAGGGAAGGGAGTGGGCAGTCCAGATGCAGTCCCTGAGTAACATGACCTTGGCTCTGAAAGGTGAAGACAAGAGATGGAATGAAAAGAGGGAAATAAAAGAAGAAGAAAGGGAAGACGGAAAGCAGGATACTCATCCAAAGAGGGGGGGAGAGAGGAAGAATGTTGGGTCTACTACATAAGCAAGAGGCAACAAAAAATGAGAGAAAAACAAAAAGCACATTATTTTCCAAGACGTTCACTCTCATTCATAACAATGTAGCCTATTTCTTCTCGTTGGTATTGAGACGGTGTGTGTGTGTGTGTGTGTGTGTGTGTGTGTGTGTGTGTGTGTGTGTGTGTGTGTGTGTGTGTGTGTGTGTGTGTGTGTGTGTGTGTGTGTGTGTGTGTGGGACTATGTGACGTGAGACTATGTGAGACTATGTGCAATTAGACTTGACATGCTCATGTTACTTAGGGTAATGCTTGTATGTTTGTATGTTGCCTGCATTTGTGTATCCTTACGAAAATCAACCATGGCTTTACTGTAGTAACCATGGTTCTACCATGGTATGTCATGGTTGCTCTAAGTTCTCAGAACCAACCATTATGGCTTACCCATGATGTTTTGGGTTTTACCATCGTTTTACTATGAAAACTAATCATGGATCATGGTTATTCATGGTTCTTGTGTTTTTTTTATATGGTTTGTGACGATGGTTTAACCAACGATCGTCTATTGGTAAGATACTTCAGGCTCAAACTTCTTCGGGATCCATGTGATGTCAGGTGAACGCCCCTTTAGGAGACCTTCGGTTAGAAGACCTCTGGATTCTTGAGGCTGAGAATAAATGGAGTTCCCTTAGCGCTGTAGAGGCTGGTAGCGCACTTCTTGTACAAGCCAAACACCACAAAAAGAGAAGGAGGAGTGGACAATGCACACTCTATTGCACTGAATGGGCGGAGTTTGGGTTATCTTTCTCTACTAAGAAAATCTTTGGTTTAACCATCGCCACAAACCAGAAAACATGAATTGTGCTTAGTTTTCAAGTAAGACCATTGTCATACCATGATTGAACCATACTAAAAAATAAAAAAAAAAGACTGTGCCAAACCATGCTAAAAAAAAACATGAAAACCATGATCTACCATGATTGATTTTCATAAGGGTAACTTTAGCCTGGAACTGCAGAAATTAGACAGCTGTGGGTGGAACCAAACCGTTGCAGTTCAAAGCATGGAGGTAGGATACTCATGAACGGCCATCCGGGTACTTTGCTCTTAAATTTGCGTTACGCCCCTTTGTGGGTGAAAACAAACCGAATCTCTCATTGACTTACATGCTACATCGGCTAGCCTAAATGAACACTTTCCATGCTTCAGTCACGACTGTTTGGCTATATTATTTGAACAGCCGGCAACACAACACGTTTTCGGCATGTTTCGCGTGAACAACGCTTGTCTACAGGTCCTTATCTTTCGTTTATTAAACCCAACACCACCAATTGACTTGCATTGCCTGTTTTCCCCCACAAATGGGCGTAACGCACATGGAAAACGTCACGCCGTTCATGAGCATAAGAACTGGAGAGAGTGAATAAGTCGCGCCTCCAGTCATTTCAATGGGAAATGCTAGGCTAGTGAATTCAGCCAAAATTATATACCTCACATTGTGATAGGAGGACAGGTTTTGCGTCGGATCTCCAATGGTTCAGACAAGCAAAAACATTTTCTGCGGATTTGCTTAGTTTATCAGGCTAGTTGTGCTGGCATTTTCATTCTAGTCTAATCCCTCAGTGTCGTTCCTTATACTCCATCTTGTGTGATAGTAAAGGGTCTCTTCATCTAAGGCTTTGATTGACAGACTGTGCCACAAAAACTATTTAATGGTAGCCTGGTAAACCAGCGCCACCTCCAATACATTTAGGCTGGTTTATCAGGCTAATTTAATGGTAGAATTGTCTGCAAACTATGCACACGCAGGAATAACTGACAGGGCATGTAGTAGTTCACTCACACGATTTGTCGTCGCCAGAGCGAGGAGAAGGGCCGTTTTAACGGAGAGAGTGCTGAAGTCCACCTCATGAAGGGTTACCAAGGAGATATCCCACGGA
>NC_085880.1:24980281-24997781 GCF_034702125.1 Engraulis encrasicolus
ACTGCAATTTCCAGTCGCAAATCTCATCAACAAAATATTGACAAATCTTTCAGGTGTGTAGTTTTACAGCAGGGAAGAAGATTTCGACCTGTACTCGCTAGCATCCCGCATGAGCTTTGTGACCCAGTATATAATAATCTAGTGGCGCAAAATAATCGAAACGCTACTCAAATGAGGTCTTATTATTTCTAGCTTCGAACTGAATATTAATATTTCAGGACAAAAATTATAATAGTAGAAAACTCCATTGACACCCATTCATTTTGCACTTAGGTTGGATTAGGGTTAGCCAGTTGTGGCTAGTAGCTAGTTCCGTGAGTGAACACCCCCTGATACTGCTTGCTTGCATTCCTAAGGAGGAAATCAGCATAAGACAGTTCAGCTGTGAAGATTACACACAACAACGGTTGCTTGTAAACTAAACACAAGTCTCTAAACGCAGTGCCATTTTGCGAGCCAGCGGACATAGATGTGGATCGCATTTGGCGAAGCGGTTGTTTTGGTGCTGAGCTTGATGGGATTGTATTTGGTGAAGTGGTTGTTGCTTTGGTACCGAGGCTGTGTTTTTTTGTTTTGTTTTTTTTGTTGCTTTGAGGTGGCCGTTGATATAGGCCTAGCCTGAGCTAAGTTGAGTGAGCATGAGTACAGTTCGCATACCTCTTTTTACTGAGCCTCATTGGAGCCCTAAAATAGTTAATTTGGCAAAAAACAATACATGCATTTTTACTAAAATAAACGTCTCTGAATAAAGCTACGACATCATTTGGATTTGAATATGCTCAGAGGAAACGTGTAAAAAAATATATAGTCAGTTCAGTTTGTCGAGATGACCCGAGGCGACCCCTAATTTAGAGTGTACTGTTATGGTCTTGGTTGCCCTACAACAGCCATAAGTGGCTCCTTAAGGGATCTTAATACGTTGCTCTGGGGTTCTTAGCTATGGGGCTGAAAAACGCCGAAAAAAGACTTAAAAAAAACATGGGCCTCGACCCAAGCTTGTTAAAAGGACTAAGTCCACTAATCACGCAGCGTTTGTGCATATGTGTGCATATCTACGTTCATATTAAATATTATTGTGCATGCATGGGTGCGCGGTTGTGCGTGGGTGTGCGTTTGCATTTGTGCATATGTCTGCAAATCTATGTTCATATGAAATGCAAGTGTGCATGTATGGGTGTGTGGGTGTGTGTTTATGTGGTTACATTTTCTCCATGGATATGTGAGTGGACACTAATTACAATCAGACTTTGTAAAGCTATTTCTGAATCTATAAAAGATACTCTGCAAAGTATGCTTTGTTGTTTGTTATTGGTTCTGTGTTTGTGGTTGGAGTCTGGATGAACCAAAGGGAAGGAGTGGACGCACAACTCGAACACTTCGATCCAAAACGAATCCTCTCTATGGTTACCAACTTCCTCCTTGACTATCATATTTACTTTCTCCTCTATCACACTGCTCTGTCGCTTTCTCGCTCACGCCATCTTTTCTTGCAACACTCTCTCTTCCTTTTTGCTATTCTCTTTTAGCCTTCCCCTCTCTTTTTCTTTCCTCTTTCCTCTCTCCGTCTCTCTCTCTCTCTCGCCATCTCTCTCTCTCTCTCTCTCTCTCTCTGCATGAAATCCGTAAATTATTCAACAGCGCTGGGGTTTCTGGCTTGAAACTGATAACCCACATTGCTATTTATACTTCCTTTCAAAGCTGCTCTCCTCTCCTCCTGGGCCACGGGCAGCATCCTGTCTGCACATCCAGACTTCCTCTTCCCCTTTTCCCCTCACAGGCCCAGCAGCGCCGACCGCATCCGCATCCAGACGCCTCTCACTCACTATCTCCTTCTCTCTCTCTCTCTATGTCAGTCTGTCTTCCTCAATCCCTCTCTCTGTCTCTCTCTTTCCCTGGAGCCTTGTCTGACCTAGTGGAGAAGAAGATCACAGGCATCCCATGTCGTGCTGATGCATACTGAATTGTTGAGAGTAATGGTTAACACTCTTCTAGTTGGTTGTACTCTCAGAGGGTTGAATTAACACTGTAGAATTACGTGTGTACACTGTAAAACATTGCAGCCAGTCAAACTACAAAAGTAAGCTGCCCTGCTGCCAGAAGTTTGTCAGTTACCTCAACTTGAGAAAGCCTTGAGTTGAGTTAACTTACAAACTTAAGGCAGCAGGGCAACTTGCTTTTTCTAAATTTAAGAGGCTGCAATGTTTTACAGAGTGGCGGCAGCTTCCCCTCGACCTGTCATCGTTGTCCCGAGGCCAATAACACATAGCACAGAGGGGGTAGCGGGTAGTTAGGAGCAGTCCATACCCACACAAAAAATTTGTAGGATGAATTCAACTCTTGTAGAGCAGCATCAGGTACGTAGAAGGTTGTTAAATGTGACTCTCTACTGCAGTGATTCTCAAACTTTTTCAGACCGAGGACCACTTTGTCTCCCCAAAAATGTTCAAGGACCACCTGTCAACTAAATTGGCAGTTAACGGCTGCTAATTTGCCACTGTTACTTTTGATGCAGATCACTTACTTTTTATTCACATTTACAAGGCTGTCTTATTGTGGTGAAAATATGACTTCAGACATGTTTGGCTATGTAATAATGTTACAAATATAGCTTTCAACTAGCTTGTCTTGGAAAAGTAGAAATCCCCTTGCGGACCACCTGAGCTCTGTCGCGGACCACCAGTGGTCCCCGGACCACACTTTGAGAATCACTGGTCTAGTGGAAGTGAGTGCTGACTCTCAACTGAGTGAGTCTTATCTCCTACAGTTTGTACAATACGGGCCTGAACTGCTCCTGAAACCTCATGCAGAAACAGGCTGTGTTAGTGATTCTCAAAATGACCTAATGGTCTTGACAAGAGGTCTCTCTCTCTGTGATGTAGTCTAAAAACTAGGAGGCTTCAAATGGTTGACTTTCAAGACTAACAATAATGCGTTTGATTGACCTCCCTTTCTTTGAGTTTACCATCCACTCCTTAGACATTGAACAAGGATGGGCTGTGGATACTAAAGTGGATGGATGCTTGATCTTAAACATTTCTTCTTCACTGTGAAGTGCATGCTATTTGTCATAGTGTACATCCATTGCCCTGATTGGTTAAAGTACTATCATATTGCATGTATAAGGATTTAAAAGATCCCTGGCACCTGTATGTGATGTGTTGAGAGAAGGAATCAGGGTAGTGGTAAACAGTGGTTCAGAGGTTCAACAGTGGGTTATGCATGAAACGGACGCACTGTAAAACACTGCAAGCCAGTTAACTTTTTTTTAAAGTTAGTTGCGCTGCTGCCTTAAGCTTGTAAGTTAACTCAAATTGAAATTTTGTGTTCTGAGTTGACACAAATATAAACCTCAAGTTGAGTTAACTAACAAATATACGGAAGTACAGCTATTTTTTTTAAAAGTTTAACTGGCTCACAATGTTAAACCCACTGTTGAACCAGATTCAGATAATCATAGCCCTGATTGCTTGTAATGTTTTACAGTGTGCTGCTGCATTTTAAAAGATGTTTTTGGCTTGTATGCCTTTATTTAGGATAGTGAGGGAGTGAAAGTAAATCTGTGTGAAGAGAGAGATGGGGAAGGAATTGAATGTGGCCTTGGGTTGGACTCGAACCTGGGTCCCTGGAATGGCACCTTAGGCCGCTGATCCACGGTGTCCCCCAAAATAAGATCCCTATTATTGAAACTAATTTTCAGGCTTGAAGACCAGGAAGTAAACTAGTAAACGCTTAGTTGGGGACTGTTCCTGGATCTGGTACCCTGTCTTCCAGGGCTATTGATCTCTTTAGGTGAGATGCCTGGTCTGGTGTAAAAATAGGCCGTGACACCCAAGGCTGTGACACATACACACTTCATAAATTCACACCTGGAGGATCAGGAGGTTAACGAGGCAGTCAGATGTCTTGACAGCAGCCACACACACATCCACGCATGTGTACACATACAGTACATGTCTGACTATAACTCAAATAATGTCGGGTCAAATGTAACACTTGTAGTGTTGGCCTTATTGTACACGTGTTGGATCCACACTGTAAAAATTGACTATACACCTGTATTTATTTGAATTCACCTTTACCCAGGGCCCTCACTAGAGAGCAGCTCTTAACGTCCTTCGAAAAAGCTGGGTCGCTCATCCAGGGCTGATATTTAAGCCACGCTTGATGTGGTGCAAAGGAAAACAGTCTGTCATGACAGCCCCACCGTGCATGCAGCCCACTCCTGCTGCTCACACCACCACGTTTACTCCAGAATAGACACCGGGGTGGATTATTCTTAGGTATGACTGCAACCACAGTTAAACAAGGGAGGGTGTGAAGGTGGGGAGACAGAGAAGAAAATAAAAACGGAGGAAAGCGAGACAAGAAAAAGGTGGCAAGAGACCAATGGCGCCCATTCATTTAAAAACAGGTGAGGTCATCCATCCTATAAAGGGGCTTATCCAAACTATATGTGGATGTGTGTGTGTGGTGTTTTTTGTTTCACACAGAGCTCAGGCTTAAACACAGCTGAATATAGCTACTAACATCAATCAGGATCAGGTTTGGGAGCAGAAACGTACAGTAAATGAAGAAGACTGCAAACGTGTAAAACGAGAGATTCAACCCTTGCTGACTCGGGTGAATATAGAAACTTCAGTGCAGGGCCGTACCCAGACATTTTCAAATACAGAGGTCAAATACTGTGTGCTGTACAGCATACTTCACATTTAGAATGCTTCAAACACTTCAGTCAAACTCTTTAGTTTGTTTTCATTCATCAATGCCTTGAGGATAATTGGGGGTGGTGTATATAGACTGAATGTATCATTGTTGATCATATATTGGTTTTCATCAATAGATTAATTTTGCATTACCGAAAAAAATACAGAGGACATGACCTCTGTGTCCTCAATGGTAGTTACGGCCATGCTTCAGTGCATTCAGTTCGACTCCTTTCATTTCAAACGTTCTCCTTTACCAGCTGTGAAAGGCGTTTGCATTCCCCACTAAAAGTTCAGAACACCGTCGCAAAACAAAAAACCCCAAAGACATTCATTTCAAATCTTTATTTTTAATATTAAAAAAAACTTTTCTGTGTTAGAACTGTGTTAGATTTTGAGATCTTTAACAATCGAAACAATCGATTCTTTTATACTTTGACATAACTGTTTAACAGCACGAACAACAGAACAATGACATCATCCTTCACAAAAAAAAAGTGTTAATGTGAGCTTTTTGCAAAAGACCCATGCCACGGTTGACTGGAATACACTGAACCATTATTTTTTTTAAATTTCATTTTTGGAATATTAAGACAATGAAGCTTAGGCTAAAAGCACCAAGAGATGGCTACATGTAACGCATTGATTGGCTCTTTATTAAAAAAAATGTTACGCCAGAAAAGAGAGCGAGAGAGAAATATGGGGAAGAGGAAAACACAATGGTGAAACGGACCGAAAATGAAAAGATGAGATAGAGAATGCAGACACTAAAAAGATGTGTAATCATGATTATGGTTTTGAAAACGCCTGATATCCTGATAGCCCACAACTAAAGGTGGAAGACGGAAAAAAGCAAAGGATAGATTGACTGAAAGATAGAAAGGAGATTGTGTGTGTGTGTGTGTTTGTATGAGTTGATCTTGCCCTTGGCAGTGAGGGTCTTTGTGATTGGTCATACTGGAAAGGGCTGTCGTGCCAAGGGTGTGTGTGTGTGTGTGTGTGTGTGTGTGTGTGTGTGTGTGTGTGTGTGTGTGTGTGTGTGTGTGTGTGTGTCTGCAAAGACATTGGTTGACGGCTCAGCTGAGCACTGTGAGCACTGACATCTATTATGTCTCATCATTGTCAAATTGTCATCACCTCTTCACAGCTGTGTGTGTGTGTGTGTGTGTGTGTGTGTGTGTGTGTGTGTGTGTGTGTGTGTGTGTGTGTGTGTGTGTGTGTGTGGGTCCACAAAGGGGAGAGGAGACTGCACGTGGTCACACCACAATAAAGTGACACGTAGGGTTGGTAACCGTGGTTACATCAAGCTCTGTTTTGCATAATCAGGGAAGATAAATATTCAGAAACAAAAATAATATATTTTGTACGCATATTTACATGTATGTATGTTCTTATAATTGCTCTTTTTGCATAAAATTTTTGTTCAAGAAAACGGGCCTCAGAAAGGGAACAACAAAATGCACCAGTTCTTCACCAAGCGCAAACTAAACACATCCTTGCACATTTATGCTTGCACATGGGCGGGTTCAGCTGTGTGTTTCTGTGTTTGTGCGTGTTTGTACATTGTGTGTGAGTGTGTGTGTGCGTGTGTCTGGAGGTGGCGGAACATGGCTTGACGTGATGCCTGTCGATCTCAAACCAGGCCAGGAGTCTGATGCTTGTCCTCTTGTGCGTAAAGCGAGAGAGAGAGAGAGAGAGAGAGAGAGAGAGAGAGAGAGAGAGAGAGAGAGAGAGAGAGAGAGAGAGAGAGAGAGAGAGAGAGATGCAGTGCGGCTCGCTGCAAATACTGTGCAAACGTGGCGTAGCGGGCACCTGAAGCAACACCCCTCCTCCATGAGGTGGAAAAAAAAAGAAGTGCTGCCTTCCTTCCTTGCCTCTGTGAGCCATGCCTTGCCTACACCATACTGCCTTTACTCCTCTGTATTCATTGCCAAGCGTGTGTGTGTTCAGGGCTGGTTCTTGGTAGCCCAGGCAAGCACCAATCTTTCCTTTTTGTGGAATTTGCATCTGTAGGCCTAAACATGGCATCATACATCTGATCCGGTACCATGTGCACTGAGTGCCCCTTAAAATCATTGTCAATGTAAAGTTTGATGTTTTTTCTTGTTTAATATTGTAATTCTGTGGGCCTTGGTGACATGTAGTGCCCTAGGCGACCGCCTAGGCTGCCTATGCCTAGCGCCGGCCCTGTGTGTGTTTGTGTTCACGTTGTATATTCACTTAACAAGACGCACTCTGATTTGACCCCGTTATGACCTCATATCTCCACACCATATGCATATATAAGGAGTTCATCCCGCTTTGGCTCTATGTATGTGGATAAGGCTGCTGCTGAACACTGCGTGGGACTGACCGGGGAAATGTTTTTACATGGGAAATGTAAATTGGGAAATGCGAATCGACTGGAGCTTCGAGGATGGCAAAGGACAGACAGTGCTGCATGGGACTGGTAAAAGGCTTTCACCAGCGATGTCACGGAAGGATGGAGGGAGATGAGTTGCTGTTCAGAAGGGCGTGCTTAGAGGACAGAGGCGGCAGAGAGAGAGAGAGAGAGAGAGAGAGAGAGAGAGAGAGAGAGAGAGAGAGAGAGAGAGAGAGAGAGATGAGAACAGGGAAGGACACCCCTCACAGCAGAGCCAAAACAGCCTCCTCCTCGTCTCTGTTATGTCTCACACACACACGTGCACACACGCACGCACGCAAGGTGATTGGACTCTCGTGAGGACCTGCTGACACCCAAAAATCATTTGTTTCATAGCAGGCAAGCGTCCTGGCAAAACTGCTGCAGCCCACGCACAGCTTTCATGCGGCGCTTCAGAGTTTGGACATTTTTCCTCTGAACTGACAAAGGCTTTTAAGTGTTGTCAATTTCACTTAACTCCACCTTGCATGTGCACACGCCCTCACACACACAGAGAGACACCGCACTCCTTGCAACTATGCGAATAAGCACACTGACCAGGTGACACTATCCATTTTGGAGCGCCCATCAATTCATGCATGTGTATTTTCAGGGACTGTTGGCAACTGCTATGACATAATTAAAAAAAGACCAGCTCTTGTCTATCTCTCAGACATACACAAACACACACCATTTCTCCGCAGGAAGTGGAGGATGTGGTGAAATGAAAAGCAAATGAAGGGAGGGGGGGTGTATGTCTGTCTGACTCTCTCTCTCTCTCTTAACAGCACACAGTAAAAAAGAACTTTAATTCAACACTTAATTCAAAACCTAGAGATTACTCTGGGGAAAATACACTCCAGAGGGATTTAAATGTTAAATCGGCTCTCTACGTGTTGTATTAACACTGTTTTTTTGGTTTTGTTTTACTGTGCGCTAGTGCAAACGTACGTATGGGTCCTTTTAGCGACCAGTAAATTTAGCCCCCAGAGGGATAAACACTGGCTGCAATTAACGCCAGGGGTTGGGCAGGGAATGGTGGCCGAGAGCCAAGAAACTTCAGGCACACAAACACACACACACACATACACACACACACAGAGACACACGTATGCTGTGAACAGAAGCATGTGTACTGTATGTGTGTGTGTGCTTGTGTGTGTGAGAGAGAGAGAGAGTGAGAGAGACATAAAAAGGCCAGGCCAGCAGACAGCGCATACACTCGAGTGTCTTACAATGCACCCCACAGTGTGTAATGAATATGTTTTGGAGCTGTAAAAGCACAGAGGCTGCACGTCAATAGCCACCCCCAATGTCAGCCTGCCGCTCTCTCTCTCTCTCTAACCCCTCTCTGCACAGCAGCCCTGCCCCACCATGACTCAGCCATGGGAACACATGGACTAACATCCCAACACACTCACACTGAAGCAGACACACAGAGGCACGCACACACGCACGCACAGTGACACTGCAATTCGGAGTGCAGCAGATGGGGCTCTGCCTCCCATAACAGCAAGCTTGGGGTCTTCCACTAATTGAGAGTGTGTAAAGTATGCAGCAGCATGTTACCTCCCCAGATCTTCACAAGACCCAGCAGTTACGTACTGTATTTGGTGAATGGGATTAGTCAGTGGCTGACTGTGCAAACCCTGATAGCAGTGAATGAATCTACTCTGAGCTATGATGAGTGCAAAGTGTGTTCCAAGTCTATAGGACCTGACCTCACACCATCCATTCAGAACTAAAGTCGAATTGCCTTGCGACTATGTCAGTGCAACAAAAAAGGCAAGCCAAAGCTTTTACTACACTGCTATTAGGACACAACAGAGTTAAGCAAGTTATGCATTCAAATCCCACCAATGTTGGATGAGAGATGGGACCAAGGGCTTGACGGAGGAGCGATGAGATGGTAGCCTACAACACCTTGTCATGTCTATTTGGATAACATACTGTAGCTTTCTGAGTAATTTTCTGACCAATCTGTGCAATGAGCCACACTGACTGAAGACCACTGAGGCAAATGTATGCCTTTGAAAGCTTTGACCAAATGGTCTGTTGTAGATACACTGTTTGAAAAGATATGGAGGGATATGCTAACAAAATGGTGGTCTTCAAATGGGCTAGCCTAGCCGCCTGTTCAGCTTTGGTCACTACAACAACACACATGCTTACAGATCTCCATGTAGACAAACACACACAGGCCCATTGCCTACACAGCACACTGCACTATTATCCTTGTGCTAGCCATGTTGATTAAGGGTATTCAGCCATCTCCGACTTTAACAGAAACAAACTACAGTTCAAGAATGGTCTCTAAGTGTTGATAAACTTCTCTGCATCTTTAACCCTTATGTTGTGTTCGGGTCATTTTGACCCGTTTTCTAGTTTTAGTGTGAAAAAAAACACACTTTCCTTTATTTTCTTGGAATAAGGCTTTATCTAATCCTCAGTCACAATCATTTCAACACAAAAAAAATATGTTTTATCATTTTAGTACATTTTAAAGGTCCAAAAAAAAAAAAGTTACATCTGTGGTGTTCGGGGGTCAAAATTGACCCGGTATAGATTTTTGGTTGTTTTATGCATTTCTGAAAAGCTGTTGGTTGCCCTTTGTCTTCAGTTTGGTGATTTATGGTGAGGAAAATATATTTCTTGCCTGAACTTTTTTTTGCCAGCTTTTTGATATTACAAATCCAATATGGCCGCCGGACAGTCCCATACACTACAATATGTCATATCTCCTGTTGTGAAAGGAGTACAGATGTATTTCTGGTGTCTACTCATATGTTTTCATGGTCAAGGAATCCATTTCTGCATTATATAATGAGATTTTTTGCACATTTGTTTGCAAAATACATTTTTGCACATTATTTTTTCCAAAAAACGTATCAAAAATTCATAATGGCACCCAAACCTGTAGAACTGGTCTTATACTTTCCATAAAGTTGATGTGGCAATGACATAATGGTCCATGTTCATAGCATAGGGGATTCAGATGAATAGTGTGACTTTTTTCATGTTCATTGAGGTGTTCATTTCCAATACCTTTGCATTAGATTGGCAGAATAGCTGTGACTCTGACAGAATTGTTATTTTGTATATTTACCACACTAAAATCTTATAAATATTGAAAAACACCAAGTCAACATATTTAAACATTAATTTTATGCACTGAAAAACTAATTTAGTTGACATTTGGTCTTTATCCTGCTATAAATCTCTTTGGGTTGGTTTGGACCCAAACACCACACATGCCACTCTTGATGATATTTTTTAATATTAGAGAAAAACTAATAAAATAAATTTGGGGATTGTTGTACTCTCATATCAGCTGTAATACATGGACAACATAATCACTAATTGTATCACTTTGGGAGGTATTAATAGTGAATGTATGCAGATTTTGATAGTTTTGGTCATCAAAAACGATTTGCATAATGTAAGATAAAAGATCTTTAAAGTCAAAAAGATGAATACATCAAGTAATATTTCCATGGATATGAATACATACCAAGTTAGCCATGAGATGAAAAACAATATTTGATGATAACTACTGTTTTTAGGTATTTTATAGCTGAGTTTTGTTATCACGGGTCAAAAATGACCCGAACACCACAGGTGTATGCAGCTTATGAACACAACACAAGGGTTAATGGTTCTCCTCAGTCCAACAGAATATACTAACATGTACTCCTTCTTCTAGACCTATATCATTGCAGACCCACACAATATACTTTCATAAAATAAGTACATTTTGATATAAATATTGGCTATCTCTGTTTGTCTTTGTTTTCAGTGTAGCACATCTATTAAACAGTGCTCAACTACTTTGTCCTTCATCTGGCATGGACTAGTGCATAATGGTTACGAGAGGGTTTTAATGTCCATGCAGTCGACTGGAGAGTAGAGCACACCTGATGATGCTTAAAGAGAGCAGGTTGCAGATGGGAACCGAAATCCCTATGAACAGACAAAACAAATGAGATGCTGCCTACGAGTGCGGGGATGCGGTGGGACCATGGCCTACAGTCGCTGAGCAATGCGACATGTGTAACAGATGCCAACTAGCGGAGTTCAGCAGTAGCACATTAGCGATCCTTCCTCCTGAAGCCTCATGCAGATACACTGGTGGTGACTGAGCTAGTGAACTTAGCGAACTTAGCGTGTCCGCCACACATGCCTCCCAAGACGTTTGCAGGGTGGTCACAGATTCGAGCCCCGAGTGTAGAACCAGCGCACAATGACCTCGGTCGCACATGGAAATAGTGTATGGCTAGCAAGATGGTGAAACGGCTGTACTGAATGCCCCTTACTACACTCAGTCTCTCACACACACACCAGACAGACACTCGTCCATGCTCAGTCACAGACACTCGGCGTGTTTGGTTAAGCTCACAAAGCTGTTGTTGCTGAGTTTCCTTCCAGGTAAAAAAGGCAGGTATGGAAGCGCACATGTGTATGTGTTTGCATGTGTATGTGTGTGCCAGTTCAAAACCATAACTGTTAAGGAAGACATGACCATCTACTCTTTCCAAAAAAGAAAAAAAAAAGACTTGAGTCTGTGTATGTGAGGTTGTGTGTGTTTTTTTACGGTGTAATATACTGTAGTTAGTATAACATGACATGACAGGCACGTCTGAAATGCTTCTGTAGAGGAGAGCCTCTGATAGGCTAGCACAGTGAAAAAACAGCTATGACTATGCAGATAGATGCTCTGTTTCTAAAGCACTCGATACACTGTATGTGTGTGGTGCTGCTGCTGCTAGAATAACCTATTTGTGCTTTACAAAGCATGGTGACGGCGAGGCATACAGAAGTAATACCGACTGGCGCTATGCACATCTGACATTTTATTGTGGTCTATGTAAGGGTGTCATGTAAACGTCATAAGAATGACATGATTGACACATGTCAAGAACATCAATTACTCATGATGTAAGGGATAATGTATTGTCCACAGGTGACTATCGGACATTATGACTGCGTTGTTATAATGTGCCATTCAGTTTTTGTAATGTCATGGCACCAGATGTCAACTTCAAGAACACAGAGAATCAGTGGCACAGGTGCTGGACAAAACAAAATAACTGAGGTAAATGATAAACGTCGGCAACACTGTTGCACTTGAAGGACTGTGGTCCGAAACGTCGTGCCATTATACAACTGGGAGAATGAACAGTGTTGTGAACATTTATCATTACATTTTACATTACACTTAGTTGACCCTTGTATCCAAAGCGACTTACACTTATTAAGGTTCAGGGTATTGGTTACAGGCCCTGGAGCAATGTGGGGTTAGGTGCCTTGCTCAAGGGCACTTCAGCCATGGATGAAGGTGCTGGTAAGGGTGGGATTTGAACCTGCAACCCTCTGATCTTAAGGCCAGTGCTCTAACCACTGAGCCATGGCTGCCCCATGTGATTTACAACAAATGTCAGCTTGACATCCCAAATACCGAATGACACATCATGACAACATCAATATTGTGTCTTCAATGTGTCCTGACATGTGTCATGTTCTTGTTCATGGTTACACGACACCCGTATGTCGACCACACCCAATAAAGTGTTACCCTATGTTGACTAGCACATACTGTGTCAGCTTTGCTCTCCCTGGATGGAATAAAATAGGATATGCTCACCGAGGACATCCCCAAAGTGTTCAACCCCACCCATGAAGCCGCCTCTTGCTAAATCTGACTACGACGTACAGTACGCACACTGGCCATGCCAAAGGAGCTCTACCGGTTTCAGTTAACACTGTATAGAACCTTCCGGAGCAAAATAGCAGTGACTTGGGCCTCTGGTCAGGTCAGATCCCTTCAAGCAAATCACTGTTCCCAAGTCTGACAAATGCAGAGTGCAATAAAAAAAACCTTGCAACTTCTTCTCTCTCTGTTTTCGTTTTAACACAAAACCACATTTTTTCCCCACTACATGTTTTCATTCCATTCTGTTAAACAGGAGCGTTGTGCTTTCAGAACAAAGCCTAACATCGAGATCTCCACCATGGGTCCTCTCAGATGTCCTGGGTTAGTTAGTACTACCTCTAGTACCACTAAAAGTCAAGAAATGGACACTGGACAGGACTGAACTGCAAAAAACACAGGGAGACTTGACCCCTCTGCTAAGTCGTGTTAAATCCTGGAAGTTAGATCTACTACAAGTCATGCTGCGTCTAAAAAGTCACGTCCAGGCCAAACGTGTCTGACTTGACTGTTTGCAAAGACAGCTTGTCTAGTATTGCAGGCTTTCAAGTGTCCGCTGCTTTGCAAAAGACAGCTCGTCTAACTGTACCGGCTAGCGCAGCAGGCAGGCATTGCAGTGTCCTTTTAACTAGGCGTCTTATCAGCTAGCGAAATGCCAGAGCCGTTTGGCTTAAGCCACATGATGGAACGTGCGTGGGAATGATGGGGATGGCCATTTGTCACACAGTCGAAGCGGAAGAGTGACACTCTTTTGAGACGTTTTTTTTTGGCAGATAGGCGAATGGGGGAGGGGGTGTTAGCACAGAGAAAGAGAGGCAAAAAAAAAAAACTGAGAGAAAAACACAGAAGAGTTATCCATTTAGAAAAAAAAATAATGAAGTAAAAGAATGGGTTTTTGCCTTCCCAAATTAACGGTTGGATTTAAAAAAAGAATAAAACAAAACAAAACAAAAACGATGAAGGAAATAAAAAAAGAGCGTTGTTACTACGGGTAGTATGTCTGTACTGTATGAAAGTCCACCCATAAACTGTGTGTTCCATGTGACTTGAGTTATGGTTAGAATACAGGAGATTAAAAGAGGTGTGTGATGTGTGTGAGAATTGTCCGCATGTCCACAGCATGTCTCTTGGTAATGCACACTTTCTTGCGAGGCTGGTGGCTCTTGACCCTTTCTGCTCCTGCTGGGGTGAGGTGGCGTGGAGTGCGCTTGTATTAGAGTGTGTGTGAGAGCAACAAGACAGTGTATTTGTCTGTGTGTGTGTGTGTGTGTGTGTGTGTGTGTGTGTGTGTGTGTGTGAGCGCGCATGTGTGTGTGTGTGGGAGAGAGTGTTTGTGTCCACAGGGACTGGAGGTGGGGGTGACAAGGTTACTAACAGTCGCTTTCAGGATCTTTCCCCGTCCCCACCAGCCACCCTCGAAAAGTCTGGAACACAGAGTGAAGTTCTGGAAAACACAAGCCTCGCAATCGACATCACACACTCGTAATCTGCTCCGATGCTCTGTTAGTCAGGGGACTCAGAGACTCAACCCCCTACATCCTCCCTTTTCCACGACCACCACCACCATCACCACTCCTTTTTTTTTTTTTAAAAGCGCACGGCGACCCACAATTGGGGTGCCTCTTGTTCATTTGCCCCGAATGGGCAGCTCCCGCTCCAGCCACCGCACGCGCACCTTCTGCTTGTAGTGATACTCCTTGAGGAAGTCCTGCAGCGCGGGCGGCAGGGGCAGTGCCGCGATGCCGTCGTACGAGACCCGCTGGCAGATGGCGGCGCGGGCCAGCGCCTGCAGCCCGAAGGGGAAGGTGCGGTGCAGCGGCGTGGTGAGCAGCGGCTCGAAGAACATGCACGCCGAGGGGTCCTTGTAGTGCTCCAGCAGGCCCGTGACCGTGGAGGCGTGGAAGACGCAGGGGTCGTGCGCGTCGAAGCTGAAGTTGTGGTTCCACTGCTCGATGCGCGCGTGCAGCGAGCGGTTGTAGCGCCGGAAGCTGACGGAGAAGAGGTAGTCCTCCTGGGCCGAGTCGCGCAGCAGGAAGGTGCCCTCGGGCCGGCCGTCCAGCAGCGCCTCCGCCTGGTAGCGGTCCATCACGCCCCAGTAGCAGGGCAGCGCCGCGATGCGCAGCAGGTCCGGCACCAGGCAGTGGATGTAGTCGATCTGCGTGTGCACCTTCCAGGGCCCGCCGCCGCCGCCGCTCGACGACGACGAGCCCCCAGCGCCTCCGCCGCTACCGCTGCCGCCCTGCCGCGACGAGTGGCCGTCCCCGCCGCCAGACGCGTGCCTCTGCTTGGGCCGCCGCGCCTGCAAGCACAGCGTTGTCGTATCCTCTTCGGAGTCGCAGTCCTCCGACACGGGCGGGTGGGAGAAGGATGACGAGGCAGACAGGCCAGAGAGAGCCTGCGCCACCAGCCCGCCGAGCACGCTCCCCGACGTCACCATGCCCCCCAGGTTACCCCGCAGGGCTGTGGTCGACGCCGACTCCCCTACGCCTACTCCTCCTCCCGCACCGCTGCCACAGCTAGCGTCGCTAAGGCCGCCGCAGGACGGCGCCATCCTTGGTCCCAGTTTGTAGATGGAGGAGGAGGAGGCCGAGCTGGGGGGAAGGCCTGCGTCCAGGGTGTGGATCTGGGCGTTGGGGGGCGGGTCCACGCCTTCCTCGATGCTGATTCGCCGGCGCTCGCGCATGCGCTCCTCCTCGTCCTCCGCTGCCATCTGCCAGCACATAAAAACAGCATTGTTACTACAGTACATGCAGTAACGTATGAATGAACATTGAACATATTAGCTGTGTGCTAATATCACACTTTATGCTCGCAATTTCCATAGTCACACCCAACTTGTCATATATTGACACTTTGACCAAGACGTTTAAAGTTACCCCCTTGCGCTGCAGCATGACGCAAAAGGCAAAAGCTACACTCTTGATGTTGTATTGTGAAGAAAATAGGCCTTGACTGTGAAAAGCGTGTATCAGTGAAGGTGTAAGTCTGGCCTTCTGTATTACGATGAGATGCAATAGGTGGAATCTTTGCCCTTATATATATTGATGCCTGGGCATAAATACACCTTTGGCGTCGTATATTGAATCATTGTTAGAATGGGATTTCTTAATACATGAGAATACGATTTTTAAACATAAAATCTCAGATTTTTTCACACGATCTTCCATCGAAAAAATAAAAACAACAAAAAACAACTTTCATATACTTGCAATTTGTAATTCGCAGTTACTAAAATGTACTGTCATACTCTCATGAAGTGCACAATTGGAATACAATAATGTAAAGAAAAAAAAGGGAAGACAACAACACAAGTAAGTAGACATCACTCTGACACTGATAATAAACATCCTCACTGCAAGACGATACATGCAATTTCTCCACTTTGGCAGATTCGAGACGATCTTGTACTCGCTATCCCGATTCATGCCTTAATATTGTCATATCGCCCACCCCTACAAGAGAGTGTGTTGTCTGTAAGTCCCACAGCGTGTCTCTTCGTAATGCACAACTGAGACGCTGACTGGTGACCCTCTCTGCTCGTACTGGGCTGGAGTCTGTTCGAATTAGTATGTGAGAGAGTGGCCTCGTTTACATGAGACATTTGATTCAGAATGAACTCAGTTAAACTCAACAAAACTATTTAATTCTGAATCATTTATTCAGAATTAAAAGCATTATGTAAACGTGGCCATTGACAAGAGTGTGTGTGTAAGTGTGTGTACATTAAGAGAGGGTGTGTTTGTGTCTGCAGGGGCCGGGGGCAGGATCATGGAGGATATTGTTAACAACATAACTATAGATAGGTTTCCCGTTTACAAACATTCGAGCTGTGAGGAGGGGCAAGATGCTAAGCAGCCAACCATGTGAGCGCATTTTGTGAGTGACAGTAGTTTCCAAACAATCAGAGGTTGCAGGGGGACTCCTAACTGCACTCACAGACAGGAATGTCTGTAAACGGGAAACCTATGTATACTGGATATGTAATTAAGAGGGCTTGCCATAGCAAGTCCCGCTTATTGTGATCTCTAAGTCGCGTTTATTATAAAGCTGTCCTTCACCTGCGAGTGTCCGGCTGCGTTGGCGGACGCTGCTCCGGCCTCCGAGGGGTCGGAGGTCAAGAGGGCGCTGGAGGCCTGCAGCGTGACGGGCGCCGTGTGCTGCTTGATCAGGTGCCACTTGTTGGCCAGGTCCGAGCCCGGCGGGAAGGGGCACGTCTCCAGCATCAGCTCCGTCAGGTGGATCTTCCGCTTGGAGGAGGAGGAGGTGCAGGAGGAGGAGGCGGCCGAGGAGGCGGAGGAGGAGGAAGAGGAGGCCGAGGAGGCCGAGGAGACGGTGGAGAAGGTGAGGGAGCAGGAGGCAGGCTTGGAGGAGGTGGAGCGCGACCGCCTGCGGGGCGACAGAGGGAGGCACAAGCCCATGGTGTCCCGGAGGCGCTGGCGTAGGGAGCGGGCACTCAGGCTGCGGCCCGCCGCCCCTGACGACCCCCCTCCCCTGTCACCTCCTCCTCCACCACCTCCGCCACCAGGCTCAGCCATCTCCTGGATGGAGCTGACGGCGTAGCGCCTCTCTCGCCTGCCCGCGGCCCGCGAGGCGCGGCCCCCCACCCTGCGCTCGGCCTCCAGGGAGCTCTGGGTCTTGGTGGAGCAGGAGTGCTTCTTCTTGCCGCCCCAGGGCGCGTGGCGCGAGTAC
>NC_085880.1:25002781-25030281 GCF_034702125.1 Engraulis encrasicolus
AAAAATAGTTAATTCATTTCGTGGGTTGTGTGCATGTGTGTGTGTGAGTGTGTGTGTGTGTGTGCGTACATGCATGTACTTGTGCGTGCATGCATGTGTGTGTGTGTGTGCATGCATGTATGTGTGTGTGGCGTGCGTGCATATGTGTGTGTGTGTGTGTGTGTGTGTGTGTGTGTGTGAATGTGTGTGTGTGTGTGTGTGAATGTGTGTGTGTGTGTGTGTGCATGTATGTGTGAGTGAATGTGTGCGTGCGTGCATGTGTGTGTGTAGATAGGCAGGGCCACAGGTGGAGATGCCGCAGCTGTGTGCTGGTGATATTTTCTCTGGCAGCTAGAACTCCTCTTCCTGTTTTTCAACGGTTACTCTTCTACATCTCTTCCTGCCCTCCCTCCATTTCTCTTTCTCTCTCTCTCTCTCTCTCTCTCTCTCTCTCTCTCTCTCTCTCTCTCTCTCTCTCTCGCTCTCTCTCTCTCTTTCTCTTCACTTTTTGAGAGTAGAGCTGGGACGATTACTTATTAGATATTTAAGACAAAGTGAAATGGATTTCTGGAGAGAGAGAGAGAGAGAGAGAGAGAGAGAGAGAGAGAGAGAGAGAGAGAGACAGAGACAGAGACAGAGAGAGAGAGATGTGGGTTCAACTGAGGATGGGGACTGTTTTTTACACCCCCAATCACACAGAACTCCAACCAAAATCACCACACACACACACACACACACACACCAGGGCTTGACACTGGCACCTGCCAACAGTCCAAATGCTGGTGAAACTTTGCTGTGGGTGGTAACAATATCAGTGTCACTAACCAATTTGGCAGGTAGCTGACATATCAGAATAGTGTATATTCTGCACGTTGTCCCTTGTGTATCAATTGTTTGTATTTCAGTGTAAGAAAAAGCTCAGTCACTCAGTTTTTATTTGTTTTTTGTTTTATTTCCATGTAGAATTCCATGAACTAATCTTCCTGCTTTAAGCACCTCTTCTTCTGAGGTTAGATGCACAGCGTCATGATAAAAAAATAAAATTAGTGGCTAGTAGAATAGCTGGATGGCACACACACACACACACACACACACACAGTATGCTACTACTAGGCCTACGTGCTAACATACTAAATATTTACACCACAGTACTGGCAACTCCTTAAATAAATGAATCAGAAAAGAACCCATTCTTTGGAGAGCTCGCCTTTTTCCATGCCAGACAAGTCTATCGTGCGCTGAACCACACCACCACACGGCTTTTTGTAACAAATCCATTTTTTAACTGTGTGTGTGTGTGTGTGTGTTTCGTGTCAGGCATGCCCCGCTGATTAGAAAGCCTTGAAGTGATAACAAAGAGAGCGTGAGTGCAAGAGGCAGGCTGTGATGTAATTGTTGCCTGTGCCATGTCAATATGACCATGAGTCTGTTTGTTTTTATCTCTCTTTCGCTCTCCATCTCCCCCTCTCTCTCTCTCTCTTCCCCGTCTTTTGTTTTGCTGATGTCAGCATGCAGCAGAGAGAGAGAGAGAGAGAGAGAGAAGTGAAACTCTAGATGTTTGCATCTGCAACGCATCAGGAGGCCTTGATGCTACCATGCACACGCAAGCCATTTGGAGGCTCCCAAAACACACTTCGATGCACGGATACAGGGCCGCTGTCAGCTTTTGCCTGGCCTAGGGGCAAAGTCATCTGAGTCTGTGGGCCCCTCTTCCAATACAGACCATGTGATGAAAACCCAATTCTGGGCCACCTCTCTCGCTGGGCCTGGGACAACTGACACCGTTGCCCCTCCCACATGCATGTGCATGATAGCATGCACACCCGCGTGTACACACACACACGCGCACGCACGTCACTTAAATGTCAGTTATAAGAACACAAAAGAATCAAAGCATGCCGGTTTTTAAGTACGGCTTGGAAATGGTACAAGCTGTACGTGCATTGGAGGAAGCCCCCGCCTGGTATTGTTAAGCTGCCTTGACGGACAATTCATTTGGACCCAAACACTTGAGTGGAAAACAATGTACTGCACAGGCAATGCACTGGCTGTCCACTACTAGCCTTATAATTAATCATCATTAGAATCTTATTTATTTACGGGGAACAATGATATCTGTATCCAGTAGTGCATTTCTTGAAAGCAGTACTGATTAAATGACTTATTTCACCAATTGCAATAACAAATTGAAACAAAAACAATAATAATAGTAAATAATTTGCGGACTGTTTTATGCCATACAACCTAAAGCACAACCTACTTTTCTTTTTTAAGTTTTACATCTATTTCTACTTTACACGCCTTTGCCTAATTCTGAACCATGGCAGTCTATCCAGGTGGATCTTCCCTGCCTGTCTCAACCTAAACCTCTTTTCCACTGCCGGTTTTCTGGTCGGCCTACTACAGCTCAACACAGCCACATTTTGCTTTTCTCTTCGAGTGTCGCGCCCAATCGAAAAGCAAAAAAAGTGTCAAAGTGTCAAAAAGTGGTCAAGTCGTGCTGTTTCGAGCTGTATGTGGGCCTACCAGAAAACTGGACAGTGGAAAAGAGGCAATAGTTATTCCACTGTACCTAATGGAGGGTTTTCACTTACCGTTCTTTTTCCTCCTACGGTACTTCCACTTTACAGCCCTCTTGCTCTGCCTAATCCAGAGCCATGACACTCTATCCAGGTGGATCTTCCTTCCTGCCTGCCTCTGGTTCTCCCTCTGGACTTCCCCCCCTTCCCTTGGCAGCTTTTTAAGTAAAGCTCGGCTACTGTGTCAACGCACCACAGATAAAGGCAGGGACGGATTCCTCACTGTGTGTGTGTGTGTGTGTGTGTGTGTGTGTGTGTGTGTGTGTGTGTGCGTCTATGTGTGACAGGTGATCACAGAATCCTTTCCGAGTGGATTGGATTTCACTCTGTGTGAGGAAAATACAATTGCAGAGATATGAGTCACATGACACTGGTTGAATGAAGATGGTACAAAGAACAACACAAAGAATACACACACACGCGTGCATGCACACACACACACACATCTCATTCTTTTTACTATGAAAAAGGTGGTACTACTACTACTACACACATAAACCCCATTTTTATATTTGAATAGACAGAGATACATTTACCGTGGCACAATCCAAATTTTTGTACAAAGGAGTCTTGTGTGGCACTAAAAGGGGTCGTCTCACTGAGTACTACAATGGTAAAGGTGACTTCTATGTTTCAAAATGACGAGGCTCCCAATTATGCGCACACACGCACGCACACGCAAACACACACACAGCAAGTGTGAGACAGAGTGAATAAATGAGTGAGATAAATAAACTGAGTGAATAAATAGGTTAACGAATACATTGCTGAGTGCATAGCATTCCTCTGACACGTCCAGAGTATTATATTATATTATATTATATTATATTATATTATATTATATCATATTATATTATATATTACCTCTGGGGTGACATCACTTCAACTTTCCTCATCTCCTCTCATCTCTTCTGACGTCATCACATCACATCAGCCTCTCTCTCTGTAGTCTCTCCACTCATCTCTTATCTTCCCTGCTCTCTTCTCTTCTCACTCCGGTCGGGCTCAGCTGGGCTTGGCCTGTCTCTGCTTTATCTCCTACCTTATCTTCTTGGCCTCCTGTCTCATCTCGTGTCCTCACCTCTTGCTCTTGCTCAGCTCTGCCTGTCTGCCTCCTGTCCTCACTTCACCTTTCAGTTCCGTCGTCTCCTCCAGCAGCATCTACTCACTTCTTCTCCTTTTCTCTTCTTTCCTTCCTTTCTTGTCCATTCTCAACTCTTCCTCTCTTTTTACTTCCTTCTTTTTCTTTCATCCCCTTTTTAAAACGATATCTTAGTCCTTCCTTATTTCCTTGTTTCAACCCCCCCCCCATTCCACACACACACACACACACACACACACACACACACACACACACACACACACACACACACACACACACACACACACACACACACACACACACACACACACACACACACACACACACACACTTTTCCACCAGCTCGTTGTCCCTCACTGAAGACCATTAGGTCTCCATGTTCCAGCAGTAGTGAAGGTAAGACCTCATCCTCTACTCACACATCATACTCAGATATCCAGACTAAAGAGTCTGTGGATTTTTTTTGCATTGAAAGCGGAATTTACTTGCACAACACTCTGAGTCAGATAAGCTATAGACAGAACAATGTCTCCTACGTCTGTCATCACAAAACGGCCTGAGATTGTGAATAGGTAATTGATCAGTGCGGTCATGTTCGGTGTTGCTGCCGATGTTTGTATTTTTGTTGTTGAATGTCATTTGTCTGCAATTGTGTTATTATCATAAAAGCAAAATAAATAAACTTAAATGACCAAAAAAAAATCCGGCCTAAGATGTGACGCTGATGAATTTCACATTTGTTTGTGTCACACATCACAAAGTGGCAAACATCACAAAGACAAAATATTATCTCTATGAGCGCTGGTTCTTAATCTGGAGAGATGCTAAACTGTGACCTAACCATGGGTTAAAATGGCACCACTAAACAGTGTAAAATTCTCAATGTCAATAGTTTTATGCCATCCCATGATGTCATGCTGCTTCCTCAGCAGTGGAAGACACGCGACTGAAAATATCACTACAATTTATGCAACCACATAAACGCGCGCGCACACACACACACACACACACACACACAGGCAACACACACAGGCAACCCACTCAAAAACGTGACATGAACATTGCAGGATCTCTGTCCAACATGGTTTATATGGGGGCACTGGAGGAAGCCTTGCTCAGCCTGGCATAGCTGAGTTGCCCTCAAGAGCAATTCATGTGTGCAGAGAAGAGCACAGCCCAACCGAGCAGAGTGGAATAGAGTGTACAACATACCCCCCCCCCTCCCTCCCTCCCTCCTCTTCTCTTCCCCAGCTCCCTCACTGGTGAACAGCCCGACCACAAATTCGTCATTCTGGCAACGCTGACACCACACTCGCACAGAGTGATTTATGAATCAATTTTGACCTATTAAAAAACAATAAAAGCGTTGGACACAAATTCGTTCCTGCATTTCTGGTTTGGGGTGGAGTGGATGTTATATCTTTCCTCACAAGGCAAAAGCAACGCAAGCAAATATATAAGCAAATATGTTACTGAGCACAAAATAAATTAATAATAAAAATCCCAAATGAAATATGTAAATACCGGTACACTACCGGTACTCTAAGACTTTAATTGGTTTGAGATACTTGAATTGATTTGTTATAGTGTGTACTCTATACCTGCTTATTTTTGCACAATGTTGAATGTTTTCATAAATGTTTTCCTCTCTCTCTCTCTCTCTCTCTCTCTCTCTCTCTCTCTCTCTCTCTCTCTCTCGCCATTTTCACACAGGCGATTTTTGCTGATTTTGGAGGAAAGCAAACACACAATTAGATACACCTGCATCAGAAGCGCAGAACACATGAGGACTGCCAGCATTTGTTTTTCTCTTTTCCTCTCCCTCTTTTTTCTCTCTCCCTCTCTTTTCCTGTCTCTCGCCATCCTCCTCTATGCCTCCTGTCTTGTTCTCTCTCTCTCTTCCTGTGTATCGCTCCCCTTTTCCTCCTCTGTCTCCTGGCTCTCTATCCTTCTCTCTCTGTTCCTGTCTCTCGCTCTCCTCCTCTATGCTCTCTCTCTCTGCCTCCCTCGTTCCCTCTCTCTGCCTCCTGGCCTGCTTGGCTTGGCATGGCCCGGGTCCAGATGAGGCCCTGCAGCGTTGCTATCAGGCATATCTGAGGACAGCCGTTTCCATGGGGGCCTGCCCGGCCCTGTTGGCTCGCTCCTGCTCTCGGCTAATCGCTAATCGCATCCACACAAAACAAAGAAAAGTGCTCCAGTGTGCAGGAAAACACTGTGCCTGTGTGTGTGTGTGTGTGTGTGTGTGTGTGTGTGTGTGTGTGTGTGTGTGTGTGTGTGTGTGTGTGTGTGTGTGTGTGTGTGTGTGTGTGTGTGTGGTGAGAGGGCAAGAGGGGGACAGGCTGTGTGAATAATCAAGGGATGGCCACAGACCAGTGAATTGTGTGTGTGTGTGTGTGTGTGTGTGTGCGTGTGTGTGTGTGTGTGTGTGTGTGTGTGTGTGTGTGTGTGTGTGTGTGTGTGTGTGTGTGTGTGTGTGTGTGTGTGTGTGTGTGTGCGCGCGCGTGTGCAGTAAGAATTTGCAGTGTTAAACACTTGGTTGAGTTGGTTCAACTAGAATAGTCTGAAATCCAGTTCTCTCACTGTTTAATTAACACTAAAGTTTAGTGTGTCTGTGTATGTTTGACACAACAAAACTCACAAAGAAACACTCAACTGAACACTGAGGTCACATCAGTAAAAATGGTCAACTCTGTTGCACCAACAATCAGAGAAAATCCCCAAAGATCAGTGCTTTAAGTTTGTTCTACAGTGTATTAAGCTTACTAAATACTGTGTCATAATTTAGTGGCAACGTGCTATGGTTGTTTGAACAAAGAGTAATGCATTGCTAATGGCGGAAGGGCACGTACCACAAGGCTACAATAGTTTTTCTCAGTGTCTCATCAAATTGTAACAGGGTGAAGGATACTTCTGATTTCTCATTTTACCTCTCTGCATGGGCTATAACCGCACTAAATAAATGTAAGTTGAGTGTTGCCTGCCGTCGGCTCTCTATCGGTAGGTAGCCTCTTACTGCAGATGAGGTCGCCGGCGGGCCTATTCACTATTTGATGAAAATACTCAACTACATCATAACAACATTGCTATGACAGTGCCGAGAGCCACAGTAACAGATTAAGACAGAGACATTACAATGTTGGTGACAGTAAAGTTATAACATAGGTGCTACGCTAAGGGGTTAAGATGAGAGAGTCAGCACTGCTTCGGCTTGTAGGGCCACTGAAACAGCTGATACAAATTAGCGCAAGCCTTTTGTCTTGGGGTTGATGAGCTTGTTGACACATTCCTTAATGTGTCAGCAGCACTCTAGAATACATGGTAAGGGGCTGGCTTTCTCAAGCCGGTGTGACAATTCTGATTGTATTACTTCTTGTCGCTTGACGTGTGTCAGCTCAAGGCCTATTTAAGAATAGCTGGCAATCTCAGCTGAAGAACAACAGTGTAATCACACTAGATAAGACGGTTGACACTTTGGCACGTAATCAGCACTGGGTCAACTGTGCATTGTTTGAGCATGGGGCCCGTGCTGAGCACAGAACGTGGTGAAAACAGCGTAAAACTTCCCACCGCCAACCCATTTGTTAGGGGTAATACCTCCATGCGTTGACAAGTTCTAGAAGGCAAGCTGCATTTCTTTTCACTGTGTGTAAAATTGGGAGTTTTTTCAGGGCTATACTTTCCAAAGGCTGCCAAACAGACCATTTCAAAAAGCTGCGCTATCCAAAAAAGGGAAAACTTTTCTTGGGAAGCTCAAAAGATATACCTACACTCTTTGATGACATGAGAGAGGGTGGCAACGTGTGGCACGTATCCCAATGTCCTCCCCCCTGGTCTGTCCGCAGGGGGAACAGCTCACATACTGTAGTGGGGAGACAGCAGGGGCCTTGACCTGGCATTGGGCACCTGCCCATCTGCCCTTACCCAGCTAGGATGTACGGGAATTTAGGAGACGCATGCAGGGGAGGCACGCCTGGCGTCTCTTCCCCCCCTGGAGCCACTTGGAGCGGGGCAAGGAGGCAGGAATGGGGGCAGGGGGTTGGTGCTGTCTGGAGCCTGGAGCTGTGCCTAGAACAGTGGTTCTCAAAATGTGGTCAGTCAGGGGATCACTGGTGGTCCGTGAGATACCTCAAGTGGTCCACGAGAGGATTTCTAAAAGTTCAGTCAACATTTTCAAGACAAGCTAAAAAAAAAAGGCGTGTAACATTATTATTATAAGTCTTGGAAGTTCTTTAACTACAATTACACAGGCCTGTAATTTATACAACACAATAAGCAATCTCCATTTGCAGCACCTGAACGTTCTAGAATGAGCAAGCCCCTCGCTTCAGACGGCAAATGATCCTGAACAAAAAAAACGATCTGGGACCTCATGATCGTCTGACTGAAAAGTTTGAGAAACACTGGCCTAGATGTAGTGGCACCAGGGCGATCTACACATGAAGTGGCCCAATAAATCATTCAGGCTATCCCACTGACGTTTCATCCATATTTCAGAAATAAGACAGAGACACATGGGTGGGAGTTGGGAATCCCACCCATCCAGTGTATTTTCAGCACTGCATAAAGCAGACTATTGAAGACGTTGGACTGCTCACAGCCTGTTTTGTTGAATGGGCAAGAAATAGCTGTGTTGAGTGAAGTTAAGCTTGTTGTTACCAACATGTGGTAAAGTCTTAATCTGTTATTTAAGGCTCTTGGTAATGCCATAACAATGTTGTTAGGGTGTAGTTGAGTTTTGTGTGCAAACACTGAGTTGGATCCCACTGAAAGAGCTACGCTGTGAAATATTTATCTACACCATTTGTCTATGATTAAAGTGCATCTATCTTTTGTTGCATACACTCATATATGGGCTTCAATATGTTTTATCTCATGTTTGCTATGCTAAATGCATTAACACCATCAAACAGAGATTGCAATGCAGGCTTGTGTGATGAATTTGATTACGATTTCTGACTTTTGTTTGGTCATATCACGTATGTGCCAGTTTGTTTAAATATGTTAAGTTAGTACATGTAACATATGAATGTGTGTGTGTGTGTGCATAGCACGTGTGTAAATGGCTGTATGTCTATGTGTATGCCGATCAGTAACATTAGACTGAAAAGCCTGTTGCAATGATGACCGCAGGGCTGTGGGCTTTCTCTTTTCTCCTCTGCTCTGCTCTCCTCTCTTCTCTTACCCTCTCCTTTCCTCTCCTTCACCTCTCTTCTCCTATTCTCTGCTTTGCTCTCCTCTCTTCTCTCCTTTTCCCTTCTCCTCTCCTCGTCTCTGCTCTCTCCTCTCCTTCACCTCTCTTCTCCTATTCTCTGCTTTGCTCTCCTCTCTTCTCTCCTCGTCTTTGCTCTCTCCTCTCCTCTCCTCTCCTCTCCGGACGCGGCCTTGATTCGCGTCCAGCTCCACATTCCAGGAGCTCGGCTGCCGGAGAATCCGTGGTGTTTCCATGACTCAGGCCCGGTCCTGCACTGCTGGCAGCCGACCGGCAGACGAGCTGGACGCACAGTGTGTGTGTGTGTGTGTGTGTGTGTGTGTGCGTTCCACTATCCAGTATGTGTGTGTGCGCGCGAGTGTATGGCTGTCTCTGTTTGCACGCATGGCTAACAACATTTCTGTGCATGCACTAGTGCAAATGAACACATTGTGTGTGTGTGTGTGTGTGTGTGTGTGCGTGTGTATGTATGTGTGAGTGTGTGTGTGTGTGTGTGTGTGTGTGTGTGTGTGTGTGTGTGTGTGTGTGTGTGTGTGTGTGTGTACGTACATACGTGCATAGCTGGCATACCCTGTTCAGTCAACTCATTATGGTGCTATGGCGTGATTAAGGAGGATCACTGTATACATGACACCAAAAATAATACAACGTGGCCGTGCCAACATCTCAAATCTATCACACATGCACACACACATTCACACACACGCGCGCACGCACACACACACACACAGGAGGGCACCCCCCCCACACACACACATTTCTTAAATACATGAATCCCCCCTGCCCCCCAATAAAAAATACCTTAAATTATTCAAATTAGAACAAATGTGTTTTCACATTCCACAAAAACAAAACAAACATCACTATGTGGCCCCTCACTCCTGACCTCGCCCATGCACACACACACACACACACACACACACACACACACACACACACACACACACACACACACACACACACACACACACACACACACACACGTACACGCATACGATCACACAGGCACACACATACCTACAGTATTAATCCACATAGGCAACGGTGCACAGGTGTGCAAGCTCATAATGTGAAGAGCACACTACATTACAGTATGTGCGTATGAGCCACAAGAAAAGGCCGCGAGACAAAAGACAGAGGGGGATGGAGCGAGTTGAGTGAGTGTGTTGGCCAGGAAATGTGTGTCAGGCAGGCCTGGGTCTGGTCTGGCCGGGAGAGGCGGGGTGTGTGGAGGGGGGGGTACCACATATGCACACCATATAAATGAATAACCCAGAATGACTCTGAGACAAAACATCTTTCCACCAGAAGTCCTTCTTTTGGAGAGGTCCTGCTTCTAATCAATGCAACCTGCTGCTGTTGCTGCTGCTGCTGAGTTCGATTCACATCCCAACTACGACCAAAACTTCTCTTTAACATCGACACAACAAATATACACACTTTTGCAACTTCACGCTTTTCACTGTGTATCCACAAGGTTTCGGGGTCTCAAAATCCACAACATTCCATCTGTGGAACACAGTACTATCCTTTGAAAAAGCTTTACGACTGTAGTACTACAAAACTACAACATTAATACACAGTTTAATACACAGTGATACATTACCATATGGAATTGCCATTCATATAACAACAATCTCAAAACAAGGCCCGTGTCTTAATGCATTTAATTGAATAAGTGGTGTGACATGTTTTGAATGGGGACCCCTGGAAGATCAGCGGACAGCCACAGCAGAAGATAATGGGGATCCTTTAATAAAAAATAAAATGGCGTTTGGCCACTGTTACACCTGGGTACTGTTATACCAGGGGCCTGGGTTCGATTCCCTGCCCGAACTCATTTCTCAATCACCCCCCTATCTCTTTCTCCCAACCATTTCCTCTCATCTCTTCACAGTCACCATCATTGTTATAAAATCCCACAAAAAAACATACACTTAAAATAAAACAACTCATTGATCCATGACGTGTTTCCGACACAACCTTAAATCCCACGCCAAAACCCCTTGGCACTTCATCCCTTCTTAGTCACTCAACTCGATCATTTGCACTGACACACCGATCTAAACTATCCGTGATGGACGTCAATCTGTGGGAATTCCGACAGTGAGTCACAGCTACGCTACAGTACAGTACTGAGGCAATAGCATCTTTTCCCAGGAAAGAGGGGGAGAGAGGGGGAGAGAGAGAAAGAGAGAGAGAGGAAGAGGAGGAGGAGGGAGGAGGAGGGAGGAAGAGGGAGTGACTCACTCATGTCCTCTCTTTGCAACACCAGAAGAGAGGAAAAATACACTGTTGGACTGTGGGAGAAATTAAAACCAAACCACCACTCTTGCACAAGGGGTGCGGACAAGGGCTTGTGGTAGGGGTGTCAGTGTGTGTTTATGAATGTATGAGTGCTCGCTCGCTTGCTTGCTTGCGTGCAGTGTGTGTGTGTGTGTGTGTGTGTGTGTGTGTGTGTGTGTGTGTGTGTGTGTGTGTGTGTGTGTGTGTGTGTGTGTGTTGAGTTGACTGGGGTCCAGTCAAAGTTGTGCCACACGCTGATGACCCTCTTGAGGCCAAGGTACTGTGAAAGTTCCTCCTCAAGGTGGACTGTGAATGCATGCCCACTATCTCCTGTGTGCTACAACACACTGCATTGGGATTTGGTCACATGTACTTGAAATTAATGCATTTACCTCCCTCTCTAATACTTATAAAACACATATATACAAGTAGTGATATTGGGCCTTCTTAATGGTAGCCGTTATAGCAGATGACACAGTGATATTGTGACATTTTAATGATAGCACAGTCCTCAGGGGTCAGGATAGCAACTAGCCTGAGCCACATACATGTCATAAACGCATAGGCCTACTTGTATCAAAAGTAGGCCTAAAAAGAAACTTTCAACCTTCTGACACATATAATATGTTTCTAGTTTAAGCAGACTAAATATACACAAACATCAGCCAACAACCAGTCAAGTCCTTGTACTAAAATACTTTCCATCTGCTTTTACATATTGTGCCTTTATCTGCTTTGACGTGTGATAACTTATACGATTGGAAACTTAACACATTTTTGGCCCAAGAATGGTCTTAATTTGCATGTCATGTAGTCCTTATAGGCTTTATTAAGACCACTTGTGGCGACAGGGCAACCTCCATGGTCATGCTGCTATACCAAGATTATGAACATGTAATAACTCCATGCAAAATGTGTATGCATCCCAAAAGGTCAACTCACAGCTATTCTGTAGTGGACAGACAAGCTAGCATATTCCTTAACATGACAATGTAACAGTATTACAGAAAAGCGCGTTGGGAATCCATAATGACGTATTGGAACTGTTCCTATAAAAACCAAGGCAATTACCTACATACTTTAATATAGAGTAGCCTACGGTATTCTTTTGAAGAGGCAGCATGAACCGTACTCCTTTGTTGTGTTGGCTACAATCATACCGTTAAAATGTATCGCTTGCTAGAGATGACACAGTAGCACCGCAGTAATGATATAGGCTGCTGGAATGCAACATAGAAAATCGACTGCAACATCGTTGCGTTCCGTTACATTACCTAGAGCTAGCAAGCTGGCTAACGGGCTAGCTTTTATGTCCAATCAAGTAGAAATCTGATCAAAAATGGCTGATTTCAAACATGACATAATATGCCGCTTCCACGACATATCAAGTTTTCCTTTGGAGTGGTGCGAATGTGCGTCTTACCGTCGGTTCGTCTCTGTGTGAAGTTATAACACTTGACTGCTCCCTTTTGTCTTAAAAAGATGGCTATCAAAAGAAGTCAGACTCTTATCCCCCTTGTGCTCCACGGTGGCGGATGAAATGTTGCTGGATAAGAGAGCGGCTCTAAATTTCATTCCCGTCGGTCATCAAATCACTGGACAATAACTGGCTTTCGAGATTTTTCCTCCTATTTTTCGGTGCGGGTGATTTGCTTCAGTCATTTGTGAAAGAGCCTGTTCTTCTTCCGTTGGGCCACCGTTGCTCTCTCGGCCGTGCCACGGTCTTTCCTTCTCCTGGAGGCCAGTATGACGGTCGCTCGGCGAAGCAGGCTCGTGCTGAAGGAGGAGGGTAGCGAGTACAGGCGGGTCGGGGCTGGCACAGCGCGGTGGATCGGCACAACGTGAGCGCATTTCCGATGGTGGATCCCGAGGTGCGGAGCCTATTCGTCGCCCAGGCTCACGGACAAGTACACCACCCAATCAAAAAGAAGCCAACGACGGCTTTGTTGCCTGGATCTCAGGGCAGAGATTTGGTTGGGCCCCATGTCCCACGGATGAATTTAACATCCAGTAAAAACGAGGCAATTGTGACTGCGTCGCCAACCTGGAAACGTGGATATCTGAAACACAATGCGTTGCGCGCAGAGTGAAATGAAATGCTGAAACCAACCGCGGCAGTCTATCCATTTGATATCAGACCACGTTGACTTAAGTAGGCCTAATTATTGGGGAGTTATTCTGACCACGACAAGTAATGTTGATGTCAAAAAGCACGCAGGATGTTTTGTTTTAGATTAATGCAGGGACTGGAGTGGGACTCCAAGACAGTTACTAACAAGCTGGGACGGATTAGGACTCTACGCCCCCCTGGGACTGAACAAGAAAGCCCCCCTCCAGGCGATGGTGCAAATCGTAGGAGATTTCAGGAAGGCGCATGAATATTGTCCAATCACGTTCGCTGAATGTTCGCGGAAAACCCTGGTCCAATCCCAGGCTTTGTTGGTGTCCTGTTTCAACCACAGCGAGCACGACGACTACAAACTTCCAACGGGATTATTAATAACTAAAAGCAATTATCACAAGCAAATAAGTAACACGTGTGTGTGTTTATTTTCGATTGTTTAGGTATTTTTGCATCTTGAAATGGTATTGTGACCCTGCAGCTTAGCTAATTTCTTGTTTATGCTAGCGGAGTTTTGCTAAGCTAGCTAGCAGGGCACACTAGGGTCAATGGGAAGACCATGTAAGTAATCCATAACCCAGCGATTTAATATCTTTTCTCTCTAATAAGTTTTTTTTTTTTAAACTATATTTAGTTACTGTTAATCGTGTTTATTGTAAACCCCTGACTCTGTATGCTGTGGGAAGAGGAGTGGGAGTGCAGCCCCAAGCCCCAGGGTGATAATTGTACTGTGTGGCAATCCAACAGAACCATCACTAAAACATTGTATCAATCTTCACCTGTCTCGGAGTCATCTTTATTCCAACTACAACACAACGCAGATTTAAATTCCAACCGGTTACATTAAACGGTGTCTAACTTTAATCTGTTTAATAGCGCAATAATTGCATAGAAAGGTCTTATATTTGTCTTTTTCGGCGTAGTTTTTTTTCCGACTGCGATGAAGCGATGGCCGCCATTAAACAAATCTCAACAAAGCCTCTGGTTGGACCAGGGATTCATTCCTCGAACGTGATTGGACGCTTCCGAGTCGCCTTCCTGAAATGTCCTATGATTTGCACCATCGCCTCCTCCAGGGGTATTGCTAGTTTACAAAATCATTCAGTTTTAGGGCAGACGTGAGAGTCCATGTTATTGGTGGTTTGGGAGGCAGTCCCCCGAGAAAATTGAAAATACAGTCATTAAAATTTTGATTTGAACCCAATATGAGAATGGAAATATAGAATCTTAGGTTTCAGGCCCCCCTTGACTCTTGGGCCCCTGGGCCTGGGCCCGATAGGCCTATGCAGTAACCTTTCCTTGCGACCAAGCAATTATTTCAGGGTCCAGGGATGAAGAACATACTGCATTTTCAACCATTGAATACGCAGGCCTAGATTGGAAAAAAAAAACCGTAGCATTGCTCATTGTACTTTCGAGTCATAGCATAGGATACACTGGACAGTGTCATCACCACCACTGGCGTCTGAGAGTGGGAGCACATTAGAGCACATTGCACGCATGCATACACGGACATGAGTGCACATCATCATAGTGTGTGCGTGTGCGTGTGCGAGTGTGTGTGTGTGTGTGTGTGTGTGTGTGTGTGTGTGTGTGTGCGTGTGCGTGTGTGTGTGTGTGTGTGTGTGAGTGAGGCAGGGGCCCACACAATCACACCCCCTTAGATGAGTCAGAGAACTCAAAGATGCATTCATCTTCTCACTCATATGTCAGAGGCCCTGAAGCGCTATTAACCCCCCCCCCCTCTCTCTCTCTGTCTCTGTAAAGTGAAGAAGCCTTGAAAGTGAGTTTTGATATAGCCTACTGTATTTAACCTGTTAAGACACGCCATTATAAATTAGCTATTACCAGAATGGCAATGACGAAGTCATAGAGCATTACTAAAGGCCCTGTATGGCTGTTAACTTTTCGGTGACTATTATAGCGTGCCACAGGAGGTACGGCGTGCATTATGGGGGTGCTACAACGTTACAACATACCTATGCCCATAATAGGACAAGAATAAGGGAGCTGTCAGGGAGATAGAGGATCACCAGGAAATGAGTGGTGAAAAGAACAGTGAGACTAAATCATCAGGAAAAGGAAATGACATCAGCAATCTCTGATCCTGCCTGAATACAACACTAAAGCACATTGTTTATGTTATTACCGAACATTAAATTGGTGTTAGTCATGCAGTTCCCCTTTTTTTTGACATGCACGCATGCACATACACATACACACACATGCACGCGACTAGATTGGGTTTCTGATGTCTGTAAACCATCTTCTACAGTACAGTATATTCATGTCTACTGGGATAAGAAAATCATTTTGTAGAGAGGCATGAGGATGATGCCAACGAAATGTAACAGCCTGTCTGGATACAGTATATTTAGGCCCTATAGTAATATTGGGGCTTGACATTTCGCTCATGACCTACTGCATCTAGCGGTTTTCCCAAGTCACTAGCCATTCACCCTTAGCCACAGTTTTGTTGCCATTTTTTATTATTGAGAGTGAAATTAGCCAATATTTGCCCTCAAACTTCAATACAAACAATTCATGTTCCACCACTGATGTCATACTAAAGAATACCTGAAGTTGCTAGTGAGACAGAAAGTGTTAGCGAAGGCGAAAGCGAAAGCCCATTGGGAAACTCCAACTCCCATTGTCATTGTGACACAGCACTCCACAGCACACAAGTGAACACTGCACACAACGAAATTGCATTTATGCCTCACCCATGCAAGGGGGCAGCCCTCAGTGGCGCCCCATGGGGAGCAGTGCGGTGGGACGGTGCCATGCTCAGGGTACCTCAGTCATGGAGGAGGATGGGAGAGAGCACTGGTTGATTACTCCCCCCACCAACCTGGCGGGTCGGGAGTCGAACCGGCAACCTCTGGGATACAAGTCTGACGCCCTAACCGCTCACCCATGACTGCCCATGACCGTGTTACTAGCCGTACTCAAGTTTTACCAGCATTTGCCTGGTTGGTGTAACTGAGGTGCTAGTTAACGCATTAGTTTGGGTATGGGAGGCACAGCACGATACCGCTGAGCTAAAGGACCAGTCCTACAGCCCAGCGCTACCGGTACTGTAGGAGGCTTCAGGAGGGAGGTTTACTAACTTTCCATGCCACGCTCTGATAGTCAGTTACACTCACCCCCCTAAACCTCACTCTCATCCGGGTCACAGCACTAGTGTAACTGAGGTGTTCCCGCACAGTCCATCTCCCTCTGGGTCTCGAATTCGCCACCTCCTAGTTAACCCATTAGTTTGGATATGGGAGGCACAGCACGATACCACTGAGCTAAAGGACCAGTTTGATAGCTCAGCGCTACTAATACTGTATGAGACTTCGGGAGGGAGGTTTACTAACGTTCCACGCCACACTCTGTAGTTGGCCTCCGTTTCATTGGTAGGTACCGGTGTCAAGCCCTGAGTAATACACGTACATATACTATCTTTGTACGTCTAAGTACATGTAGCGTCTTTGGAAAACAAGCAGGCCTCTGCTAACTTGGCTAGTTACAGATATGTGGTTCCACAAAGCTCATCTGCAACGCATATTTATCGGAGAGGCAGGTTAGCAGTGTTGGGCAAGTTACTCAAAAACTGTAATACATTACTGATTACATGTTACTGTCTTTTCAAAATAATCCCTTACACTACAATATTACTATATTTAAAATGTAAGGCATTACACTACTTTTGCATTACTTTAGTTACTTTCGCAAAAAGAACTGTTGGCCTAAATATAGATCTGGCAATTTATTACAGTGTAAATCAAGCTCATGAGTCATGACTTTTTTAACTCCCATCCAGGAGGTGTTTTGGCAGCATGCAGACTAAAAACTCAGGAATAGCTTCTTTATGACCCACCACACTGAATACCACTAAAATCCAGGTCATTGAGTCCTGTATCTGAATTTGACTGTAAAGGCATGTGATGTAATCGGAACGACCAATGGTTGTCAAAAACATTATTACCAGATTTGTATAAAGTAGAAGTAGACATAGTCTTACAGATGCTATTACAATACTATTATTAGTGGGATATTACAAAGTTGAAACCATGTAATGTCGTACAGCTAGTGTGCCTAATTACATCTGTAAGAGTACTTCTACTTTCTTAAACTCAGGGGTGCATTTCTTGAAACCATAGTTGCTAACAACATTAGCTACTTTGTTGTTTGCCATGCAATTTCCCATTGGCAACTACCCAAGTTGCTAACTGGCTAACAACTACGCTTTTGAGAAATGCACCCCAGCCAACTGCAACCTACCAAAGCAAAACTAAAGATTGGAACCTCTGTGTCCTCTCCTTTCCTCCTTTTCCTCTACCTCCTCATCTACCTAAACAGCATTGACTGTGGAGGCAGCCTGCTGAGGTTGCTGGGACACATAAGGCAACATCCTCCTCTCTCTGCCTCATTTATCTCCATCCAGACTTAGCGAAGAAAACTTTACAACATACACAACACAACACAACTCAAATGGCACCTAATGTTGTCTCACTCCGACACTCTGTCTTTTCCCAGAGTAATATAATTATGGCCTTAGCATGGGCCTTGATCATTGGGAGCTGTTAGTTTGCATGTAAATGTGCTTGCCGCGGCTTCGTGGGTCCTAACTGCATTACACTCTCTGATTCACGTCAAGTGCTTTCAATCAAGGCCCAGCATGCATAATCCAATTGTGGTGTTGCAGAGAGATGGAGAGAGAGAGAGAGAGAGAGAGAGAGAGAGAGAGAGAGAGAGACTGATCTAGTTACACAAGCAAAAAAGTCCTTATTCAGTTTGTTCAGACTTGTGACTGATTTATTAGCTTGAGGTATCATTTGGGTTTTTTGTTTTCAAGTAAAAGTTAACTGAATTGGGAACTTTCTATGAAGGTCTGTTCCTCCTATACGGTCTGTGAAGGGCGTCATTCATCCATCTTGAGGAACTACAATTGTGAATAGCTGGGCATCCTTTTGTACTTTGAAGGAAACTTCTCCTGCTGTAGTCCAGGGATTTAAGTTCCTGGTGCCCTGTGGAACTGATAAGGTCTTGAGGCATCTTCAAGACCCAATAAAGAAGTCCCATTGCTTGCAACTAATTTCAGTTCACCGGTGACCCTCCTTTCTCTTCCCATTCATTTACAAACTTCACGGACAAGAACATTTCACTTTGCTCACTTGATATTTCCTTGCATGAGTCAGCGAGGGGACTGAAATAGGCTACAGAGAGAGAGAGAGAGAGAGAGAGACAGAGAGAGAGAGAGAGAGAGAGAGAGAGAGAGAGAGAGAGTAGGCTACCACAGAACACGGTGCACTCTGCCCTCTTGTGGTTGATGTAATACTAGTAGTACACAGTAGTAGCCTAGAGGACAAAGTGGTCCACATGATGCATAATGTGTGAAAAATCTGTCATATATGTGGACTTTAACTACTTTTACCATTTAGAAAGGCTAAAGCTCATTGTGTGATCGGAGCAATTTGCATAGCTTTGAAGTATCACCAACATTTAGACATGTTTTTCATTCTCAAAGCTCAAAGTTTTTGGACAGTGTTTAGGACCGGTTTTGAGGACAATTTTATCATTCCGATTTCAAGGAAACTAAGACAACCAAAATTCTTATACTGTAGAATGTCCTCTATGCACGTTGTATGCACACTCACAATGAATGGCATTTCTTTTCCTTTTCCACTTAGTTTGCTCATAGCCTACTTAAATGTGCGTCGACATTTAGACAGCATAACATATTTTATTTCCAGGTAGCCTAATAGCTTTTGAGATAGGCCTAAAGAAGACCTCATCTTGCTAGGGCAAGCATCAGTGAGAACGCAATGGTCCCGATCTTTTATGTTGAGCTATGCTGTCGTTTGAATTCCATCCTGTTGATGGCGCCTTTCAACAAAAAAAGACTTAGCAACAAATGCGCTGGAAAACACACAACTGGAAGTGGAACCGTCTGCTATGTAGGCTATGTGGAATTTGAAGAAACACAAAAACTAAGCAAAAGGTGGAAGATATGAGACGTTCCCAAGCTTACGGTTCAGTCCAAGAAAACCTCAGATCTCTCTCTCTCTCTCTCTCTCTCTCTCTCTCTCTCTCTCTCTCTCTCTCTCTCTCTCTCTCTCTCTCTCTCTCTCTCTCACACACACACACACACGCACACACACACACACACACACACACACACACACACACACACACACACACACACACACACACACACACCTGATGCCGCTTCAGGACGCGACACAGTCAGCCGTATAGTGAGTGGCACGCTCTGCCCTCTGCTCTCTTGTGCCGCACTCCCCCATCTGGCACAGAACAGACGCAGCGTGGCGAGGCTCACTGAAAAACTGACGTGTTTTGCGCATTTCCTGCACTGCCGTTTAGACAGTCGGGGGAAAAAAGGAGGCAGGTCTGCAGGAAACGGAGCACCAACGGCGAGGAAGCTGCCTGGATCGGTGACGAGCATACGGAAACCGAGAAAACACACAAGCAAAAGGAGTGGGGGGGAAACTACAACTCGTCCTCTAAAGCGTAAACGGATTTTGTCTGCGAAACTGGCGTGCATGTGAAACGTCCCAAATGCGTTGTGGAGACGCCGAGATCATTCCGTCCCCTTTCTGGCAACTGTGGAATATAGGAGAGCTTTGAGAGATCGGTCCTGAAGAGGTGCTGGCTGGTTTATTTTGCTCCCGAAGGTTGAGGTGGGGAGTGCTGCATGCGCCCGAGTCTTTCATGTGACACATCGAAACAATTCAACCGTCTGTGTTGTTTAGCCTCGTTCGAATCGTGATCTGGATGATATGATTTGTGAGTTTTGACACCCAAATGTCTAGTGTTGTGGAGGGCTACGGTGGGAGACCATAAAAAAGCCCAACTGTAGAGTCTGGATCACGTCGAGGCGTGTGATTTGCATTCAATTTGGATGAGTGTTCGCAAGTGAGGAGACGGCGATTTTCCCGTTATTTTAAAAGGGGAGGCGTGTTCCCAGGGAGAGTATTCATTCAGGAAGGTTCCTCTACACAACATTTACCCCCACTGGAGTGATAGGGATTTAGGTGTACTTCACACACCCTCTTTCCAACCACATCTGAGCGGGATTACATCACCACCATGGTGGTTTTTAATGGGTTGTTGAAGATTAAGATTTGCGAGGCTCTGGACTTAAAGCCGACAGCTTGGGCTCTCAGGCACAATGTGGGCCCGAAGTCCCAGACGTTTCTACTGGACCCGTACATCGCGCTGAACGTGGACGACTCGCGCGTGGGCCAGACCTCCACCAAGCAGAAGACCAACAGTCCCGCGTGGAATGACGAGTTCGTCACCGAGGTCTACGACGGCAGGAAGATCGAACTGTCTGTTTTCCATGACGCGCCCATCGGTTACGACGACTTCGTGGCCAACTGCACCATACAGTTCGAGGACCTGCTGCAAAACAGCCCCAAGCACTTCCAGGATTGGGTATGTTATTACACCCCACGTAACGTTTGTTCACACTTCATCTCCTGGGTGCTATGGTATATGAAGATGTCACCAACTTCACAGGTATCCCCCCTCATGTGTTGCAGCCCCCGTTTTATTTAGGAAAAGCAATGCACGCACTCTCAGACTAGCCTGCGCCTTCAATGGCGTAATCATTACAGTATAATAATAACCAGTGTTGTGATCATGTTATCACAGCATTGGCCATCTGCAGATGTGCAGCGGCTCTGATGATGATGAACTCAGCCATGTGTCCTTGTGCCACCTGTATTAGGCCCCTCTCTGTGTGTGTGTGTGTGTGTCTGTGTGTGTGTGTGTGTGTCTGTGTGTGTGTGTGTGTGTGTGTGTGTGTGTGTGTGTGTGTGAGAGAGAGAGAGAGAGAGAGAGAGAGAGAGAGAGAGAGAGAGAGAGACTGACTGGCTGACGTCCATGTACTGTACTGTATGTGCAACCAAGACCCCCTGGCCATGTCATAAATATCCCTGCTGTTGTCTGTGGCGTGGTGTGAGCTGGGCTGCCTGGCATGGGGTAGGGGCAGGGGCAGGGGGACATGCTGCTGTGGTGTCCTGCTGATGGCCTGATGTTGCTGCCTGCCTGCCTGCCTGCCTGCCTGCCTGCATGGCCAGCTGCATGACCCATTCATCTCCCAGATAGATAGCACTCGTACACACCCACCCACCCACTCCTGTAACTAGCTCCCCGTCGATAAGTGTGCACTCGCACAGGCACACACACACACACACACACACACACACACACACACACACACACACACACACACACACACACACACACACACACACACACACACACACACACACACACACACACACACACACACACACGCTTGTTTTGCAAAATCGATATAGCCAGATCTGGGCAGGCTGAACCAATGATTATGTGTTGTGCATGTGTGGGAAATACAGTTAGAGATATAGACAACGTGTGTGTGTGTGTGGGGGTGTGTGTGTGTGTGTGTGTGTGTGTGTGTGTGTGTGTGTGTGTGTGTGTGTGTGTGTGTGTGCGTGCATGCTAGCCAGGCTGTGCCCTCCCAGTGACGCAACACCTTCAGCGTTGCCTCTAGTCAGGCCAAGAACAATACAAACACGATTCTGAGCTCCCGAAAAAACAGGAACTCCTCCCACTTTGTCAGGAAGCAAACAACCATTAGCAAACTAAGGGAGGTGGGTCAACCATACCGTTTGGGAAATGTTAATTGTTATGGTCCTGGTCAGACCAAATCTCGAAGAGATTTGAAAGTCGATGATAATCAGGCTATGTGCATGCGTGTGTGTGTATGTCTATGTAGGTGTGTGTGTCAGTGTTGGTGTGTGTGTGTGCGTCTGTGTGTGTGTGCGTGCGTGTGTGTTTGTCTTCATCCTTCCATCTTAGTTATTAGGCCCTGTGAGTGGTGTGGAGCATCATGCGTTAGCCCAGGGGGAGAATGCTTTTCTGGGGGTGAGGGGACTGGAGTATGGAGGGTAGGAGGCGATGCTGCTGGTGGTGGTGGTGGTGGTGGGGTGTTTAGCTGAGCAATTCAAGGAATTCACAGCCGGCAGGGAGAAGATATGACCAGTATGAGCAGCTAGCATCATGCAAATCACGCAGTTAGAACTGGTCTCGCTCCTATCAGACAAAAAAGTGATGATATGGAGTATGGATGAGTAATGAGAGAGAGAGAGAGAGAGGGAGAGAGAGAGAGAGAGAGAGAGAGAGGGAGAGAGTGAGAGTGAGAGAAAAGGATTGAGAGAGATAGGCAAGAGGAGATAAAAATATGATGATGCACCCTGTGTACACAGTGGTGCACATTTCTATTTAGGTAAGCTACTAGAAATAGCGCTGCACTCCCAGGCCAAAGTGATGATCTGTGGCCCATGCAGGCCACAACAGCCAGAACACTTTACAGCAGTGGTTCTTAACCTTTTTTCTTAACGCACCCCCTTACCTATGCCCAAGACAAGCCACGCACCCCCAACCCAACTTTTACATGTGAATACGCACTAAAAAATGATTCAAGGGATTCATTACAATGATTCTTGCTTGAGACATTAATCAATACCTCAATACCCTACATGGGGATCAAAACGTGTTTTAATGTGGTTTTGATTTGGCCTAATTATAATGATCGCTAGCAGAATTTTGGTCACAACCTCGACACAATACAAAAACAATATTTCCCGCACCCCCTGAAATCTCTGGCGCACCCCAGGTTAAGAACCACTGCTTTACAGCACAAAACAGGTCATGCAGCGTGTGTGTGTGTGTGTGTGTGTGTGTGTGTGTGTGTGTGTGTGTGTGTGTGTGTGTGTGTGTGTGTACGTGAGACAGAGAGAGAGAGAGAGAGAGAGAGCGAGACAGAGACAGAGAGAGAGAGAGAGAGAGAGAGAGAGAGAGAGAGAGAGAGAGAGAGAGAGAGAGGTCCGAATGATGAATTCCAGGATCTCTCATAGACGGATGCTCTCTCTTTCTCTCTCTCCCTCTCTCTCTCTCTCTCTCTCTCTCTCTCTCTCTCTCTCTCTCTCTCTCTCTCTCTCTCTCTCTCTCTCTCTCTCTCTCTCTCTCTATTGAATTTGATTCAATTGAAGGGTAGCTTTATTGGCATTACTCATAAAACAAATGTGTTGCCAAAGCTGAAATGCAATGAAATGGAATTAAAAGGTAAAACAAACAAACTAGTCAATATGTGAGAGGGTGTCAGAGAGAGAAAGAGAGAGAGAGATAGAGAGAGAGAGAGAGAGAGAGAGAGAGAGAGAGAGAGAGCGAGAGAGAGAGAGAGAAGAAAGAAAGAAAGAAAGAAAGAAAGAAAGAGAGAGACAAGAGAGAGAGAAAAGAAAGAAAGAAAGAAAGAAAGAAAGAAAGAAAGAAAGAGAGAGAGAGAGAGCGAGAGAAAGAGAGAGAAAGTGTGTGTGTGTGTGTGTGTGTGTGTGTGTGTGTGTGTGTGTGTGTGTGTGTGTGTGTGTGTGAGAGAGAGAGAGTGTGTGTGTGTATGTGTCTCAATCTGTTTATCTGTACCTGTGCATGTGTCTTTCTGTCTCGTTACCTACCATCTTGCTTGCCTGCTAGCCTACTTGTCTACTTATTCGTTGAGCTGCAATGTGGCAACAGTCTTCTCAGGCTACAGTGTAGGTGTCCTTTGAGGTTTGGCAGCTTGTGAAATCCTCGAGAGTCCCTCAAGTCAAGAGGGAAGTCACAGGTATTGTGTAAGGAGGAGATGGGCCTAGCCGCCCGCCGCATTTGGATGTCTGGCTGGTTGTGGTGCTCTGTTAGCCAGGCCGCGCCCTCCTAGTGACGCAACACTTTCAGCGTTGCAACTAGTCAGGCCAAGAGCAATACAATATCGTTTCTGAGCTCCCGAAAAATCGGGAACTCCTCCCACTTTGTCGGGAAGCATACAACCATTAGCAAACCAAGGGAGGCAGGTCGACCATGCTGTTTGGGAAATGTTAATTGTTGTGCTCTTGAAGTCTTGAAGAGATTTGAAAGTCGATGATAATCAGGCTAGGTTTTGGTGCTCTGTTAGGTGTTTGTGTTGTCACATTGCATTTTACAAGTCCAGTGAGTAATGACGAATGCATGCATGCCCCCAGCTCAGCTTGTGGAGCTGTCGAACGCGTGTTTCCATTTAAAACATTACGGACATTCAGAGAAACCCGGAAAGCCATTTTGAACGTGGAAAAGCCCCCTCCTCTAAACGGACGTAGCACCTTTCAAGACAAACCAAGTCCATCATAAAATAAGAAGAAGAAGAGGAGGAGGAGGAGGACAAGGAGGAGAGGGAGATAAATGGAGAGAGAGGGATCTAAAAGAATATACTGCCTTATTTTGTGCGGAGCATGGTGCTTAGCATCGGCGCGGCCTGTCTGAGCAGCAGTAGTCCTTGGCACGTGTCTCCTTGTCAGCGCTCTGTGCTGTGTCTTCTTGCGGCACTGGGTTGGCATTCTGTGCCACACTCACTCTTTCCAGGGCATGTTAATAACACTCCTGGTATACTGCTAGTAACACACAGAGGACTGTTTCTTGCCGAGACGTGTTTGAGAAACCTGGACATGGTTCATTAACCCCCTAGTGCAGGGCCAATGTTATAACCTTACTGTCACTGAAATTGTAATGATCAAGTCTTAATATGTTACTTAAGGCAAGGGTCTCGATAATGTCACTGCGCTGTTGTTATGATGTAGTTGAGTGTTGTCAGCAGAGTGAATGTGCTCGCCAGTGCCCACACTGTAAAACATTGCACCAGTTAAACGTGAAAAAGTAAGTTACCATGCTGCCTTAGGTTTGTCAATTAACTCTACTCGAGAACGCCTCTAGTTGAGGTAAGCCTTGAGTTAAGAAAACTGACAAACTTAAAGCAGCAGGGCAATTTACCTGCTAACATTAAACTGGCTTACAATGTTTTACAGCGCATTTGCAAAATATTCCAGAGTGCTATCTTTTCTACTCCGTGTGGTTACTTTCAGTGATGGGCAACCTGGATTCAGATGCTATAATCCAGTGCCACATATTCCAGTTGACCTGATATCATCCGTTGAAATTGGGCCTTTTGGAATATATGGCAATGGATTTTAGCTTCTGAATTCAGGTTGGCTGTCACCGGTTACTTTTATTGGATGTAAACCCAAAGACAGTAACTACTCTCTACTTGGCATCTTGTGCCACTCTTCGCTCTCTCTATTATAACACATGCTAATGACTCTTCTAGTATACGGACTGGATTGGCATTTTGTGCCACTCTCGCTCTCTCCTCAGTGCGACAACACATGCTTGTTATAACACTGCCAGTATACGCACCGTTCACGCTCTCTTTCCGGACTTGAAACCGTAGACTGCAGGTCAGTTGTCAATCACATGGTCGGCCATGTTGTTCTTGGCCGGCGGCACCTCTCCACAGCCTGTAAATCTCACGGGGGAGAGGACGTGTGACTTCATTACAGGACATTACAGGACAGTGTTTACATGGAATGATGATGAGGAGGAGTGATATCTGTGACATGTGCTGTACACGTAGGGATCCAAGTACTGTAGCTGTTGAGTTAACAGAGTGAGAAACCCTTGTCGTCACAGAATGTCATATCACTTATTTATGGATACGGGTTTTACTGTATTTACATACATTTGGGTTTTACTGTATTTACTAGGGATGTAAATAAAATCGAAATGTATCGATGTATCGGAAGTATCGGCCGGCGATTTAATCGAATCGCATCGTATCGTGGGGCATTCTTAAGAATCGAAAAGAATCGAGTCGCTGGCCCCTGTGCTATACCCTAGCTCCATAACACAATAGTAGTGGAAAAGTAATTGGAAAAAATTGAATTGAACCGAATCGTATCGTGGGGAATTCTTAAGTATCGAAAAAAAATAGAATCCCTGATTTAAGAAATCGATACCGTATCGTATCGTCATGAAGGCTGTGATTTACACCCCTAGTATTTACATGCATTACATGCTGTATTTACAGGTGGATACTACCGTATGTACGTGAACTGTACAGTACCTGACACTACTAGCCCCAGCTATCAGGTGCATTGGAAGTGTGTAATTGTGTACACTTTTGTGCACTGTATCTGATTGAGATAACCTGAACGGTCAAATAGACTCTCGCACGTGCCTGTTAAGGTTTGACCCAAGCATGACAGGGTATCAGGCACAGAAACTGGAGCTCAAGCAGAGGAGGTTTATATAATTTATAAGTAACAACAACATTAACATCAGTAACAACAACAAATACAGCAGTAGCAACAAGTGCAGTCAAAATACTTCATCATTCATCATTTATGGAAGATACATTGCAGCTAATGTTCTAAAGTGACAACACACAGTATTTGACAGCAGTATACAAGGAGAGCCTGATATAAAATAGTCAACACCAAATCTCAGAAGACGCACATACAGACACACAACTCGACCAAGACGGACCAAAGGAAGTAACAGTTGAGGAAATCATGGGAGAAATGGAAAGTCTGTTGTCTGGAGGACAGTGGCCTGAGACGTTAGGGCAGGTAAATTGTCTTACAGGTCACAGAAACCAGAGATCTGTAATTAAGGGAGAGTAAACAAGGAAGACAAGTGCAACCTGGACGTCATTCCAAGAAGGTGGCTTAGTAACCAAACCAGCTGAGTTAACCCTGAGTGAGTTTTGAAATTACTAATACACATGTAGAAGAGACTTGAAGGTAGGGCTGGGCTGTATACCGTTAAAAAAAAACGTGATAACGGTTTTCACCTACACAAGGTTCACTTTTTGATGAGACAAGGTTTTCTTTGAAGTTTTTATTCCAAAAAAGTGATTAAAATAGAAATGGAGATTGATTTCAATTCAGGATTTTGTCTCATTTTTAAATTTAATTTAAACCTTTTCTTCAGAAACATTGAGATGTGGGGGAAAATTGTCGCTTATAAAAAAAAAAATCTTGCAGAGAACCGTGATATCAATTTTCATCAAGAAAACAATGATACACATTTTTTCCAGAACCGCCCAGCCCTACTTGAAGGTTTATCCTTCAATCAAAACAAAGCCAAATACCTCTTCTATTAGATGAGTCACCACTTGCTCAGTTAACGTACAGTAGCGAGATAAGAGACTGACTGACTGTTCTCTCCGGAATACCGCCCCAAAATTCAAAAGCGCAGTGGTGATGGCCCTTGAATAAGAAGTGTTAATGCTAGTGTGTGGTGTTTTTTACGACGTCTGTTAATTCTACCATGAAGACTCCAGTGACCAAAAGGAAGATCAATTACTTTTATCGACATTCA
>NC_085880.1:25035281-25052781 GCF_034702125.1 Engraulis encrasicolus
AGATAACTTATTTTTTACTCACATGTATTATGTGGTTATTGTGATGAAAATAAGACTTCAGCTATGCTTATCTTTGCAATAATGTGACAAATATAGCCTACTGCTAGCTTGTCTTGGAAAATTAGAAATCCCCGTAAGGACCACCTGACCTGTATCACGGACCACTAGTGGTCCCCGGACCACACTTTGAGAATCACTGGTGTACACAGATTTGGTGGCTGTGTGGTGACCAGCTAAGGTGTCCTGGTGTCTAGAGTGCACTCTTATTTATGGGAGACAGAGAGCCGATATCTGTATTCACTGGAATTGGCACAAGACGGCAGGTCAGGGCCAGTGGAAGGTCAAGTGGATCAGGATGTTCATTTAGCAGTGTTAGCATTTAACACTTAGGGAGTCCAAATTAACACACAAACCATCATTATTGTCTTATTGTGTACAGTGTTGTTCAATAATGTACTGTAGTGTAAATCGAAATGTTCTCGCTTACTTCTGGGTGATACAAAGAGGGGATGAACTTATAGATCCCGTAATTTGTGACCCAAATTTCTTTCTTATTGGTAGCATTTTCTGTCTGTGCGTGTGTGCGCGCAATGCGCATACATGTGTCCTAGTGTGTGTGTGTGTGTGTGTGTGTGTGTGTGTGTGTGTGTGTGGGTGTGGATGTGTGTGTGTGTGTGTCTGTGTGGGTGTGGGTGTGTGTGTGTGTGTGTGTGTGTGTGTGTGTGTGCAATGAACGGCACAGCCTGTAGGTCATGTACTGTTCAGTAGCCTAGCAGCATGTGAGTCACAATCAGAAGATGGGAGGGTTGTGTTGTGTTGCACTGCGACTTGTGTGTGTGAACTAGCGCAATGTGTAGGCCTCTGGGAACTGACAGGGGTGAGTTGTCCAGGACCCAGGAGAGAGAAATGGGGCCCAGTATTGGGTGTCCATTACACTGCATGTATTAAGTGGGGGGGCCCTTTAGATGACTTTGTCGCGGGCTAAGCCACAGCTGTCAGCGGCCCTGAGCGAGGCACAGGGGACTCGCTGGGCTCTGGTTTGGTCTGGACATGTTGGAGAAGCCTTTAAGCAGTCTTTCCCAGTAACTCATCCCTGTAGATTTGGAGATAAAGTACATGTGTGCACGCACGCACGCATGCACGCACACATGCACGCACGCACACACATACGCACACGCATGCACCCACACCCACTCTCTCTCTCTCTTTCTCTCTCTCTCTCTCTCTCTCTCTCTCTCTCTCTCTCTCTCTCTCTCTTTGTTTCTCTCTCTTTCACACAAACACACACACACACACACACACACACACACACACACACACACACACACACACACACACACACACACACACACACACACACACACACACACACACACACATTCTCTCTCTCTCTCTCTCTCTCTCTCTCTCTCTCTCGCTCTCACACACACACACACAAACACACACACACAGACACGCACACACACGCATGCACAGCACACACAAACACACACACACACAAAACTAGATTTTCTGAGATGTTTCTCCATTTTCGCTGGATCACTCAGACAATGGTGGCCTTTGATGCTGCTACAGTACAGCCTTTTGGCTGTGGTGCAGTGGCTCTTGCTTTTTTTACTAAGCAGATCACCAGCCCTTGGTCTTCTCTGGTCTGGTCTTCTCCACACCCTACCCCCTCTGTTTTCCTCCCTTGTCCTGATCTAGTTTGCTCACACTCAGCCCAGAGTAGTCAGTCCCACAGAGCTCGGTCTTCTCTGGAAGTCCCAGTCCAAAACTCCCACCCAACCCCCCTCATCTTCCACCCAACCCCCCTCATCCTCCAACCAACCCCCCCTCATCCTCTTCTAACCTTTTCAGGAGTAAGGGTTTCCTACAGTTCTTCTAGAATTTTACTCGCAACGTTCTACAGCTCCCATAGAGTGTCGAGTGTTTGTGACATCATAAAGAGAACTCAGAATTTTGGCTGAAGTTCTAATGGCATACAGCGCTGTATGTGCATGTATGGAGATTGTAGTGCCTCAAAGGGCTAGTTAGCTCTCACTCAGCCCTGCAGCCGCGCTGCTCAGAGGAGTCCCACAACCCCCAGGAATGCCCGGCTGTGTAAACTCAACTCTCACACTCTCCACAGAGCTGGAGCTGGGGGGTTGGGACAGGGATGGTAGAGAGAATGGTTGGGGATGGTGCGGTGGATGACATTTTGAGGGGGTGTGGGGGGTGGGTGTCCAGGGAAGAGAGACTGTGGGGGAACTAGACTAGTGTGACTTGTACATGCTACATGCTCACGCACCCATGCACTTACACATGCATGCATGCACACACTGGGACGCACACACACGCACACTCGGACACACACACGCACACACACACTCGGACACACTCGGACACACACACACACACACACACACACACACACACACACACACACACACACACACACACACACACACACACACACACACACACACACACACACACACACACGTTCATGCATGCAATGGTTTGACCCAGAATACCCTAGGGCTGTATGTGCCGCACCAAAGTGTCTCCAATCTCCTTTGTGTACAATAGCGAAAGCCAGGCTTACGAATGGATATATGAATTGATTTTGGGCACAATTGTAAATAAGTACATACAGTAAATAAATACATGCATAGTACTTATATACATACATACTAAGGCTGCACAATATATCGAAAATGTATTGAAATCGTGATATCAAGAGTGGCGATATGAATATTGCGAAAACATCTTAATTATCGCTATCAACTAAAACATTACGGTGCAGTCCAATCTCTAGCTGAATATCAACAAATGCGCAAGAAGCCAACCATGACCAAAGCCGCGCCACCCAACACTCGGCTATATTTCTAAATATCGTGTAAATATCGTTATCGAGGTATTGCATGCTGTCATCGATTATCATTTTTTTTCTGATGTAGTGCATCCCTAATACATACATACATACTTACTTACATGCATACACATACTGTATATACACGTAAATTAGAGCTTAGAATCAGATATGTATACAAAACTGCAGTAAGGTGCATATGTAGTAAAAAAACACGCTCATTAATTGCTTCGTGAATACTTTCTAATGATTGTGTGTAGGTAAGGAATTTAATATTTGTAGTGTAAATGCAACGCTTTATATAAAAAGGAACCCACATAGTAGCTATAATCTAAAAATATAATTTCCAGTCCTGTTCTTTGTTTTCATCCTCTCATCTCCACTCCTCTCCTCTCCTCTCCTCTCCCCTCATCTCCTCTCCTCTCCTCTCCTCTCCATTCCTCCTCTCCTCTCCTCTCCTCTCCTCTCCTCTCCTCTCCTCTCCTCTCCTCTCCTCTCCTCTCCTCTCCTCTCCTCTCCTCTCCTCTGCCTATTGCTTTCCTTTCATTCCCTCCTCTCCTCTTTCAATACGTCATCATGCCCAACAATGGTCGCCCTGCCGCCCTCAACCTGTCTCCATTGCAAGGGAATTCCTGTGAAGCCCACCGGTGAGCGCGGATGACATAATAAGACCTTTCAACAGAGTCGTCAGCTCTCAATGTCAAGCGTGGGCGTAGTAGGTGTGTGTGTGTGACTCAGCTCCTTCCAGCGTTTCACCCCCTATTGTGAAGCCCTGTCTGTGCGTACCACCGATCTCCAGGGAGGCCGACAGCAAGGGGGCAAAGGGGACAGTTGTCCCGGGCCCAGGGACAGAGGGGGCCCAGAACTGGGTTCTCATTACATTGTAGGCCTATATATTTGGTGGGGGGCCCTTTCGGATGACTTTGTCTTGTTTGGGCCCTGCCAAAGCTGTCAGCAGCCCTGCCCATCTCCACCCATCTCCATATAGTACCTCCATGGCTCCAAGGATGAATCTGAACCTGGCCTGTGGTTTGAAGAGCAGGAGTGTGAGTGAAAGCTGCCCTGAAGGGGGAGGTGGTTAAGAGGTTGGGCCGGGATGGGGTGGGCTGGGGTGGGTGTAGGTGTTGGGGGCAGCTGCCTCCACACAGTCATGGCAGCATTGGTTGTAAGAGGGAGTGAATGAATGAATGAGTGTGTGTGTGTGTGTGTGTGCGTGTGCGTGTGTGCACGCATTTGTGTGTGGGTGTGGATGTAAAGAGACAGTGTGAGAGATTGTGTGTGTGTGTGTGTGTGTGTGTGTGTGGTGAGGAGAGAGAGAGAGAGAGAGAGAGAGAGAGAGAGAGAGAGAGAGAGAGAGAGAGACAGAGAGAGAGAGAGAGAGAGAGAGAGAGAGAGAGAGAGAGAGAAAGGTCATGAGAAGAGGATGTTGCATTTGAGAACAATAAAGAGTTTCAGGGATGTCTCAACCTGCCAGTGATGTCAGTAGCTTGACTGACCTGTTCAGCATGTGTGTGTGTGTGTGTGTGTGTGTGTGTGTGTGTGTGTGTGTGTGTGTGTGTGTGTGTGTGTGTGTGTGTGTGTGTGTGTGTGTGTGTGTGTGTGTGTGTGTGTGTGTGTGTGTGTGTGTGTGTGTGTGTGTGTGTGTGTGTGCGAGTGCGTGTACGTGTACGTGCGCGCGTGTGTGTGTTTGAATTCTAGTAACCTGTGTGTGCCTATGTATGTATGTACATGCCCATTTTGTGTGGTTTGGGGGCATGCATCTGGATAGGCTGTGTGCGCTAGCTCGAAAATGCGTGTTTTGCTGTGCACGGAGGCAGAAGAGAGAGAAGGGATGCTTGGGTTTGTTTCCAGTCCTTTGATGTAACACCTGGGGAGGGAAGAAGACACACGGTCGGCTACGGCCTGATTCATCTGTTTTCATGACCTTGATCCATCAGCTGAGGCCCTGCACAGCCAGCTATAGCTCTTACGTAACAGCCTTTAGTCCTCCAATCCCCTCTGTTGTCATCTGGGTCGCAACACACTGCAGAAGCCCTTATATTAGACACCATTCTATTTAAGCTCCAGCAGCCCAACAAGCAGCTGAAACACACGGCGCATTTTGTTGTGTTGATTCAGCACTTTGAGAGTTGTGTTTAAGGCTTTTTTTTACTTGGTTCCACTCTGTTAAGTGTTGAATTTAGGGATGCACAATAAAACTTTAAAAAAAAAACGATATGAGTACGAGTACGTTAATCTCTGTACTTGCAGATTCAGAGTACCGATACTGATACTTTTACCCCCAACATACCATGAAAACAAATGCTAAGCCTATTATTTTCCACCTGTGATATTTGTTTTGTTGTTTCCATTTCCATGTAGATTTAAATGTTAGTAAACGTATGAGGAGGTGCTTTTTTCCCATACTGCTTTCAAGTCAACGGAACGTGACAAGATGTTGCCTTGTTTTTTGTAACAGCAGGATCGGTGCCTAGCCTGGGAACACCCATAGTGCCTTACGTTCTACGCAATCGTTTCGATCTCACTTGTGATTAGGTCTGGTGGTAACCAGGCAAATCGCTGCCTGGTATCGGCAGTCGTTTGATGAGTATGAGTATGAGTATAATGAGCAAGTATCGGTTTATCACTAGTTGTATTAAGACTGGAGAATGAGCTGGCTGGAAGGCTTCTTCCCCGAACTGACACTACTATAGGCTGTGATATATTTCCTGCAATTGGTAGTTAGAGGAATCATAATTTGTGCAAATTGCACTTTTAGATGACGCTTTTCTCTCACTAAACATTACCCATAGCCTGGTCTTACCCCAGCCTTGTAGTTTCATTGGTTCAGAGGGTGTGGAACTGCTGAACAAATGATCCTGAAACCTAATGTTTGACTGGGAGCCCATGTATGAGTGTTTAAAAGTGTCTCTGCTGTGGGGTGGTTGGTTCTGTTTCCACTGCGGTGGCTCTGCCAGCATAGCGTAGCGTAGAGTAGTGTGGCCGTGGTGTAGTGTGTTTGTGTTTGGGTCCCCTGCTGGGTTGCCAGGCACCTAAAGTTAGCTCGGATGGCTGGGAGAGGGCAGCACCGCTGGCTCCACGAGCCTCTGTTGCACTCACCAATCCTCCTCTAGGCCCACCCACCCACCATACACACGCACGCATGCATGTGTAGTAGTAGTAGTAGTAGTAGTAGTAGTAGTAGTAGTAGTAGTAGTAGTAGCCGTGGCAGCCGTGGCCTAGTGGTTAGATGGTTGGTCTTTCAATCTAGGGGTTGCCGTTTTGAATCCCCCCTGACCTGTCCCTACATCTCCATCCATGGCTAAAGTGCCCTTGAGCAAGGCACCTAACCCCACAGTGCTCCAGGGACTGTAACCAATACCCTGAAAAATAATAGTTGTAAGTTGCTTTGAATAAATGAAAGCGTCATCTAAGTGCAATGTAATGTAATAGTAGTAATACTTTGCAGTAGTAGTAGCAGTAGTAGTAGTAGCAGCAGCAGTAGTAGTAGTAGTAATAGTAGTACTATACAGGGGTGCGATTCTGGAACGTTAGCTTTGAACTACAGACGTACTTTGTAGTTATCTACTTACTTCAAGGCGAAATCCGTGCATTTCTCGAAACCTTACTATTCCCACAGTAAGCCAAAAGTAGTGCGGCTGCTTTCCTGAGTCCACACCGCTACTTACTTTCTTGGCATTGCAGTGCGTGACCAAAGAAGCAACAAGAGATATGCATGATTGCTGAGTCATGATTCAGCTGTTTCCTCCTAAATTCAGTGCGTGAAGTAGAAAGCAATAATGTACAACCACCACCAGCACATTTGATTGGATGTCACGACACCGTGACTCCGCTGTTTCCTCCACAACACACCTTGTAATTTCTTTGTGAAAAAACACGGCCGTGGCATTACAATCTGACACCAATAATGCACCAATAATGCAGTATTATCTGCATGCCGATTGGATTTTGTTTCATTCCGAGGTGTAATTTGTAAAATATTTGGACAATAAAGTTGTGGTTACTCCCAGAAAATCGTCTGTTAAAGTGTCATATCCCTGAGAAATTTGCGCGCGGATTTCATTCCATAGCCTAGTGGTATTCACGCTTGCATCCCAATGGGAAAACAGAAGCCACACCGGTTCGAATCCACATGGTTACAGTGCCACAATTTTGGAAATATCTGGCAGAAATAGATAATTTATGTTGTGCATTACCAACACACACGTGCAGCCAAGGGAAAATGTGTTACACTGTAGGGTCCAAAACACGATTTCACGAGTTGTTGTCAACATGCTGCACACTGGTTTCGAACCCGCGTGGCTCGCGTCTTCCCATTGATAGGCAAGCGTAAATACCCCTAGGCTATGAAATGAAATTCGCGCCAAAAATATTTAAGTACTTGACACGTAATCCAGCGCATTTCCGGGAGAAGCCAATACTTTCTTATCTAAATATTTCACAAATTACACATCGAAATGACACGCAATTCAATCGGCATACAGCTAAAAGTATATTATTAGTGTGGGATTCATCAGATTCCAAGGATATGATGTTTTTTTTTCACGAACAAATGACATGACGTGAATTTGTGTTCTGAACACTCTCACAGCTGTATCATCACTTTGTGTGCATGTCGATTGATTTTCATCGCTTTTGCACCACAGGATTAAAAGATATTGACACATTTGTGGTCAAATATGTACTACAAGTTTAGCTAATGGGTGGAGTCACGCTCTGAAGTAGACTAGCGCTGTGTGTTACTTGGGGTGGCTGAGGTGATGTCTGGACTCAATGGATCTACTCCAGCTGTACTTCAACTTCATTGTCGAGATACAGATAGGAGGCGCCTCACTTTCAAAGTCACCACTACTTCAGAGTGCACATTACTCCAAGCAGTAGTTACTTTGTGTGCTAACGTTCGAGACACAGGAGTTAGCAACTTTTATAGTATCTACTCTGCAAAGTTGCTAACCGACTAGCTACTTCGCCCTTTGAGAGATGCACCCCAGTACGTCAGGGCTTTACATTGGGATGTGCCAACCAGTTAAATGCTGGTAAATCCTGGCTGTGGTGGATAGTGAACAAAATAGTAGAACAGTAAAAAGGCTGAATGGTTAGTGACTCGAGACAACCACTAGCCACACTGGTTGGGGATCAAAAAGTTAATGCCAAGTCTTGATAGTAGTTGTAGTAGTTTTAGTAGTAGTAGTAGTAGGAGGAGGAGGAGGAGTAGCAGTAGTAGTAGTAATTGTAGTAGTAGAAAAAAATGCCTGATTGCAGCAGATGTGATGTTAAAAAATATAATTTCCACTGAATTACTGTAGGATATTGGAGGACTGTATGTCCCACTTTTCCTCTGACCAGACACACACACTCACACACACACACACACACACACATGCACACACGCAGACACACGCAGCCAGACATACACAAACTCACACACACACACGCACACACACACACACACACCACACCACACATACACAGGGGACACAGGGGACTGTGACTTAGCAATATTACTTGTTTTTTTTTTTACTTTTGCATAATGCTTCTCCTCCTAATCCCTTCGTTCCGTTGATGGCTCTTACACACCACTCATGTTACCCTTTTGTTCTTCTTTCCTCATTTCCTCATTTCCTCTGTTATTTAAGACAGCTCTCTCTCTCTGCCACTCTGCCATTCTCTTGTTGCGTTCAGGGCCGCTGACAGCTTTTGGCCGGGCCCGGGACAGAGCCATCCAATTCCCACCCCCCCATCCCCAGTTCTGGGGATCTGGGCCTGGGACAACGGACCCCTTTGTTGTCTGTCTCGTCCCCTGCCAAACTCTCCGGTGGGGTTGTCCTGCTCCATTGCTCTGTCCCTCTCGCTTTCAGACTCCTGACAGTCCCGTGTGCTTGGAGTGTGTCACAGTAATAGTTTGTGATAGCTACTACCCCCCCCTCCCCCTCCTCTGTAGGATGTGTGTGTGTGTGTGTGCGTGCGTGCGTGTGCGTGTGCGCGTGCGCGCATGCGTGTGTGTGTGTGAGAAAGAAAGAGAGAGAGAGAGAGAGAGAGAGAGAGAGAGAGAGAGTGTGAGTGTGTGTGTGTGTGTGTGTGTGTGTGTGTGTGTGTGTGTGTGTGTGTGTGTGTGTGTGTGTGTGTGTGTGTGTGTGTGTGTGTGTGTGTGTGTGTTTTTACGCTCCACAGCCTGACGGTGATGACATACAGAGCTTGTCTGTTTTGACCAAAGTTAATCCCTAAAATATGTCCACACTCACTCTCCCCCTCCATGCGCTGACAGAACGGGACAGGTCCATTCCTCTCCAACCCGCCTCCCTCTCCCTCTCCCTCTCCCTTCTGTGCTCAGCAAATGTTGTAGTGTTGAATTGAACACCCATAGTGTTGTGTCCAAATCTCTAAGTGTTGAATGAACACTGCGCAATGCACTGTGGTAGCAGCCTTGGCTTTGGCAACGTCACAGCTGTGGCACTCAGCCGCTCCTCACCCACCAGACGGGGGCACGAGGACCCCCAAGGCAAGGCAAGGCCAAGCAGGGCAAGTTTAACGTCTTTGGCACGTGTCGTAGTGCAGCACTTAACACTGGAAAATGATGTGGACTCAAATGCAAAAGGCTCAGATACTTATTCTGATGTTAAAGCCAAACAGAACATGGCCCCCTCAAGCTCAGCCACTGACCCTGGACATAATGACTGGTGCAGAACATTTTGCAATGTTAATTTAACATTTACAGGGTCTATTTAACATCTTCTATAGTGCAGGGTTTCCCAACCATTTCCAACTTGGGGCCACTTGAAATTTTCACAAGTCCGGTCCTCTGACCCAATAAACCATACAACTCAAATTAATTGTCAACAGTCACACACACGCAACACACACGCACACACACGCACAAACGCACGGACGCACACACACGCACAAACACACACACACACACACTAGGGCTTAGCGATATGGAGAAAAAAAAATCTCGATATATTTTGTCTATATGTCGATATACGATATATCTCGACATTTTCAATTTCCCCTAAAAGAGGCAAAAAGCTACACACTGGCATTTATATATATGCTTCGAGACAAACCTGTGTGCACTGCGGCTGTGCAGTCATAAATTTCTATTATTGCTATGGTAACCGAGCCACAGACGGAAGGCAGAAGCGTACTCTGGTGCGCGCACTTTTGAAGTGTATCACTTATCTCGATAAATTCGATATGACAAAATCTATTTCGATAACTTTCTCCTTCTCGATATATCTTAAATCTCGATATATTGCCCACCCCTAACAGACACACACGCACACACACACACACACACACACACACACACACACACACACACACACACACACACACACACACACACACACACACACACACACACACACACACACACAAATATTTTTTGAAAATTATTTCAAGGCCTTCTTGGAATACCTTCCAGCCCACTGTTTGAGAATCACTGTCCTTATGTATTATGACCAATTACCAATTACCATTATTCCAAATTTCCTGTGTAAGAATGTGGGGGTACGTACTGTGTAAGAACGTGGGGGTAGGTACTATCATGCCTTGTGACTTGATGCCTGGCGGGTGTGTGGGTTCCAGTAAGTAATCAAGGGCTAGTCAGTGAAGACGCTCACACCTCAGGCTGTTAGCTGTTTGCTCCTGTTGTGCTGACATTAAGTTTTATGAGCGTGGGAGGGAGGCCATAGAACAGGACTGAGCGATGGCTGCTGTCATGGCCGTAACTACAATTGAGGACACAGAGGTCATGTCCTCTGTATTTTTTTCAGTAATGTAAAATTTATCTATGATGAAAATTGATATATGATCAACAATGATAAATTCAGTCTGTATATGACACCCTCATTTATCCTCAAGACAGTGATGAGTTTGCCTGAAATATTTGAAGCATTCTAAATGTACCGTATACAGTACAGCATGCAGTATTTGATCTCAGTATTTGAAAATGTCTGGTTACGGCCCTGGCTGCTGTGCTGTATTGATTCCTGGACTTAATCAGGAAGGGATATTTCTGGCTTTAATCGCGAGGGGGGATTGACTAATGGTATAAAGGCCTGCAGGGGTATTTGGTTCTAGGTCACTGAAAGGTTTTTTGTCGTGCACACAATAACCATGAAGCCTTACATGATGTGTGGGGGTCTGTTTGGTCCCCCTTACAGAATTTAGGGCAGCATTATGCTTGTGTGGTATGCTATGATTTCAAAATGAAAGGAGAACATCTTTTTGTTGACATTGGGCCCTTGCTTTCACATTATAACATCATGTTCTACTCACCCATGTTGGTTTTGCGTCATTTGGAGCCCTGCCGAAGACGTTCGGTCATGAAACGACTTCCTGCGGGCATTTTATTTGCAGGCACAAACTGTTTTTTTATCTTATTTATTCATTACGATACGCTACCACACTCATAATGTGAAGGTGTAGGTGGATGGCTTGCTTCAAAGCTTAGGTTATGTCGATCATATGATTTTTAAACATAGAGTAAAGGCGGGAGCTCGTAACAATGTTGACGATGACTGATTTTCTCCTTTAATAAAGATACACAAGTCCTCTATGAAGTAGTCTGTACAGTTTTGCTTTTGACCCTTGACTAGGAACTGAACAAGCCTTGTAAAATACCTTTATTGTGTTGGTTGTTTTTGCACATAAATCCTCTCTGATAGCTTCCTTTTTTGGAACGAATGCACAGTATACAGTGACATATTATGTGTCAGTGCGATGGCGTTTTTATATATTGGAGTTGCTACTATTACTGTATGTCAGTGTTTTTTTTTATCCAAATATACCTGGATTAATTACATATTTAAATCATACAGTTAAGTGAGGAGCATGTTGAGGTGACCGTTTCAGAAGATACAGAGTGTGGGTAGGTGACTCATTTAAGATAAATATTTCTATTACCTCAACCTGGACCTGCTGCAAGAAAAGGTGAAACTACGTCAGCCACTGGAAGAACGTCAGGCCGTGGGCTTGTTTTTGTTAAAACATAATCGTTTAGGAGGGGTCAAGAACTGGTACACAAACACACACTCTCTCTTGCTTAAAGATGCACACACACACACACACACACACACACACACACACACACACACACACACACACACGTACACACACACGTACACACACACACACACACACACACACACACACACACACACACACACACACACACACACACACACACACACACACACACACACACACACACACACACACACACACACACACAGACCCTTCAGCTTCGCCCCATGATTAAGACGTGCAAGTCTAGATGTGGGTGGAAGCAGTCAGTTAACCATTCACAACAGTGTTTTACCGCCGATGCGGAAAAGTGCTACATGCCAGCATGGAGGAGGTGGGGAGAAAGACCGCCTCAATTACAAGGACATTATTCTGTAAATGGCCATAATGGAGGCCTTCAAGTCCAAAATACTGACTGCATTCCACTCAGGCTGGGTGCAAATGCACACGCACGCAGGACAACACACGCACTTACACACGCACGCACACACTTTATTTTGTCTACTTTTAACCCCTTAAGGCGCGGCTTTATACGTTTGTTGTTACCAGTATGGTAATGACCAAGTTGATGTGCATTACTAAAGGGCCTGTGTTGTGTCATAGTATTGTAGTACTATAGTAGTTACATTTCAATGACTATTACAGCGTGCCACTCAAGGTACGGCGCGCATTAAGGGGCTACGGAACACCAAACCTGTCAAGGGAAAAGAGATGGAAATTAGCCTCATGGCTATAATCTTGTAAATTTAGCATTTTGTTTAAATGCTGGTAATATATGCTGTCCCTTTGTTAAATAAATAAACTTGAAACTTTATGCATGCACACACGCACGCACAAACGCACGCATGCACGCACACGCACGAACGCACGCACGCACGCACGCACGCACGCACGCACGCACGCACGCACGCACGTACCTGTATGCACAAGAATGAGACACTGAGTGACAGAGACAGAACTCTGGCCGCCATTAGCGTCGTTATTGGCGTGGCTTTTTGTTCTTTCTGAGACGCCGTTGAATTTTTACAGAATGTCTGCCACAAAAAAAACCCTCAATGTTGCATGTACTGTGCCTACAGCATATCAATTAGATGCACGCGTTCTTTGGACTTATGATACATGTAATGTATGTCCATTTAGAGGGTACATCCATCTGTGCATTTGCAGATATATGAATATCCTGTCTGAATGAGATACTTGAATGAGATGTGAGATTAATTCTAGTGAAGAGAACACTCTGAGATTTCCTTACTTACCGAAAAGAGATATACAGTAGGTAAAACAGATAAAGACAGCACATTTTCTGACATTTTTTTCCTGTGGGGGTTAATGTGAGGACTACACAACAGCTTGTTAATGTTATTGTTAGATATTGTGATGGAGGATATGCTATGGGCTGACTCCAGAACAGCTGGTGCACTGATGGAGTGTCACTGCACCTATGACCTGACCTAAGGCCTGTGGTGGGTTAATCTGAACTACACTTACAGCTAATGGTACTGGCAGACATTGTGAGGGAGGGAACGGTAGTATGGACTGACTCCAGAACAGCTGGCCTCACTGATGGACTGTACCTGTGACCTGTTCCATCCCCTCAGGTTCCAGCTAAGACCATAACCACTTTCTGAGAGACTTACTCACTCGTTTACTCTCTGTCACTCTGTATCTCTCTCTCTTACTCTCTCTGTCTCACTCTCTTTCCCATGTTCTTTCGCCCTCCCCTTTAATCCGTATTAATCTCTTCTCTCTCTCTCTCTCTCTCTCTCTCTCTCTCTCTCTCTCTCCCCTCTCTCTCTCTCTCTATCTCTCTCTCTGTTCTCTATATCTCCCCCCATCACTCACTCTATCAATCTCTCTTACATTCCCCCATCTCCCTGCCTCCTACTTTTACAGTGCCTTGCTTCCACACACACACACACACACACACACACACACACACACACACACGCACACACACACAACACACACACACATACACACACACACACACACACACACACACACACACACACACACACACACACACACACACACACACACACACCTCCCTGCATTTCTGCTTCTGTCAATTCCAGTCAATTCCAATGAAGTTGTATTGACACACTCGTTTCAGTGTCATGGAAAGAGGGAAGGGAATGACCAGCCATCTATCTTTCTACGGAAATATTCAGTGTTTTCTCCAAGTTGCATTCCTCGTTTGAGCCTTGCATAGAAATGTGGCTCCGTGAACCGCACAAGGGAACCTGCACTGATAGAGAAGAAAAGAAATTGAATCTTTCAAATTGAGTGAAAGTGAATGCCCCAACTCCCACTGTCATTTTGAGACAGCACTCCACAGCACACAAGTGCACACTGCACACAAGGAATTTGCATTTATGCCTCATCCGTGCAAGGGGGCAGCCCCCAGTGACGCCCCAAGGGAGCAGTGGTACCATGTTCAGTCATAGAGGAGGATGGGGGAGAGCACAGATTAATTACTCCCGCCCGCCAACCTGGCTACACCAACTTTGGGCTTCAAGTCTGACTGTCCTACAGGCAGAATGGCAGATAGACAGACAGTGCTGTTTCTCCCAGCATTTAACAGCTAAGGCGTTCACCTTGACAACAAACGTGACCCACCTTGATTAAGTCCCTGAAATTTGGAAGATTTTGTATAGTGCATTTCATTTCTGCACAACATAGCTTTCAGTGATGGCAGTCAATAGTGTCTGTCGTCTGGTACTGGCGAATCCAGTATTTTTGGGGGGCTTTTCAAGCCTTTTTTATGAGACAGGAAAGTGCAGGAGAGACAGGAAGTGAGTTAGGAGAGAGAGACAGGGGAGGGCTGGCAAAGGAACCGGGCCGGGTAGCAGACGAGTGCCCTACTGATAGCGGCATGGTAGGGCCATCCCCCATCCACCTTGACTAGTAAATGTTCAGGGGGTAACTGGACCGCAATATAGATAGACCGGCAGGCATTGTTGCCAGGCAGACTGAAGAAGTGGAAGATGCTAGCTTTTGGCAGCAGTTACCAGTTAGCAAGTATCTTGTCTACATGGGAGCTTAGTAGATGGTGTGATGAAGTGGTCCGCGCACTGGGTATTAGCTCCAAAAATATTAACTTTATTTCATTTCGAAACGTTGCCCTTTGTAAAAATGAAATAAAGTTTATATTTTTGGAGCTAATACCCAGTGTGCGGACCACTTCATCTTATTGTTTACCACTTTTTGTCTGGCACCTGGATAACGGCTTTGTGGGTGTGCGCACTCCAACCTCCAAAAGCTTAGTAGATGCACAAGTGCAGTTGTAGGGTACAGGGACCATGCTCTCTGGCCGCCTGTCACCGGGCATGATGTCAGATGTGCCCCAGGGTGTTGGCACAGTCTGGTGTGCATTTCACTTAGTGGGCAGCTACAGCCCTGTGTGTGTGTGTGTGTGTGTGTGTGTGTGTGTGTGTGTGTGTGTGTGTGTGTGTGTGTGTGTGTGTGTGTGTGTGTGTGTGTGTGTGTGTGTGTGTGTGTGTGTGTGTGTGTGTGTGTGTGTGTGTGTGCGCGCGCGTGTGCGTGCATGCGTACGTGCGTGTGCCTTTGTGTGCGTGTCTGTGTGCGCATGTGTGCATGTTTCTGTGTCTTGGCAATGCAATGTGTCCATGTGTGTGTGTGTGTGGCTGGGTCTGTTTGTTAGAGGCCGAGTATTTTCCCTTAACCTGGAGCTGCGGGGTGTGGTGTCCATGTTTCAGGAGGTATCACTTTCTCCTGCCGTCACTCCAGCCTCTGTTAGCATCGGCCTCTGACGCAGAAGCCTTGTCAGACTGAACAATAGAGGAAGGACATTGCCTAGAGAGACTCCATGCCAACAACAACCAAACTGCCTCCCAACCTGCCCACTACTTGGACTACTGTACTCTCATCTACACCCCCCCCCCCCAAATACTCTTATCGCACTTTATATGCCTTCTAAATAGAATTCTCTTTTTTGATTGGCTGTTGGTGTGACCATTAATTCTGTGGAACCAGTCAAGCGTCTCACTTAGAAGCATAATATCTTCGCTTTAAATGCCAATGGCATCTAAGGGATAACGTTGTTGGAATTATGCCTACACAGATTATTTTTTTAATTCGGCATTCCAAACTAAGATTCTAGGCATGTCTAAGTTGCGTCTAACCTGCTCGTTAGATTCTGGTGCAGACAAGCGGGATAACGGCCTTCGAGGTCTTTTACTCATTTGAAAGGTAAATCCATTGAGTAAAACTTAGAGATAAGTGAATGTCTGTTTGACATACAAAGTCAAGGCATGAAACTTTCTTTATGTGAGAAGAAGAATATGACCGTTCAAGGAGTCTACCCGTTTTCTATTGCGTGTGTAGGTAAGGTACGTCAAGTAAGCTATTCATCCCAGTGTTCCATTCGTGAAGCAGGTTATTTTCCACTCTATTTAGGACTCCAACAACATTTGATTGTATATTTATACCCCAGAAATAGTGAGTCTTTCATTTCTGAGTTGAATGACACAAATTCTTCTTGGGTGGAGAAGACTGGTCTTCAGACCCCAACATGTCATGCACTGCTTTATGGGGAAGGAATAACTGCCACAAGAAAGCAAGAACATTAGCAGCAATGTAGATTTAAAGGTAGATTTCCAGAGTTAGAGATTTAGCTTCTGTAATAAAGTGGCCACTATCATGAGTGCTTTTATCTCACTCTCCATCCTGCAAGGTCTGATCATGGTTCACGGTCAAGCTCCTCTCCACTGCTGTAAATTGTTGATTAGTTCAGGTGCGTGCGTGTGCGTGCGTGCATGTGGGTTGTGCATTGTTGGGAGGGAGGTTTGATAGTTTGATGGAGTCAGCTCAAGCAACTTGAGTTGTGGTGCTCACTGGAAATTATCATGAATTAATCAGCCAGTGCTCAGAGTTCTTCTGTCATTTAAGAAGGCAACTCTACCACAACACCACACAACCGGAAGCCTGCTACTTGAAGAATAAAAGACTTGAACATTTGATACACCTCCATACTTGACGTGCACCACATGACCTTGGTGTTGACAGCGCCTTCATCCGTGACTTAAACTGGAGGACTGCTCCCAGACCTGCACATTTGATACACTTCCACATTAAATGACCTTAGAGTTGATAACACCTTCATTCATACGAGCAGGCCAGCCGATAGGGCGGTGGATGATGTGGTCAGTTGTCCTGGGCCCAGTGAGAAGGGGAGGGCCCAGAAGTGGGTCCTCAATACATTGCATGTATCTATGGAGTGGGGAGGGCGCTTGGGCCCAGCCAAAGCTGTCAGCGGCCCTGCATGTGAGTTAAAGCAGCCCCTTTAGATGGGTCAGCACATTGTGTCCGACGTGCTGCTGCTTCTGCTAGGATCCTTTGTCATCCCGCGCCTGCTTTTCCCGTGGGGCACTTTACAGGAGCGCACTGCACTGCACAGCACAGCACAGCACAGCACACAGCACTGTCCTGGCCCAGAGGAAAGAGGGCCAGGGGGGCTGTGGCTATAAATAAACACCACTGCATTGGAGTCACACGGTAGGCCTCACTTCCTGTTTTCACTCTCCAAGTTTACTTCCCAGTGCAGGAGAGAGAGAGAGAGAGAGAGAGAGAGAGAGAGAGAGAGAGAGAGAGAGAGAGAGA
>NC_085880.1:25060281-25062781 GCF_034702125.1 Engraulis encrasicolus
TGTGGATGATCCTGGTGTCCTGTTCCTCAGCTGGCAGTAAAGGGTGTTAGCGATGCCACCACCACAGAGTAGAAAAAAATGCAGTGGTTACTCAACACATAGAGAGCCGATACAACATCTTATAGAGAAGTGCCTCTCAACGGGACTCCTACATCCCCTCAGGGTGCGTTAGGGAGCCCTTGGGGGGCTTTGGAAAGGGGACAACTGGGGGGGGGGGGGGGGGTTGCACTCCGACGACATCTCACGACTCAAGTCCTCACACTATAGGCCTACGAGCCGACGGTCGGATGCGAGCAGAGTGCTCGCGCTGTGCGGCATGACAGGCTTGTTTAGGGACTGCAGATGACAAAAAAGAGGATGGAACATGCGCACCTGAGGTGGAGATGAGGAAGCACTTAAAAGCAAATTGCGCTGCCCTCTCAATTTGTGCATGTTTAGTGTCAAATCGGGTCGTAGCATTGCTTTAACTGTGCGGTTTACTCACGAGGGACGACCAGGGTTTCAAACAGTTTTGATTTTCTTGCGACCCTACAATCATGAGGTGAAATCGCTTGTCGTTACCCCATGTACACTACACGATGTGAGACTCACGACTGACCTGTGATCGAGAAAGATTTTGTGTGTGATAAATCATGGCAAAATTGGGCAAAAAGTTGCACAGTGTAAGCCCATCTTAAATGTCAGTATAAAGAAACAGTTCCTGATTAGTTAAATGCGCTACACATCCTGAAAATTACAATTATGAAGTATGTGATGTCAGATAAAAGCCTTTTATAATGAAATATTGGGATATGTGGATTTTTTTAATTGTTGTTGGGTTAATTTAGCCAGGCTGTGCCCTCCTAGTGACGCAACACTTTCAGCGTTGCAACTAGTCAGGTCAAGAGCAATGCAAGTACTTTCTGAGTTCCCGAAAATACGGGAACTCCTCCCACTTTGTCGGTAAGCAAACAAATATAAGCAAACCAAGGGAGGCGAGTCAACCATGCCATTTGGGAAATGTTAATTGTTATGCTCTTGGTCAGACCAAGTCACGAAGAGAGTTGCACGTCGATGATAATCAGACTAGGGTTCATTTACAGAGCTTTACAGTGTTCCTCCACATGCTGCCAACATGTGCCCTGAGTTTGCACTGACTGTGTCCTGAGTGACTTTGGTTTGGTTGAGTGCGCCTTGTAAATATTTGAATAAAACACCTGTTCCGGTGCTAAGTCAATACAGCCCCAGCGAAAAGTCATGCTTGTGGTGAACTTACTGTAATTGACTACACTTCCACGTTGCTAACCATTAATTAGACCTTTGCTGTCAAAGCTGTGGCCAATCATCCCAGAAAAAAACTCTATCAGTTTGTGAGACAATACAGTGATGGAACATGTGAAAATCATTGCTATTGGCTTTGCAAAACTTTTTTGTTTACAGCGTACTTTACAGAGCATTTTCTATGTTTTCCCACAAATAGGTACTGTCACAAAACTGGTATGGCAATATCTGTAGTGTACTAATAGGACCAAAAAGACTCCCTGCAATGTAAGTGCATAAAATATAAATTATATAAAGTATAAATGCATCAACAGGTCAACAGCATGGATTTCACATCTACTCACACTGTCATTGTCTCTAGTAATGTAAGTTAAAATATAGTCGCTTTCTTCCATCTGCACAGTTAGCGGCTAAATTCGAGACTAACGTGCAACTAGAGAGAGAGAGAGAGAGAGAGAGAGAGAGGGAGAGAGAGAGAGAGAGAGTCAGTCCAGTGTAGCCGTTACCTGACCTTTGCTGGTGAAAGACGCAACATCATTTATTCACAAGCAACAAATGAGGTAGAGACAGACCGGGACACCCAGTGGACTTGAACAAGAGGCTTGCAACATAATCCTTGGGGTGTGTGTCTGTGTGATGGGTGTGTGTGTGTGTGTGTGTGTGTGTGTGTGTGTTTGTGTGTGTGTGTGTGTGTGTGTGTGTGTGTGTGTGTGTGTGTGTGTGTGTGTGTGTGTGTGTGTGTGTGTGTGTGTGTGTGTGTGTGTGTGTGTGTGTGTGTGTGTGTGTGTTCATGGACATGCTGGCATGCCTATCCTGCCTTGTTGTTGCCTTGTTTTGTCTAACGACAAAGTATATTCTGCAGTGTTAATATGACACTCAGAAAGTTAAATTAAACACACAACACACATAGTGTTGGCGATGCTCTAATTGTCTAATTAAGGCAGCAAAATAACTGTGTGTACGCTACATTTGTAGTATTTTCCAGTTTGTTTACCTATCCGTCCTGGATGGGTAAGTGCATTTGAGTGAGTTTTGTGTTTGTGTGAGTGTGTATCTGTGTGTGTGTACGTCTGGAAGTTTGTGTGTACTTTTTCTGGTTGTAAGCTTTCAGCCACAAACTAATCATTCAAATCCCACACTCACTGGCCCATCAGCTTCTTCAATCATCCAATTACTGGGAAGAGTGTGTGTCTGAGAGTAGAGGAGATGGATTGCAAGGGTAGAGTTGCTTGACTCAGCT
>NC_085880.1:25077781-25105281 GCF_034702125.1 Engraulis encrasicolus
CATTGATTTACCCATTGCCATTGTGACACAGCACTCCACAGCACACAAGTGATCACTGCACACAACGAATGCCTCACCCGTGCATGGGGGCAGCCATCAATGGCACCTCAAGGGCGCAGTGCGGTGGGACAGTATCATGCTCGTGGTACCTCATGGAGCAGGATGGAGGAGAGCACTGGTTAATTACTCCCCCCACCAACCTGGCGGGTCGTGAGTCGAACCGGCAACCTTTGGGCTACAAGTCTGACACCTTAACCGCTTACCCAATGACATGACAAGGTTGGCTTAGGCTTATGGACAAACCGAATGCTTGCTGCTAGGCTGCCTTTAGAAATAGGAACATTTTAATATACTTGTAACTTGTTATGTATTCTCTATGACTTGTAATGGTCTTTATTTGCTAGATGCCAGTGTTTTGCAACAGCCTACATGATAAAACGAAATTGGGATACTTCTGTCTCATGGAAAAGCCTGTGCACATCACCGGGCCAGTAAATAGCCAAGGTCTATTTTTATTTTTTTGTTTTGTTTGTTTGTTTGTTTTGTACAACCTCACATGGTAACATTGAGGGTATGAAGTCAGAGATATCATTGCATGTTCTCAGATGAAGTGCACACCAGATATAGGCCTATTAGGCCTATAATGCGCTTTTTTTTAGGGTGAAGGAACTGGAGAGACCCCTGACAGGCAATCCTGTCCTCCAATTCTGCTGCTTTTAGGATTGTGTCTATGATTTTTTTTGCCACTGAATTGAAAACAGATCTTTTTTTTTTGTTATGCCATGTTGTTACTCTGAATGTTTTTTTGCATTCATGAAATTGTAGGCTATTGTCAAATTACTTATTTTAGCCTAATCTAATATTATATTTTGTTATGTTTACTACTAGTGGTGTAACATAGCCTACTTAGGCCTACCTGTCATAATAATGTGTAGGTCTACATCCTACCTAATACTGTAGGCTACATATTATTATTACTAGGCCTACATTATTATCATTTTTATCATTATTATCACTTTTGTCATGTCGCTGGTACATCTTCAAATGAAGGGAAGGGATCCCCAAAACCTTGCTGATCTTATTCAGCGCAGCATAACTCATGCCCAAATCGTGTGCCAAAAGCGCTGTGCGCACTTTTACATCGAAGGCGACATCTCCACAGGTCTGCAGTCGTGTGGACGCATGTCGCCTGTAACCACCCTTTGCTTTACAACTGTTTACAACACTCAGAAGCAGACTACTGCAAAAGCCCTGGTTGTTTGGATGACTGTTTATTGACAGATCCGATTCGGCATAGTTAGGACACAGATGATCATTATCATCTCATTTAGATGAGAGACGGACCTGCTGGGTCTCGCACTCCTCAGAGTTTGCAAACAACTTACAACCGCACGTGCTGTTCCCTGGACGATTATGTGCCAATTCGGCCGGCTGATATATTATCACGGACCTTTCTAAACAGTCTTTCTTTTTGTAAACTGTTTCGTACAGCAAAGATATTTTGAAGTTCCCGCAGCAAGCTAAGACAGAAATGTCAAAAAGACAACACGTGAGGCACTGGGCGAATCACGTTAGCAGAGAAGCACCGCCAGCCAATGAATCTACTTTAGTCATCTAAACCCCCCTTCAGAGAGTCAGGATTGGTTGCTGAAAATAAAGGAAATGCCCATATTTGGATAACGCAGCCTTCTGGCCGAAACTCATGGTGCTTTAAAACCATACCAGACATGACAGATGTGCAAAAAGACAAGACGCGGAACGCGGCCAAAGGCAGAATTCTTGGTAAATTTAGGCGAAAATGGATGCCGCGGTTGAACAAAATGTGCTGAAACAGACACTTAAATGTGTAATTTTCACGTTTTCTCTATGGTAATATGAAAGATAACAAGTTAATGATGGAAATTAGCCCGAAATCTCAAATTTGACGAGGGCATGAAAAAAAAATTGACATTTCACCTGCCGTGTTTCGCCTTAACAACTGTATTTTCTAAATTTCGGGGGAGAAAGCCCCGAACCCCCAATAATCAGAATCCATCTCTGACCATCCCCCCTGGTTTGATTTTACAACTCGACCACTGTCCATGACTGAATGACACCTGTGTTGGCTATCGATTAGCAGGTTTACCATGTTGTGTAGGTTAACTTAATCTATATAGTTTATCATGCTTAGGTTGATCACTCTGCTATTTACGTTGAGTTTATTTGTGCTATTGTTGTTGTACATAAATGCGTTCATTCACATGTTGTATGTTAAGATATCACCATAAATCCACCGGAAAATGATTTGTGTTGCCGTTTCTATTCAGTCATTCAGATTTTTGAAATCCACTTGGCACGTCCCATTTGTTTAATTTTGTGAGTGGTTCACTCCACGCCAAACATTTCAACGTTGTTTTATGACTTGCTATTGCCTCCATATTCCTCCGTAGAAATTGTGACGTAACCATACTTTGTTGATAGCAGGTAGAGATAAGATGTGCTGTCTTTTTTTGCTGCGTCATAATTTTAGTCTATGTTAGCTGATGTACGGGTCGACGTCTGGTCATACTACTACAGGAGATCTGCCCTTCTGTTGTCATGGGATCTCTCTCTCTCTCTCTCTCTCTCTCTCTCTCTCTCTCTCTCTCTCTCTCTCTCTCTCTCTCTGTATCCTGGTTTCTGCACAGCTGTGTATGATTTAATTAAGTCCCTGCAGCATTATCCTATTTGTGTGAGAAATTACCTCTCATCTGTGCAGAACCTTTGAAATAAAATAGAGTGGTTGACATGAAAGCAAGACACATACACAGCAAGACGTGTGTGTGTGTGTGTGTGTGTGTGTGTGTGTGTGTGTGTGTGTGTGTGTGTGTGTGTGTGTGTGTGTGTGTGTGTGTGTGTGTGTGTGTGTGTGTGTGTGTGTGCTCGTGTGCATGTGTGTATGTGTCATGTGTGTTTTTATGTGTGTGTTTGTGTGTGCACGGGGTGAGGCACAAATGTACTCTCTATCTACTTGTGCTTCATATAGACAGACAGACAGCGAGACAGACAGACAGACAGACAGACAGACAGACGGACAAAAGTTTGCGTGTGTGCTTTCATGTTCTTGATGTGGTCCGGTGAGGCGTTGTATCAATAAGATCTGTGCTGTGTTGGGGTGGAGGGGAGCTTATGGGATCAATAGGGACAGCAGAGGAGCAGTGCAGCCTTCTAATCCCCACTCTCAGCCGAGACACGGGAAGATCAGACCACAGGATCAGACACTCACAGGCAGGGAAGCCCACAGGGGCAGGACAAATGGGTGAGTTGTCCTGGGCCCGTGGAAGGTGTGTGTGTGCGTGTGTGCGCGTGTGTGCGTGTGTGCGTGTGTGTGTGTGTGTGTGTGTGTGTGTGTGTGTGTGTGTGTGTGGGCCCGTGGAAGGTGTGTGTGTGTATGTGTGTGTGTGTGTGTGTTGGGGGGGGTCCATATAGTTACTGTATATGGACACACACACACACACACACACACACACACACACACACACACACACACACACACACACACACACACACACACACACAGGGCCGCTGACAGCTTTGGCTGGGCCCGGGACAAAAATCTCTGATTGGGCCCCCCTTCCACCGACACCGACAACCCCCCCATCCCCCCCCCGCCCAAACAATTTTACCATTCTGAAAACATAACATTGTTCTATCCATGCAGTCCAGCCTACATTTTTTTTAAAGAAACAACATAGATAGGATTCTCATTCCTATCAATAAAAGAAGTGTAGCCTGAGTGTAATTTGGCAATTTGAAGGCTTGCACATCAAAACTATGACTGAGAAGGAGTCACCGTTTGCTAAACTGACCTCAAGTGACGTGACAGAGAGCAAGTGAACAGGAACACACAGAGTGTGCTGCTGTGCTCCCTCCCTCATCAAAGCCTCCCACAGCAGGAGTAGCCTAACACAGGAATATGTAAATTTACAGAAAACTATGCACAACAAATCTACACTGTATTTCTCCTCACAAAGTTAACAGGTTGATAATTTGTTAGCATCTGTGCTAAGCGGAGATTTAGCAATAGCGTTGCATAGCGCTGTTTAAAAAGTTGGTTGTCCTTCTCCTGGCAAACGTGCGCCCGAGGCATTATCCCACACAACCAGAGATTATAATAGGCTAGGCCTACTCTTAGAATCTCTGGTATAATTGTGTGGGCTCATACGCATTTTATTCTTAACTGACAGTCAGATTTGAAGCACAATGTTATTAAGCTGCTGTTCTGGTTAGGAAATAATACAATGTCCGTTTTCTATTGTGTTCATCCGTGTGCGCGTCCCTGCCTGAAACATTTGATTTGGAAACATATTTGCGGAGTAGGCTAATGCGCATATTCATAGATTCTATTAGATATAGGCGTAAGCAACACTGTAGGCCTATAATTAAGCCGTTGTAATCAAATTATTCAGTGCCCCCTCTCTGTCTGATTGATCTCCGTGTGTCTTGCTCACGGCCTCCTGTGTCAGTTAGGCTACTTGACGATGGGACTGGAAAAAGTTGCCCCGTGTCTTACCTGGATCTGCTGCACAGCTGCTTTTACTGGTACCTGCTGCATCACCCGAGTCTTTTCTGAAATATTTATGTAGAGAACCCCTCAGGCTTTTGGCTTCTTCATCTCTTTTTCGCCTTTCTTTCCTTTTCAGCGCTCCTGACTTGTGCATGTTGTTGACTAATTGGCTCGCGCACTGACCACTTATCGAATGATGTCGTCTTTTTTTCTAGAAAGACCAAACCATTTTGGAATAGGGGTGATATGGGGTTATTGACCATTTTTTCAAGGGCAATGAAGGCAAATATCTATAAGTCATTGTTTGAATGCAAATAAAGCACCTTTCTTCCCTAAATCAACACATTTTTGAAGTGACCATATAATAATTAATCCCAACGTCATGGGGGCCCAGTTATGGGCCCCCCTAGTCCAGGGCCCAGGACAAAAAGCCCCTTTGTCCCCCCCTGTCGGCGGGGCTGCACACACACACACACACACACACACACACACACACACACACACACACACTCACACACACACACACACACACACACACACACACACACACACACACACACACACACACACACACACACACACACACACACACACTGTACTGTGTCTAAACGAGACCAGAAGAGAGATTAGACACAAATAACACTATAAACACGGAGAAGGTCACAATATGAACAATATTTCACACCTCTACAGACCACATTAATGGACCCCCAAACAGTGCCCCAACAAAGGCCTATGCAGCCAGGCTTGAGTAAACCTCTGCTTGTCTCCGCACCATTGTGGTTGACGTCATAGAGAAACTGAGAGTGCGAGACCAAACCACATTCGCATCAACACACACACACGCACGCACACACACACACACACACACACACACACACACACACACACACTCACACACACACACACACACACACACACACACACACACACACACAGGCACGCACACACACACACACACACACACACACACACACACACACACACACGCACGCACGCACACACACACACACACACACACACACACACACACACACACACACACACACACACACACACACACACACACACTTGCAGACATGCATGCAAGCAAGCGTGCACATGTACACCAAGAGATGATCTTTATAGACAGGAAATGTTCAAGAATGTTTTACATATTGTACAATATTTTATATATCTTACAGAATATCATGAATCATTTTTCCTATATTTTTTTAAATGAATTACATTCTGTATGTGTTTGCAGGTTTTGTTTAGGTGATTTATTTAGGTATAAGCAATAAAAACAATGCATGTCCCTACTACATAGACGCAACGCACAAACACACACACACACACACACACACACACACACACACACACACACACACACACACACACACACACACACACACACACACACACACACACACACACACACACACCCCGATATGTAAACCCTATGTCGACTCTGGCTTTAGACCGCTGCTGTGAGTGTCTGCGCCACCACCCTCAGAGCAGATGAGCTCCAAACTTCATAACGACAGCAGCTGGTGACGAGCTCACAATGCTCTCTAATGGTCCCCTCAAGATGGCGGAAATGTCTCTGTGGAAGGATGGGCGGCTTCTCAAATGACAGGCAAGAGAGGAGAGGAGAGAGAGAGGAGAGGAGAGGAGAGGAGAGGAGAGGAGAGGAGAGGAGAGGAGAGGAGAGGAGAGGAGACTAGAAGAGAGGAGATAAAGGAGGGGAGAGGAGAGGAGAAAAGAGAAGATGAGAGGAGGGCAGAGGAGAGGAGAGGAGAGGCAGAGGAGAGGAGAGGAGAGGAGAGGAGAGGAGAGGTGACGGGAGGAGAGGCAGAGGAGAGGAGAGGAGAGGAGAGGCGAGGAGAGGAGAGGCAGAGGAGANGAGAGGAGGGGATAGAGAGAGAGAGGAGAGGAGAGGAGAGGCAGAGGAGAGGAGAGGGAAGGGAGGAGAGGAGAGGAGAGGAGAGGGAGGAGAGGAGAGGAGGGGAGAGGAGAGGAGAGGAGAGGAGAGGAGAGGAGAGGAGAGGAGTGGAGAGGAGAGGAGAGGAGAGGAGAGGAGAGGAGAGAGAGCAGGAGAATGACTTCCGGAAGGATCCGGGCAGGGTTGGGGAAGAGGAGAGTGGAGCGGTTGTAAGTGAGTTAGTAGTGGGGCTGCCGCATCATGTGGAATGGCGGCATCAGAAAGTGCAGCATTGATCAGGTCGAGGCCATAATATATTAGGGATGGTACAAACCGCACCGAAAACCGAAACCGTACAATTCACACACCATATCGAACCGTGAAATGCAGTTCGTGGCAAACCGCAATTCATGTACTGCCCAGAAAAATGTGTAAAACAGAGATTCTAGGAGTATCGTATCCAGTCTCTCTGATTAACACATTGGCATATAAGACCAATCAGAGAATGACACAATTAAAATCACACCATTTTCACATTATAAGCCTACAAAAACCATATATAGGATATTTAGTGATAAGTCTGATTCTATTAGCCACTTGAAAGAGGGCATTTGGAACGCTCAGACAGCGCACATCAGCTGATGACAGCGGATTCAACTTGCGCATCATCACTTTATAATTGCAGTTATATAAATATGGTTTAATATTCCCAGTGCACCATTTATCATGAACTAAAAAAAAGAACCGTAGAGAACCGAAAACCGTGACCTTGATACCGTGATATGAACCGAACCGTGAATTTTGTGAACCGTTCCACCCCTATAATATATTATATACAAATACCTAGCCAGAGGGAACATTGTAACAAAAAGACCATTGTTGTCTTCACTATGCCGAGAACATGGACAGAGGGAAACTTTTTTTTTTCTGTATAAAAAAGTAGCAAGTTAGAATTTGTCTATCGGCTAGGGCTATGCAATATATCGTATTTATATTGCGATATCAATACTGCTGTCAAAATAATATCAAATTTCATAATATCGAGTTGAAAAAATATTTTTGTAATTTCTCTATACTACCAAAAGGTATAGAGAACACAATTTCGTTGCCTTTTTGACAGTGACAATACATTCTTGAATCTTGAATCTTGAAGTTGTTTGCACACACGTAAAAATGCTTCCTGACTGTAGAAAGAACCTTACGATCAAAAGATGAAATTGAGCCATGCAGTTCTCTCGTCGCTTGGGAGAAATTGTCAAAAATTGTGTTCCTCCCCTCAGCCAATAACACAACACCTTTTCCCTTTGGCAGTAGCCATAGTTGGATTGCTCCTCATAAAGCCTTCATAACATTACATTACATTACACTACACTTAGCTGACGCTTGTATCCAAAGCGACTTACGCTTATTTACTGTGGGTACAGGGTATTAGTTACAGGCCCTGGAGCAATGTGGGGTGCCTTGCTCAAGGGCACTTCAGCCATGATGAAGGTGCTGGTAAGGGTGGGATTTGAACCTGCAACCCTCTGATCTAAAGGCCAGCGCTCTAACCACTGAGCCATGGCTGCCCCATACAGTATGTAACAATACATGTGAAATCTAAGTGGCTCACGTGAGCATGTGACAAATTCATTCTAGTTACTTACAGAAGAGGGTGGGATGGTTTATCTCCATGCTTGGAGTGTTTATAAGACCAGAGACCCAAACATGAGTAAGAAAGCTCCAAAAAGTGTTTTTTTTTTCACAAGATGGCCTCATGTCTGTCTGTCTGTATGTGGAAAAGGATGCAGTTTCCTGTAGTGTGACATAAAGTGATGTCAGCACTACGTAGGCTGGCTGGCTGGTCTGAACTGGTTGACCTCGCTCGCTCGCTGCAGCTCCGACTCTTTTGTTTTCATCTCCCGGATGGCACGGTGACAACACCAAGAGAATAAACAATACAAATCACCAAGGACAGGGCAGCAGCCGTGTGTCTGTCTGTGTGCCTCATTTGATAGGTGTTCTGTCCCCCGTTTGTAGCCCTCCTCTGGTCTGTGTCTCACAGATTTACAAGTCAATGCATGATAGGCTACGCTCCTGTGAAGCTTTGTGTGCGTGTTGTGTCTGTAAGATGTAGCTATCCGTCATCTGAATCCTCAATGGCCAAACATACTAAATATACTGTGCCAGTTTAAATAAACCAAGGCGCAGTATAATTGTGAGACATGTTTTCTGCCCAAGGCAGCGGTGTTGTGGTTATCGTCAACACTGGCAATCTTACGTAAAGCATGAAGTAAACAAGAACAATCAGAGATGGCAACATGACCTAGCCTGGTTCTCACAGACGGTGCGTGTGTGTACACAAACTACCGTCTGGTAGCACTGCCATTAACATGCTCTTCTCGAGTCAGGAAATAAATGGTGCATCTATTGCAACTCACCACTAACAAATTCCTTCAAAAAAAATTCTGTTCATCTCTAAAGAGTCAATATAGTCTAGAATCTGTCCTGTGACTCATCAATGCGAGCTGCCATTGATATTTAAGCAATAAATGCTCCGTTTATTTTCTACTCGAGAAGAGCATGTTAACGGCAGCGCTACCAGACGGTAGTGTGTGTAGCTCCGCTCCACCAGGGGGCTCCGGAGCTACACACACGCACCATCAGTGAGAACCAGGCTAAACATGACCCCCTGGCCAACGCTAGATGCACATGGTGTTGTGTTTGGCGCCACCCGCAGGCAATGCAAAACACTGCCGGTGGACAAACACACAGACAGACAGATAGAGAGACAGTGGGTGAGGGGAATAAGTAAATAGTACATGCAAGTAACCTCTACTTTCCCACTGCACAGCTAGCTATGCTACATGACATGCCATGGAGCAATGCCACTGGCATTATGTTTTTTGCCGCAGTCTATCTGTCTTTTTTGGTTGTCTGTCTGCCTGTTTGTTTGCTTGTCAGTTAACTATATAAATCATACTTTAAAAAAGGGGGGGGGGTGACACTGTCACCAACTCAAAGATGGAAGCGTTTTTTTCACTATGTGTAGACGATTATTATGTGCACTGTTTTGTCTGAACTGTTAAGATCTGCAACATCCTCTCACTGTCATGGTGCCACTGCTCCTGATATGATAGGAGTATGTGCCAGAGCGGCCTGATGAAGTGGAGTAATGTCACCAAGAGGAACAGCCTCTGTTTGGCCACTTCCCCTCATGCTAGACTAGCCTTCCTCCATAGCAGGTGTTAAAATTAATATTTGTATGGGGTTTTTTTTGTCTGGTTGTTTTTTTCTCTTTTTTTAATTAATTATTTTTTTTCCTGTCATTAGGATCATTGTGACCTCCGCCAAGGAGGTTATGTTTCCGGCCGCGTTGGTTTGTCTCTCTGTTTGTCTGGTTTTTTTTTTTGTCAACAAGTTGGGAATGAATTTGGATGAAACTTTGTGGAGTTGTTAGAAATGACCACTGGAACAAGTAATTCAATTTTGGTGGTGATCTGGATCACGGAACCGGAACCAGGATTTTCAAGATTCTTCACCATTGCTAGCTTAGAAATCTAGACACTCCTAGTGACCACAAATTTAATTGCGTGACAGGGTAAATTTTGACATTCCACACTCCACAAAAAGAACACAGAAAGTGTTCAAATACAAATAGGGTGTAACATGGTCAAATGTTCTATCAACAGGCAGAGGTCTGCATTCTCTGAGTGCATTTCTAGTTATTCATATATTCATAGTTGCTGGGACACGCGCACACGCGCACGCACACACACACACACACACACACACACACACACACACACACACACACACACACACACACACGCACACACGCACACACGCACACACACACACCACATGGGTCTCACAGTTTAATGTCATATTAGTGTAGATCTGAAAGTGTATTTAAAAGGTTAATTTGACCCACAGTTCAGGTCTCTGTCCTTTTAGCTTTGTAGTAGACCAACAACACCTGAGGGTTAGCTTAGTCAGGAGGGATCACATGACACTATCATGACATCATAGGTCACATGATCACAGAGCTGAATGACCAGAGGTACCAATAGTCTGGGTTTTTATCCTGGTGTGTTTTCATCTTTCTCTCTCTCTCTCTCTCTCTCTCTCTCTCTCTCTCTCTCTCTCTCTCTCTCTCGCTCTCGCTCTCTCTCTCGCTCTCCCCCCCTTTCTTGTGTGCATGCATGATTGAGGACATGGGGTTAGTTGCTGTTCAGTCATCGCCTGGTAACCTTTTGTAATGGTTAGAAGCTATAGTGTGAGTTTTTGGGTATTTGCACATCTGATTCATCCCCTGGTCCTGCTGAGCTGTGGCTCCCTTTGGCATAGCTCCTCTAAAAATCTTGTTTGGGGCTCCTCCTGCCAGAAACCAATGGGTTGATGGTTCAAATTACGTACATTCCTCCTTACTTACTAAAGACTTAAGCTCGAATTATCTAGTGACAAGACACGGTAACACTTTACTTGACATGTCCCTGCATAACACATTCATAACAGCTTTTATACACTTTGCATGGAGCATTCATGTCAAACTGTCATGAACATGGAAGATGAAGGGACAGCAACTTGTCATATTAAAAGATGAACAAAGCAGCATTGCGGGTTAGATAAGCGAGTTAGATGAAGCTTTTATTTTGACAAGTTGCTGTCCTTTTGTCTTCCATGTTCATGAAAGGTTTGCTAAGAATGTCTTACAAAACAGTCATGAATCCAAAGTGTATGCAAAGTGTATGACAGCTGCTATGAATGTGTTATGCAGCGACATGCCCAAGACACAGATTAAAGCAGAGGCCAAAGGACTTCATATACTAGATTAATTATTGGGGTTTGCATATACAAAGCGGATTCCAAAAAAGTTGGGACACTTTGTATTATGTGAATAAAATGAAAATGCTGGCATTTTCAAAACATCTAATAAGTTAATAAGGTAGAGCATTATGTACAGACAACATATCAGTTGTTAAAGTCGAGCAGATTATTGTTTTGAGGTAATTATGTGATCATTTAAAATTTCACCCTTGCAACAAATCCCAAAAAAGTTGGGACAGGGCCAATATAATGCTTTTTATATTGAATAAGACTAACACAACACAAGGGATGAGACTGAACAGTTAAATACTTTGACTGTTGGCATAATTTTATTAAAAAATTAGATATTTTGATATGCGAGACATGATTTCAGCAGCTCAACTGATAGGTCTGTTCTTCAACTTTTACCTTTTTGTTATGCTTAATATGTGGCATATCCTGACTGCAAGAAAACAATTTTGTGACCTGTTTACTCCTATGATGGAACCACACTGTTGGAACATAGTAGAGATTGAAATTTGCCACCATTATGGGGCAATATCTAAAGGCCGTGCTCCAAAATATAATGCCTTGGTAGCTATGTTTGCTGTTTAAAGTCTGTATGTATCATTCAACATTCATTTTAATGCTCTACATGAGTAAAAAGACCATAACCAAGGCATCTCTGCACCCCTTTACCATCATATATGCAGTCTTTCAGACTGACCACATCAAGCTGAAGTATTCATTTTCTTCATAACCTGGAGGGTGCATGACTCCATGATTTTAAAAAAGAATGAAATATTTTCCATTCTTCAGAGGACAGTTTCACATGTCTCCTAGGTCCATCTAGAATGAGCTTTGCCACTTCCAGCACTGTTTAATGTCTGCATCATGTGCCTTGATCAAGTGTTGTGTTTATGGTCATTTTTTCAACAGCTGTCATTGTTGGAGTGTCATAGTTTGCTTATTGACGATGGGTATGTCATGATGTCATAACTTGTGCAATGATTTCACAGAACTCTAAATTACAGAAATAGGCCTTATATGCCTGCAATTTTGAGAATTCAATCTTTCTGTGTAATAGATCAGTAATTAGTCCCTCAAAATCTTCGCATCTGAGTGCCACAGCCTCTCTGTGATGGTATTTTATTTGTGCATTCATGTTGGCTGTCAATATAGTTCCTTTCAAAATATTCCTCCTTGTGTTATTTTTAGAATTATTCAACTATTACAACATTTTTTGGCCCTGTCCCAACTTTTTTGAGATTTGTTGCATGGGTCGAATTTTAAATGAATACATATTTCCCTCAAAACAATGCTTTTGCCTCATTTTAACTGTTCCTATGTTGACCTTGTGTCATTGTGCATCTTATGCATGGATTGAATGTTTTGAAAATGCCAGCATTTTGATTTTATTCACAAAATACCAAGTGTCCCAACTTTTTTGGAATCCGCTTTGTACAGTAACACGTGATTGTGCTGGGCAGTACCAATTAATATTTCAGTTACAGTATAATGGCCCAAATCAAGAACGGTTTTTGAAAATGAGTTATTTGAGCACTTAGGCTTTCTAGGACTCCGTCTGGTAGTTTATAGTGGTGGTGAAAGTGCCTGGCTTGAATGTTCAAGGCGAGGAGTTTGAACACTTGGGCTTTCAAGGGCTTTTCACGACTTCCTCCTGCTGGTGTTGTAGTTTATAGCGGTGGTGAAAGTGTCTGGCTCAATGTGAAGAGTTTGAAGACTTACTGTAGGTTCCACACTTGCTCCCCGTGCACCTTGATATGAAGGACAGTTAGGCTCTCTACGTATAGGACTCTTCACGTCTTCATCCTTATGGTGCTTTATTTATAGCGGTGCTGAAAGAGTCTGGCGTGTCAGCGTGAGGAATAAGCACTGTGTTGTCCAGGCCTTTTTCACTGCTTCATTCTTCTGGTAGTTTATAGCGGTAGTGAAAGTGCCTGGCTTGGCTGACGGGAGGAGCGAACACTTAGGACCAGAAAGAATTGAGGAAGAGGAGGAGGAGAGTAGGCTACACTATCTCTGCTTAGGTTTTCAAGGACTTTACACTGCTGCGTCCTTCTGGTCCTTAAGTTCGTAACGGTGCTGAAACGGTCGTTGTTGTTCCTGCTGGTGGCTGTTTAGGGCGAATTCTGCCCTTCCCTACATCCTGCCCTGCCCTTCAGCTTCATTATCAGATTTGCATGCGTTGCACCAGTGTCTGAGTTAAAATGGGCCAATCATTTTCCCCCCTGGAAATTGACTTTATGAATGCTCAGGCTCTTCGCGACCTCATCCTTCTGGTAGTTTATAGCGGTGCTGAAAGTGTCTGGCTTGGCTGGCCAGAGTGAGGGGTAAGCACTGCCACTGTTATTTTTAAATATATAAAAAATAAATAATAAATAAAAATATATATATATATATATATATATATATATATATATATAATATATCTTTAGGGCTTTTATGCCTTTATCTGCTACAGGGCAGTGAGAAAGAGACAAGAAGCGAGCGGGGGAGAGAGAGATGGGGAAGGATCGGCAAATGACTCTGGCCAGAATCGAACCCGGGTCGCCGGTGTAGCAGTTCACCGTTTGAGCCACGGCAGGGCTAGCACTGCCACTGTGCTGTCCAGATGGTGGATTGTGGGGGTGTATACTGCCCTGCCCTGACCTGCCCTGGCCTGCCCCATACTGCCCTGCCCTGTTGTGTGCCCTGCCCGGCCTGGCCTGGCCTGGCCTGGCTGTTGGCTTGTAAATGAGAGATTGCCCTCTGCCATTTCTCCACCAGCCAGCACCAGCCGGCCACTCAATAAGATGGAAAAACACTCCATTACCGCAGCGTAATGACCCAGTGTCAACTCGCCCCTTTAGACCACACTTCACTTCCGTCAGCTCTCTCTCTCTCTCTCTCTCTCTCTCTCTCTCTCTCTCTCTCTCTCTCTCTCTCTCTCTCTCTCTCTCTCTCCCTTACTATCCCTGTATTTTGTCTCACTTTCTTTTTTTGTCACTTTGTTGGGTCTGCTCTATTCTCTTTTCTTCTCTTAGCTATCAACTTTTCTTTGCTTATCTGTCTACTGTTCTCCCTAATTTTCTGCTCATTTCACCACCACTGCCCCCCCCCCATTCCTCACATCTCTCTCTCTCTCTCTCGCTCTCTCTCTCTCTCTCTCTCTCTCTCTCTCTTTCTCTCTCTCTCTCTCTCTCTCTCTCTCGCTCTCTCTCTCTCTCTCTCTCTCTCTCTCTCTTTCTCTCTCTCTCTGCTTCTGCTGTGATTCTTCTCTTCTCTCAATTCCTTGGTCTCTTTTTCACTGTTTGTTCTGTGAGCGCCCTGTTTGATGCTAATAGCATGGGTGCCAGATGGCCAGTTAGATAACGGGATGGAGCTGTTGCCCTGAGTGAATGTTATTTCCATCGAGAGAGAGAGAGAGAGAGAGAGAGAGAGAGAGAGAGAGAGAGAGAGAGAGAGAGAGAGAGAGAGAGAGAGAGAGAGAGAGAGAGAGAGAGAGGGGGAAAGATTTTGTATTTGTTTGTACATGTAAATGACCCCCCAACACACGCACGCACACACACACACACACACACACACACACACACACACACACACACACACACAGACACACACATGCACACGTACGCGCACGGCACGCGCACACACACAAAATGCTCAGGTGTGTGTTTAAAGGCTTCTTTTGATGTCTTCCTTGGTCCTGAAATGCCAAATATGCCCGTGGTGTTCATGCCAAAGCCCCCTGCTGTTATATTGCAGGATGCCCTATTAAGTCTGCAATTAAATATGTATCATTGCTACATATGTCAGAACAGCAATTTGGTGTTAGATAAATATATATTCATCCCGAATGCAATATATGCTTGTCCTGATTTGTCTTCACTTAAGTTGCATGCAGAGACTCCATACACCCTTATGTCTGTCCTTGGTTGGAAACTGCTACTGTTGATTATGAATAATTTGCTTGACTTTGCTTTTTCAATTGTTGAGGCTGTATGTCTTTGGATAATACTGTCTGCTGAACATCGACTTTTTTTAAAGCCGATGCAGACCACTCCTTGTGCACAGTGAATGGGGGTGGGGGTGGGAGACATAGCAATGCGTACGGATCCACGTGTGGAGAAACATGACTATGCTGAGACAAGCTTGCACACTCTAAAATAATGTGTCAGAACTTCAGTGATGTGAATGAATGGTCCGTACACAGTGGTTTGAACTGAACAGCATCAGAGACCGCTAGTATAGTACCACAGAAACATTTGAAACATTTTAAACAGCCAAAGCCTGGCTTAGTTACTTTAAATGCACAGTATGTACATTTTCAAGTTAATTAATCAGCTTAAAGGCTAGCTAATACTAAAATGAGTCATTAATACAGTCAATAGAACAGCCTTTCCACTGCTTTCGCTGTCTGTGGACTGAAAGCTACCACGTTTCAAAGTTGTGCTTTGTGAGAAACTGTTGAGAGAAAGCCAATGGCTAATGCACCATATATCCTAAACAGGCTACTTGCCCTGCCTTTGCCCGATTGAGTTTGACTGGGTCATTATCCAACCCAAGCCAATCTCTCTCTCCCATTCTTCTCCTCCTATCATAATCCTCACTTCCCTATCGCCAACAGAGGCACAAAGCCCCTGACTTGTACACTTCAAGGAGCAGTTCTGCCAATTTCAATATGCTGTTGTATTCGTCACGCTACCCTTGACTTGTCAGTACCCGGTGATGCCACATTTTTCAGCTCAGCCCTTTCCGAGATCTGAGCTATTCTAATGGGGGCAAATTTTGTTTACATTAAAACTTTCTTAACATAGGCCTACTCCAAATGAATTATTTATTTATGAATGATTTATTTATTTCTCTTAACACCATCCTTTAGACTTTCAGTTACATGTCATGAAAAAGGCACACCATTGTGGACAGAAAGGGTCCCCATAAGGAGCTAAATACAAGCTCATAAGCTGCGACCCGAGTCCAAATATGTTGTCTGGTGATGTTGCATAAACTTTTTGATGTTTTTGGGAATAAATGAAGATGGTTTTTTGAAATGTAAACAAACACCTGTCCCCATTACAATGACCAGGATCTCGGAAAAGGCTGCAGGAAAAAAAAAAAATCCAGTAGTAGTGTCCAGGGTAGTGTGAGCATTACCACTGCATATTGAAATTGGCAGAAGTTATCCTTTAAAAAAAATAACTATATTCAAATGCGCTTGGTGTGGTTTAAAACGGTGAGGCCATCATAGCCCCTGGTTGTGTGAGTCAATGGTGCGTTGCAATGACAATGTGCTGTGTTGTGTTACGTGGTCCCCACGTGTCCGTGTTCAGGAGGTGGAAGGAGTCACATGGCTGCCGTCAGGCATACCTGTACTTTTCCGTCATGAAGGGACTCGATGGTATAGTATGGAATGGAGACATAATTAGTCCCCCTGGCCTGAGAGAGAGTGTGTGTGTGTGTGTGTGTGTGTGTGTGTGTGTGTGTGTGTGTGTGTGTGTGTGTGTGTGTGTGTGTGTGTGTGTGCGTGTGCGTGTGCGTGTGCACGTGCTTGCGTGCATGCGTGCGTGAGTGCGTGCCTGTGTGTGTGCCCGCATGTGTGCGCATGTTTGTGTGTGTGTGTGTGTGTGTGTGTGTGTGTGTGTGTGTGTGTGTGTGTGTGTGCGTGCGTGTGCCCACATGTGCGCGCATGTGTGTGTGTGGGGGGGTGAGTGTCAGCCAGCCCAACTATTGTCTCATTTTGATGGTGTGTGCAAATGTCTGCATTTATGTGTGTGTGTGTGTGTGTGTGTGTGTGTGTGTGTGTGTGTGTGTGTGTGTGTGTGTGTGTGTGTGTGTGTGTGTGTGTGTGTGTGTGTGTGTGTGTGTGTGTGTGTGTGTGTGTGTGCCTGCCCCCTGGTGGTTGTATTGGCCATGCTGGGTAATTAATGCCAGTTTAATTGGCCCATGTGGTGCATAGGGCGTGGGATGTGGTGCACTGTTTGGTACACAGTGAGTACCACTTACTCTCTCTGTCTCTGATTCCTCTGTGTGTGTGTGTGTGTGTGTGTGTGTGTGTGTGTGTGTGTGTGTGTGTGTGTGTGTGTGTGTGTGTGTGTGTGTGTGTGTGTGTGTGTGTGTGTGTGTGTGTGTGTCTGTGTGTCTGTGTGTGTGTATGTGTGTGTGTGTGTGAGAGAGAGAGAGAGAGAGAGAGAGAGAGAGAGAGAGAGAGAGAGAGAGAGAGAGAGAGAGAGAGAGAGAGAGAGAATAGTGTGTATAAATGAGTGTGCTGGTGTGTTCATGATGTCATAAAAGCGGTGACGTGACCCATTGACAAGGACAGAGCTGCGCTCCCCTCAGCGCCATGGTCAGAGCCTGTTGCTAAGCACCCACTGCTGCCAGTTGCTAGGCGATGGCTTTGGCGTAGGACAGGCGGGTGAAAATGGATGGGATGGACTGTGTGTTGCCATGACGAACGCAAACACACTCTGCACACACATGCACCCATGCGCAAATGCTCTCCACACACACACACATGGACACAGATACACACATATGCGTGCACTGTGCATAATTGCAGAGTGATTTTGTTGTTGTTGAGTAATTTGGAAACTGCTCTAAGTTGCACACAGTGAAGCAACCTACCGTGTTGCCATGCACTTCCCAGTTCATGCAACTGCTGAAGCAAAATACAGCATGATACCGTAAGTCACCACTTCTTCCTACTTTTCATTGTCCGCTCATTTTGTCTACCACCAATATTAGGCAATTGTGGCCATGTCTGAGCTGACCTGAACTTCACACTGTATATGTTTTCTGAGAACTATTTTGGGACAATTTCCCCATTCTCCCTCTTCACCTTTCAGTGCAAATGGCCACAATTGAATGTCATTTTGTTTAGCTTGCCCAACAGTCTAAGGGTCTACAGTATACTGTACATATATATATATATACTATGTCCTGTGTAGGCTAACATACAGTGCATACTGAGGGCACTTGATCCCAAAGTCTGGTTTGTTTGTAGCATAGTAAACAAAGATAACCCACCTAGTGTCAGAAAGTATTTCTAATTGGCCAGTTGGTGTATAGTTGATACTGGTACTGCTGGAGATCAGACACAAAGGCAGACAGAGGTTTTGTTATTCCCTCTTATTGTTTTTCCTGTTATACCCTCCTCCTTCTGCCCATTGGCCGTAGTAAGTCACTGCTGCTCTGATTGGTCAGCAAAGGCAGTTTGAACAACAACGTTTGGTCTCATCCACAGCCCTCAGCTCTCTGAACAGTTCTGTGCCAGACTAAACCTTTTATGTGATAGTCTGGCTAACCAAGATAGTTCATTCGTATAAGCTAGCTAATTTTTTAAGCTAGTTTGCTTCATATCATTTAGGGCACAGGACCCTAGACTTGGAAGAGGATTTGGGCATGGCATGGATGGAGTGTTTATAAAGTGTGTCAAAGCAACATTTATGAGTTTAAACAATCAAACATTAAGATTTATGTTGTTATGATAAAAAAAGGAACACAGCATCTAAGCAAAGTCTGGGATTACTTTGATATTACACAGTAGACCAGGAACCAGAGACAATTAACAATCCAGTTTGATACAAGTGAAAGGCACCTAAATCAAGTGTTATGGTAGTGATCCATCTGTCCATGTCCATCTATGCGATGCGAACCTTGCAGTGCAACACTAAATGCTATACCACCCTCCTCAAAGAGCATTGATAACAGCTCTTCATGCTTGATATGTGACACTGCTATGTTATGTATTTTGACTGGACCACTGCACAGATCACCCCTGTGTCTTCCTCTGCTATTGGACCCTCGTCTCGCGATATGGTCGTGATAATATAGAGATGAATTCGCATAGACTTGAAGATTTCCCAACTGTAAGATGTTGTCATTGCACTGTGTATCCACAACACTGTGTGGGAGTGAAATTGCTTCTTGTAGAAAATGTATAGGGTAGTGCAGTGCAAAGTTCTAGTCCTGGGGCATGGTTATCATCAGTATCAGTTCTGGCCAGGGATGGTGGTCAAGTGTCGGCTGCTTCGGATCAGCCTCAGGTGATCCATATTAACTAATCCACTCTCCCCACTTCTGATTCGATTGATCAAATTCAAACAAGGCGCCTTTTCTAAAACCCTCCAAAAGTTTGTTCCCAACTCAGTGGTGCTCGCCTCCTCTTATCTCACCCACCACCTCCATCAGCTCCACTGAGTCATGTACGACATGGCATAGGGGACTCTTGGTCATGTCATGTCATCTCATCTCCTAATCTTAGTAAGTTGGCCGGGCATCCCCTAATGCTACTGCTGGCCCCTGGCACTCTTATTTTACATGGTGCTCAGGTAAAACCTGGGGACTCCTCTGAACCTAGCCAGGCAACGCCCTCCTAGTGACGCATTCAGGCCAAGAGCAATGTAAATATAATTTCTGATCTCCGGAAAAATTGGGAACTCCACCCACTTTGTCAGAAACCAATCGACTTCAAGCAGCTCTAACGGCTCTGGGTAGAGGCGTGTTCAAAGCGGTGACATGGTTTAAGCAGAGACATTCTATTGGGACTAAGAACCCATACAGTTTGGGAAATGTTAATGGTTGAAAGTCGATGATAATCAGTCTACTCTGAACCTAGCCATACTGCCAAACAAACTGTTGTGAACATGAACATGCTGAATTTCATTTCTTTTGTTTCTTGACTTAAATGGTCCTGACAAATCAGTGATTTTGGGTCCTTTTCCCTCTGGGTACCCTACAGTAGGTTGGCTAATGCCTGTTCAGGTCACCCCATGATGATGATGGTGATGCAGTTACTTCTGCTATTGCTGCTGATACTGCTACTGCTGGAGGCTGTGTGTGTGTGCGTGCGTGCATGTGTGTGTGTGTGTGTGTGTGTGTGTGTGTGTGTGTGTGTGTGTGTGTGTGTGTGTGTGTGTGTGTGTGTGTGTGTGTGTGTGTGTGTCTGTGTGTGTGTGTGTGTGTGTGTGTGTGTGTGTGTGTGTGTGTGTGTGTGTGTGTGTGTGTGTGCGTGCGTGCGTGCGTGCGTGTGCGTGTGCGTGTGCGTGCGCGTGCACGTGTGTGTGCCATGGTGGACTGCTTGCTGTCTGGGAGTGTTGCCTCTGATACACACACCTCCTCCCACGCTTCAGCTGGTTCACTACAAGCGGAGGAGGAGCAGGAGGAGGCACAGGCCCTAGGAGTCTGTGGTGATGGAATATAAAAATGTTGAATATAGAACAGAGCATCCTTTATTTGTCATTGTCATGAGTGCAACGGAATTAAGTGCAGCCACAGATACTCTAGGAAGACCAGATACGCCACTGGTTGATTTCACGGTGTATTTCCGGTTGCCGAAACGAGGCAGGTTTGTATTAGTTCTATGGCAGATTTAGAACTGAAGGGGCAGTTCCACCCTTGTCCACGTGGTGGCCCGGAGACCAGAATGAATGGAGTCCTATGGAGCAAAACCCCTCATGGTGCCTTTATCTCAGTATATGATTTTTTCTTGTGTAATTCGGATGTTGCTTTCGAAAGACTATATATAGAAAATACCCACGGCTGAGTTTTAGATCTTTTGAGCCACGCACATGCTTAAAAAGTGATTTTTAAGTGTCTATGACGTCACATCCTTAGCAAAATGCTAGCGAGTAGTGAGCAACAAAAACGCCTCCTGTAACAAATCAAACGGACATATGTGCTTTTTTATTTTACCGTTGAGTGAAACCCTTATTGAAATCTCCAGAACGACATTCAAATCTGAGCTTTGTTGATGAGACCTGGGTGAAAATTAAGATTTTTAGCATCTAGCTCCATTGGGTCCCATTCATTCTGGTCTCCGAACCATAGAACTAATACAAACTAATACAAACAACTGGTACAATAGGGCTAAATAGCGAGTGGCTAGGCTGTTCTTATAAGGGCTGTGGTGCAGCCCTCATTTGTTGAGCAATATAGTACATGATTAGGAGAAAAAAGAGATTGTGTCCCTTGAGGACATTAAAAAAGTGCAGAAGAACTCACGCATATCCCAGCCACACACATCCAGACATACAAGGAAACCCTCTCACACCCACCCATGTCCCACTAACTGTTTTTAGCCCATTTGTCTGCCTGTACATCCAAATCTAATGCTTGATGGTAGGAGTTCAAACTGTTAATGGCCTGAGTGTAATATACGTATCTATCCGAATGTGAGGTGGTGTAGAGAATGTTACACTGAACTAAGGCAGCAAAGAGAAGACATTATCTATGTGCAACATAAGGCATTAGCAGTAGCAGAAGCTTCTTCAGTGGATTGTTACGTTGTTGACAATGATTCTGATTGATTGCTGGTCCATCGAGTTGTTCATGCACTTAGGGTCTGAACTCTTTGAAATGTAGTCCTCCTCCATCTTCCTTCTCGTCCTGTTCATGTTGTCTGACAGAAGGTGAAATAGTGTAATGATATGATAATAAAAATATGGAAAAAGTTGTAAAGGCATGTCAGAATGGCAATGGACAGTTCGTAATGCATTTCTGAAGTCGTTCAGTGAGTTTACATTTAATTCAGAATAAAAATTGATTCTGCTTTGACAAAATCCTACACATAACAATTTGGAAGTAATCTTATTCAGAATTAAACATTATTCTGAATAAAATGGGTGGTTTATTCCTCTATCATATAAACAGTTTATTCTGCTTTAAAACAATTCCGTTCCACACATGCTCGTTGCAATGCAATGACAGAAGAGGCAACAACATAGACAGAGTGAATGCCTCCTTCTGTCCAATCGAATCACTTTCTGATCCCCATATGTTGATCAGCATTAAATGAAAGTTCTTCATGTAAACTGAAGGAGGATCATTTAATTTCAAACTAAATTAAGAATTAAAAACACAATGTAAAAATGGCATCTGTAGGATATTGTAGAAGGATGCAATAGTAGTAAAGTCTTGTCACTGGCTAGGACAGTGTTCCAGTGGCGGAACTGTGCACATGATGAGGCCAGAAGGATTTAAAGGGTAACGTCTGCCAATTTCAACATGTAGTTGTGATGCTCACACTTCCCTGGACTTGTCAGTACCTGAGATTTTTTTTTTTCTTCAGCCTTTTCCGATATTCTGGTCAATGTAATGGAGGCAGAGTTTGTTTACATTTTAAAAAACAGATTTATTCCCAAAAATATGCAAAAGGTTATGCAACATCAGCAGACAAGTAGCAAACAGCGATACCTTTTGGGAAAATATTTGAAGTGGGCCTATGTTAAGAAGGTTTTTAATGAAAACAAAATCTGCCCCCATTAGAATAGCTCAGATCTGGGAAAGGGCTGAGCTGAAAAATGCAGCATCACCGGGTACTGACATGTCAGTCAAGGGTAGCGTGAGCAATACATCAGCATATTGAAATTGGTAGAAGTGCTCCTTTACTACAACTTCAAACTGAGCTTGACTAAATGAATGGCTACTTTGTATTCTTGTGAAGTTGTTTAGCATACAGTACGGTTTCATTGCCAAAGGCCACCAGCACCTCTTCAAACAACAGCATCTACCTCATGGGCCATCCCAAAAATAGTGTGGACTGGGTGGGTTCAGTTTTAGGTTAAGCTATTGTTCAAATTCAAATACCTCATGTAGACTTAAAGTCAGCTCGACCGTTTAAATGAAATGTTTAAAATGTTTATTTAACAGGTTCATACTGTATGTGCTAATAGCAAAGTTACTGTCTGCTTATGAGGTGTCATTGGTGGGGTTTACTCGAAACACTAACCTCACATGTAGGCTACTATTTTTGCACTGGTATACTTCAAATCTTGTACAGTATCTTGTATAACAAGTCCAGAACATTCCTTTTCACTCCTAATGAAGAACGTAACCTTATGTTACTGAAAGCCATTTCATCTGTCCTTGGTAGCACAAAGGGTCCAGTTTTAGTCATGTGAAGCATTTGAAGTGTTCACCACACTTTAACGACATTATGTTATCAGCTCTTAATCTTATTTTACAATCAGCATTTATTCACTAATAAAAGGTATGCCTGAACTTCGCATCATTTTTTCCCCATTCTAATACGTGAGAGTGGCATCTGGTGTCCTCAGCTAACTCAACGTGGGTTGGCCTACGCCCACAGCTGACCATACACTCAGAGGACACTAACACTGTTACTTTTATCCACGTAGAGGGCAAAGAGAAGCGGGGGAGCTGAGAGAGAAGCCTAAAAAAGAGAGGTAGAGCGGGGAGAGGAAAAGAGAAGAGCGGGAAAGGGATGTGGGTAGGCAGAGAGAGAGAGAGAGAAAGAGACAGAGAGAGAGAGAGAGAGAGAGAGATCTACCGGTCGGGGGCAAGCAAGAGAGGAAGATGCAGAGAGAGGGGGGTGTGGAGGTGTGGAGAGAGGGAGTGAGAGATGGAGAGGGGGGGGAGAGGAGGGAGGTCACATGAGACAGAAGAGTGACAGAAGTGATTACAAAGAGCAAGGAAGGTAATGTGAGGGGGGAAGTTACATGCGGTGATCCTGAAACAAGACATTCAACACGACAAACCTCCTGATCTGTCTGCTTTACAACATGGACCCTGGGGAATTAATGTGACACATACACACAGGGCTCTAAATTAACACACGCCAACCCGCCAAACACGGGTGAAAATTAATTTTGGCTAGTAGAAAAAAATACCTACCCGCCAATTTGGCTAGTAGCGCCCGAGTACAGTAAATTATGAACGGTAAACCGCTGCTCTGACGAACGTTAGACGGCGAGATTTCCTACATTACCCATGGACCCTAGCGTCACGAGGTAGCCTCCCACCGTGGGCTTTCCAGTGCAGAGAGCGGCAACTCCATGCTATTGCGCGCGCCAGGTTTGAAAACATTTCAGACGACCAGCCTTCTGTCAGCTAAGCTGCGCTCACACTATTCTGACAGGCAGCTCTCCTCCTATGCTCTCGTCGCTTTCGCTACAACCTTTTTTAACGTCACTACTGCTATTATTACTATATGAACCTTGCTGTAACAGGCTGCATTTTTGAAGCAGCGAGGCCCTGACCGTTTCAATAACAGGACGCAGATTATGCATAGAGCTACTTCTGTTCTGTAGACTATGTTTTGTGCGAGTGATGAGAATGTGTCGGGGGTTAGAGCAAGGTTCTGTGTGTTGGTGAATGCTAGTAGTAATTCTAACCGTAATAATAGTGACGTTAAAAATGAGTGGTTGTGGAACGAAATAGCGACAAGGGCAGAGGAGGAGAGCTGACTCTCAGAGTAGTGTGACCGTAGCTGTCAGTTCAGTTGTCTTCTGAAATGTTCCGAGTCCTGGCGCAACTAAGTTGGATAGCCCACGCCATCGTAAAGACAAAAAAAGCAACCAACGACGAAGCTGTGGAAGTAACAAAGGAAGCGAAGATTCCCGAGATATTATTTACTTTTAGTTAAACTAGGCTTCTTGTCATTTTGTTGCGCGTGGTAGAGAAGAACTCCTCCTCTCTCCCCTCCTTTTCCTCTCATCTCTTCTGTGTGGTTTGGCTGTGTGCTTGGTTACTGTATGTTAAAGGTCTTTTATGTGAGTGGCTTGTGTGATGTGATTCAGCTGTTTTCAGAGGAATTGAACAAAAACTAATCAAATTGATTAGGCCTAAGTAATGAAAGTAAAAAATAAAGCAGAAGTTAAAAAATAATTAAAAAATATATAGGCTATAATATGCTTATTATGTAGGCATATAGTAGGCTAGCCTATGCAGGCCTATAGTGTATCTGTGTTGTAGAAATAGTTGAACAAAATGACCATAATAATAATAAAAAAACTAGCCTAATGCATAGTTTATTTTGGCGAGATAAAAAAAAAATGGCTAGTTGAACTTCTGTTTGGCTGGTAAGAAAAAATGTCCACTAGCCAAATTGGCTGGTGGTGGAAAAAGTTAATTTAGAGCCCTGCATACACATACACATTACACACACGTGCGCACCACACACACACACACACACACAGATACATACACTCACACACATACACACACACACACACACACACACACACACACACACACACACACACACACACACACACACACACACACACACACACACACACACACACACACACACACACACACACAGAGAGAGAGAGAGAGAGAGAGAGAGAGAGAGAGAGAGAGAGAGAGAGAGCTATCACCATCTCATGGTAGTGTGAACCAGATTGTTGGCAGCAATGTGTCAGGATTAGTCGTATGATATCAGGTTACTGGTGGATAGGGCCCGACATTCACTGACTCACTACAGGCCATGACACACACACACACACACACACACACACACACACACACACACACACACACACACACACACACACACACACACACACACACACACACACACACACACACACACACACACACACACACACACACACACACACACACACACATTATACTGGTGTCATACTCAAATGCGGTGCCTCCATTATGAACATTCTGAAGTATGGAAAGGGTAAAATCTTACCATAGCTATTTTTAAAAATATATATATTTTTAGGGGCTTTCATGCCTTTATTTGATAGGACAGTCTGAGATGGTGACAGGAAGCGAGTGGGACAGAGAGACAGGGTGGGATCGGGAAATTACCCCGGCCGGACTCGAACCGGGGTCCCCGTGGGCATGCAAGCCCAAATGTGGGGGGCTTAGCGCGCTGCGCCACAGTGCCCCCACCATAGCTATTTCTGTAGACAATGTCTTGGTTATGTGGTAAGATGCAAATGTATGAGTGAGGCTCTGAGAAACTGTTGGTGTCATGCTTTAGAATTGATAGTTATGTGGACTTAAAAATAATCAGGGCAACAGTGTGATTAAATGCAGTGCAATAGTACAACCACTTTTGTACGCAGATCAGGTGGCAGATACACACACACACACACACACACACACACACACACACACACACACACACACACACACACACACACACACACACACACACACACACACACACACACACACACACACACACACACACACACACACACACACACACACACACACACACACACACACACACCAGGATGTTCTGTGTTGCTTTGCCTCGATCATCACACCTGGCGTGTGCGTTTGAAGCCAGGCTAAAGGCTGTCGGCAGGGAAGCTCTGATCCCTCGCATGCATGCTGCGGGCCCAGTCTGTTTGACTGCTGCATGCCCTCAGGGGTGTGTATGTGTGTGTTTTGTGTCTTAGAGGGGGTGACTGTCTGTCTGCCTTTGACCTGTAGCAGTCTAAAACCCAACAGTATTTTCACTCACAACCGCCGCTTTAACTCGACAGTAAGAAAAGTCAAATGCTAATGGTAAGTAGGGCTGCACAATTAATCGAATTTTAATCAAAATAATCGTTATTAATAATCGAAATCGTGATTTTGATCAAAATAATCGTGATTATGTTTTTTTTCATAATCGTGCAGCCCTAATGGTAAGCATGACAAATGATAGGCCTAAATAAACCGCGGTGAGATACCCACTTAGAGACAGTGCACAATACAATGTCCAGTGTACAAAGTCAATATCTAATCCTCCTCGTTTTGAATGCCAACTGAGGTTTCGTTCATGATCTCTGTTGATATATGTTTGTACTCTGATTGTTTCTAAGCGATGAAAATCATACTGTACACAGGATATGGTGTACACGTTCAGAGTTGAGGTTGAAGCTCATCTTAGCATGCGATCTTCCCTCAGAGAGCACGGTGTAGTGCTCATGACTTTTTCATACGGTCATTCACACGAAAGTGCACACACCATTTCAGCTTTGTCTCTCTGTGCCATCATCGAATATCAACAACTTAACCCCACATCAAGCCCTCAACAGTTGGAGCCAATAATTTTGCACCCTATTTTCTTCACTCCACCATGATTTCTCCGCAGCCCCTTCATGCACGCCTTACCTCCCGTTGCACGCTGTAATAGACATCGAAAGTTAACTACTATAGTACTACACTACTATGACAGTGCCTGGGGGCCTTAAATAATACATTCCTGTTACCATTCTGGTAACAGCTAATTTATAATGCCGTGTCTAAAGGGGTTAAGAAGTTCAGATGAAAACACCTTGGGAGTCTAAAGGAAGTGACATGGAACTGGAAAAAATGTGCTTCCCAATGTACAAGCAACCAACCTAAGAAAAAAATGGGACTACAGTAATATGTAACCCTGCTTCGCTTTGCAGCGCAGCACTCACACAGTTTATCTAAAGCTAGACTAACAGATGCCTACCTTCATGCTCTCCATGAAGTCACGTCACTGGAATAGATCTTCAAGGGTTTATTTTCGTGGCCCATTTAGACACGATGGGGAGTTAA
>NC_085880.1:25110281-25117781 GCF_034702125.1 Engraulis encrasicolus
GGCTAACAACTTCTCTTTTGAGAAATGCACCCCTGGCTGCCCAAGACAGACTGTGCCATCTGAGAGGAACATTGGAGACAGCCAGAGCAGAGCGGCACTTCCTGACACGCCACGGGCAAAAAAATATATGAGGGCATTAGGAGAAACTATTTAAGGCCCACCTGAGGCCCTGCCAGCCAGCCGGCAGCGAGGAGATAGGCTCATATCTCTCTCCCATGGCACCGGAGGAGATGAAGATGAAGGATATTTTTATATCCATTGGCCATGTCAGATACGATACAGTACATTAAGCCGTCTTGCCACAAAGGGAGAGGAAGAGCAGACACTGTAAAGCATTTGATGTTTTTTTTGTTAATTAAATAATTGTCTTGATTTGTCACATCATTTTTTGCTTTTTATCTTTTTTTGCATAATGGTTATCATGGTTGTACAGTCATTGGTGTGTGTTGATTTGTGGTTGTCTTCTGTCAAGAACATTGCTTATAAATGGTGGTTCATGATGCAACAGCCTATCCATACTAAATGACTTGGCAGTTTTGAAGGGCATTGTCACAAAATGCGTTCACAATCTGAGCACCTAACTCAGAGACGAAGAGAGATGTGGTATGACCTCTGCATTTGAGAAGGAGACTTGGGCTCAGTACTTGAGCTCTGCATTAGTACCATCTAGTGGCCAGTTAAGGAAGCACTGATGCTTGGAAAATAACTGCCGGGTCACCTGAAGACAGTATATTTGGATGCGCACTAAATCTACCTTGAGCGTTAGTTCTGGCAGGCCATTATAGTCAAGAGCTTGCCGCTTCTACCTGTAATTTGTCTGAGGTGTTCTGGATCAGCTAATCAACTCTCCTTACTCCTTACAGTTTTAAATTCTCTGTTTTGTTCCCAACTCTTGGCTGCTCGCTTCTTCACAACCCACCACCTCCCCTGCTCCACCTTGTCGTGTATGACTGACATGACATACGTAGACTACTCCTTGTCATGTCGCCTGCTCTGTTCGTGGGGGGATTATTTTCTATCCTATTCTTAAATTGGGTGAGCATTCTCTACGCTGCTGCTGTCCCCTGAATCTGTACTTTCCTTGGTGCTCTTGGAAAACCAGGGGACTCCTTTGAACAGAGCCACACAGAACAATCTAATTCTCTAATAGCTATTCAATAAAGAAATTGCATTTATAATTTCTTGTCTCATGTTTCTTGACTGTAATGGACCTGACAAAACTGCAGATTTGTGTTTGTTTGTGAGCCAACCGTGGTCTTATAGTTAGAAAGCTTGTCTTGGAATTTGAATCAGCAAACCAGTATTGCGTACCTCAGTAACTGTAAATCAAGCTACTTCAGATGATAGTACCGTCTAGATTAAGCATTATGTACTATAATGCAATGTTTTTTTGTGTCTCTCAGCTGCAAAAGGTCCTGAAAAGGATGAGAGTGGACCAAAGTGTCTGATAAATGTAATGGAATGTACCTTGTACAGTAATATAATGTACTGCCAAGGAGTTGATGATTTGACGATTTCTGTTTGTTTGTTTGTTTCTTTGTGTCTCAGCTGCGACAGGTCCTGAAAATGAGGAGCGTGTGTTTCGGGAGCGCATGCGGCCGCGGAAGCGCCAGGGGGCCGTGCGGCGGAGGGTCCATCAGGTTAACGGACACAAGTTCATGGCCACCTACCTGAGGCAACCCACATACTGCTCCCACTGCAGAGACTTTATATGGTGAGCCTCTCGCTCTAGTTCTCTCCCTCCCCCATGGACACTCTTTCTTTCTCTCTCCCTACCTCTCTCTCACACACACAGATATACTTTCTCAAGGTGTTTTCAGGCTGGTCCCGGTCCCACCGTCAGTTCCCGCTAGCCTAGAAATCTAGACACCCCTGCATAGTGGCTGCAAGGGGTTTAGCTCGCTAGGCTAAGTTCCCGCACCATTTACAGTACACTGGTAGCCAAAATGCTAACCAGGATGCTAGTAGGGTGCCAAACGGATTGATATTCTGACGTCTATGTTCTTGTCATGGCTCACTTGGAAAAAGGTTTACTCGGTTTGCATCAAATGCCACATTTTCTGTTTCTGGACCACATCAGTGGGTTTAACATCAGGCATGGTAACTGGCATCTGTTCTCTATCGGCCTGCAAAAAAATCTGAGCTGTTAGTACTCAGTATGCTGACTGACAGTATGAAGCATGAACACTTGAAGTACCTTTGATTCTCTCTCTCTCTCTCTCTCTCTCCCTCTCTCTCTCTCTCTCTCTCTCTCTCTCTCTCTCTCTCTCTCTCTCTCTCTCTCTCTCTCTCTCTCTCTCTCTCTCTCACACACACACACACACACACACACACACACACACACACACACACACACACACACACACACACACACACACACACACACGCACACACACACACACACACACAGCAGGGTACTGTACAGACATAATTGGCATGGGTGCACACTCTCTGAAACACCCACCACTGCATGCGCTGGCCTTGGTTTGAGAAGCGTAAGCGCCCTCATTGGAGATTCTGTTGTTGTCATAGCGACAGTGGGAAAAGCCCCAGGGCTGGAGGAGATGGGAGCAACAATGCTGCTTTATTGAGTGTGTCGCTGCCCACACACACACACACACACACACATGCACACACATGCACACACACACACACACACACACACACACACACACACACACACACACACACACACACACACACACACACACACACACACACACACACACACACACACACACACAGGACCACTTACAGCTTTCCCTCGGCCCAGGTCAAAGTCTTTCGAAAGGTCTTGGGGCCCCCCTCTCCCTGTGCCTGGTAAAACTGACCCTTTTGTCCCCAACTGTCAGCTTCCCTACACACACACAGGCACGCACGCACACACGCACACATGCGCACACACACACAGAGGCAAGCCAAACTGTTCACACCAGTGCTTACCAACACAATATGCATATACATATTCAAGCATTCAGTATAGCGTATGCAGCAAAGACCTTCAGACACGCATAGACATGATGAGAATTTCAGACAACCAGAAAATTACTCATGAGGACAATTAGATAATAATGACAATGTTAATCCGTCTAATCCTTCTAATACGGTCTGGCTTCTCACCCAGTCTCACCCTTGCCTTGCTCACACATTCCCAGCTGCACAGCCATGCAAACTCACATGAGAAAATGACACAGCATACATTTTTACCTCCCATTTGCCTCATCCTAACTGATACGTACTACATACACAGTCACACATGTGCGCACACTCAGTATTGTTCTCTTGGGGCCCACAGATAATGGTTAGATATGTTGATATGATATGATATGATATGATATGATATGTATATATATTTTTTTAGGGGCTTTCATGCCTTTATTTGATAGGACAGTCTGAGATGGTGACAGGAAGCAAGTGGGACAGAGAGGGACTCGAACCGGGGTCCCCGATATGATAATTTTATTATGTTGATATGATGTTACAGTAAATTGGGTTACAAACTTCGGATAATGAAAAGAATGCACACACACTTACGCACACACTTGATTCACCCACACACATATGTACACACGTACGCTTGCATGACTATACAGTTCAGATGGTATGGTGAAGCAAAAGATATCCCAAATACTTGCACGTCGCATGATTGGATGTTTTGATATGGTATGTTGATATCGCAAATACTTGCATGGTAGTAACCTGTTTCTGTATCTCTTACAGGGGAGTTCTTGGGAAGCAAGGTTACCAGTGTCAAGGTAAAGCAGCCTTAAGTATCCATTCTTTGTGTGTTCAAGTATTCCAAAGCAAATGTCATTATTGATAAGCAAGGGTTTGAATCATATTATATCCATTTAAGTGTGTCATCATTAATGTATTTGCAAGACAAAGCTATACACCTAGACAGACACCGTTCTGATGTTTGTATGGACTACACATGCATAGTACATGGGTCCGTTCCGTGACGTTTCAGCAGTAGCACACGTCAGGGCTGCGCAACGACACCCAGTGTCCAGTACTATTGTATGGAATTTTTTGTCTGTTTTTAGTGGAGTATCTAAGAAGCATTTTCATTGCAGTATATCAACCACCAATTACAAATTAAGTCATGGGCATTAGATGCCGTTGTGCCATTGTGCTGTTGTGCTACCCGTGCTTCAGCCCCCCCCCCCCCCCAATTTTTTTTAACCCACATGTACAGCACATACTATGCATACATGTTTAAAATGGAGCGAGTAATAAGCTGTGGTTCTCTGTCCTGCAGTGTGCACCTGTGTCGTCCACAAGCGGTGTCATGAGCTGATCATCACAAAGTGTGCTGGCCTGAAGAAGCAGGAGGATGTAGCTGAAGAGGTGGGACAAGTTGTATGGAACTAGCTCTTCGCTTCTTTTACTGTAATGAAAAAGACATCCACTATAATACTTCTGATAAATTGTATCTATACAGTCAGTATAGTATTTATACAGTACTTTTGTCCGCTTAAAATGGGTGATCTTAGTCATAGATCTTTAAAATTCGGTTAGTAGTGGGGGGTGCTGTGGCGCAGCGCGCTAAGCCCCCCACATTTGGACTTGCATGCCCATGGGGACCCCGGTTCGAGTCCGGCCGGGGTCATTTCCCAACCCTGCCCCATCTCTCTCTCCCAATCGTTTCCTGTCTCCTCTCATACTGTCCTGTAATAATAAAGGCCAAAAAGCCCCCCCAAAAAAGAAGAAATCAACAGCATCAACAATTTTCTAGTCATCTCCAAAAAACATGATCGCATAATGGCATTAGCCTGACTGTAGTTATACCCATTCTTTCCCATATTATTGTATTTGATAACACTGTACCGTGTATTGATATATTGTACTGACGGATGATGTACTGTTTTGTTATATTGCACTGATGGAGGATATCATGCCTTTTTTGAACATGTGGCTTACTGTGTCTGTATGTGTGATGAGATTTTATTCACAAAGTGGTCCTTTGTCTCCCCCTGCAGGTGGGGTCACAGCGCTTCAGTGTAAACATGCCCCACAAATTCAGTATCCACAACTACAAAGTTCCCACCTTTTGTGACCACTGCGGCTCTCTCCTCTGGGGTCTGCTCAGGCAAGGCTTACAGTGCAAAGGTGAGTCTCACTGCTGCATCTTGGGACATGAAGTCTCAAACCAGACACGGGTAAAAGCATGCATCTGCTGCATAAAGCAGGCACACACATGAACTCAAGCATGTCTCTCTCTCTCTTTCTCTCTCTCTCTTTTCTCTCTCTCTTGCTCTTGCTCTCTCTCTCTTATGCTAGCAAGCACACACACGCACAAACACACACACACACACACACACACGCATACACACACACACACACACACACACACACACACACACACACACACACACACACACACACACACACGCATACACACACACACACACACGCACGCATGCACACACACACACACGCACACACAAATATACAGTATATCAGTCGCATGAATGCATACTCACATTTATAATTTGTAGCGGGTGGTCAGGTTCAAGCAGCCTTCAGTAAATTGCTTAATTGGGCAGGGAAATTGCGGCATTTCAATTATGTGATGTTCTACAAGTCATCCGTTTAGCTCCAGCCTACTGGACTCATCATCATTTCTCCCTACTCTCTCTCTCTCTCTCTCTCTCTCTCTCTCTCTCTCTCTCTCTCTCTCTCTCGCTCACTCTCACTCTCTCTCTCTCTCTCTCTCTCTCTCTCTCTCGCTCTCGCTCTCTCTCTCTCTCTCTCTCTCTCTCTCTCTCTCTCTCTCTCTCTCTCCCTACTCTCTCTCTCTTCCTCTCTCTCTCTCTCTCTCTCTCTCTCTCTCTCTCTCTCTCTCTCTCTCTCTCTCCGTTTCCCCACCCCCATGCCATTACTGTAATGTCTGATGATGAAGCTCATGCGGTACAGTACATTGTTTATAATCCATGCTGAAGTGGGCTGCAAACTAATTGTACACTGCATTAGACAACAGAACTTTGTTTGCTGAATTTCTATCCCTCCCACTTCAATACCCTTTTTCTGACACCACCCATATTTTAGTTTAATTTATTTGATAGGGACAGATACATAACATGTAGGTTGCAAACAGCAAGCATCGTAGCATTTATAGCCAAAAGCTTATTTCCAATGCCCGTCCCCAGATATTATGTATATAAATATGTTGTGAAATATCGATTATTTTTGTGTTCTGTTATACGTTAGATGCAAATGATTGCTCTCTCTCTCTCTCTCTCTCTCTCTCACACACACTCTCCAATTGTTTCCAACAGAGTTTGGTATAGCTTGTCATATTATGTTCACATATATTTTTTTGACCATGTTAGTAATTAGTAGAAGAAGGACAAGTTATTGTGACATGGCAAAGTACAGTGATATGTTGAGAGCATGACTCTAATGGGAAGATGCCTTTCACCACTTAAATGAGGATATTAATGAATGCTCTTCCATGTGCTTTTCCTGCCTTCTCTTGCCTTTCCCTCCAGTCTGTAAGATGAATGTACACAGACGCTGTGAAAGTAACGTGGCCCCCAACTGTGGGGTGGACGCGCGGGGCATCGCTAAGGTGCTCTCAGACCTGGGGGTCACGCCCGACAAGATCTCCAACACAGCACAGAGGAGGAAAAAGGTGATCCTTTTTTTCTGTTTCAAACTCATACCAAAAATGTATGATGTGTGGTAGTCATGGGCAACCTGGCTTCAAAATCTCTGATAAAGTGACAGGTATAATTTGTTCCAGCTAGGCTACATGCTAATTCAGAGTATGCTGTATACTGTATGCCAATTAATTACAATAAATGAGTTAGATGTGTTAAGTTACACACACGTCGCTGCTAGTTACTCGCTCAGCGAATGAACTCAATAGAATGTCAATGTGTTCCAGCAAGACTAGCAGGCGAGTAGGCGAGTACTGTACAAGCGATGCGATGTGGGCGGATCCCGAGTTGAAAATATTTTATCTTCGAGCGAGGCGAGTAAGCGAGTAACCAATTGGAATGCAGAGTTCGGTACTTCTCGCCTGTTCATTGGCAGTTAAAGCCGCGGGAACTTTCAGCGAACGTTCCATGATAGAGTGGCGAGTAGGCGAGCAAGCGAGAAGCTAGTAAATAGCAGCGATGTGTGTGTACGGCCCTTTACAGGGGTTAGTTGTCGAAATAGAAGTAGGAGAAGTTACTGTCAAAATAGTATCATGACACAGTCATGGACAAATCATAAACATTATGTCAATGTCATAAATGATTTATGGTCATAAAAAGTTGACATTGTTTGGGCTGTCTTTACCATAACTAAAAGACACAAAATGTTCATGACATTGATATAATGTATATGACATGTTCATGAATGTCGTTTCGACACTGTTATGACACGATCATGCCATACGCATGATGCCGGCATCAAAGTGTCAGGTAAAGTGTTCAAGTAAAGTGTTACCACATCATTACTGGAGACATAGCTACCATTGTGGACACTAAGGTCATCTCCTCTGTATGA
>NC_085880.1:25120281-25150281 GCF_034702125.1 Engraulis encrasicolus
AACGCACTCTGCTTTGTCATAGCAATGTCGTTTGGATGTAGTTGAGTGTTTTCAGCAAAGAGAATAGGCCCGTTGATGGGCCCATCTGCAGTAAGAGGATAGTTCAAGCTTTCTGCTTAAAGGGAAGGCTGCGTATGTGTCACAAAGGAGTTTGACTGACTGTCATGCACAATGAAGTCAAAAAAGTACATGTAGCCTGCTGTATATGTATGTGTAGAGTTTGAATGTAGAGCTGTTTGTGTGTCAGGCCCTCTGTAGTAGGTGATGTTGTTGGAGTTGTGTGTGTGGTTGGTGGTGTAGGTAGTCTCAGTTTATTTTTATTTTTTTAATCAAGAAAAGCTGTACATTAAATGACATGTAGAGTGCATGTAGAATTTGAATGCATATTGAACACCTGAAAAGGATGGTGCATGTGATACAGTATGTCCTTCCAACCTCTCTCACCTGGCTGAGTTCTGCAAGTAGGAGAGGACAAACAATGCCAATAAGCAGATACTAGACACTAGATAGATAAGATTTTCGGATGAAGTAATGGTTGCAAAAGGAGCCACAGGTAGCTAATAAACAGGCTCACATAATTTTGCATTTATTACATTTTCGGTTTTGTGAAATAACCACCTTTGTTCAACTACATAATGGAAAAATGTGTATTTTGTGTGTGTGTGTGTGTATCCAGTATTTTAAAAGTGTTCTGTACAAATTAGGATTTGAATGTCTGTGAAATAAGGTTCTTTTCATGTTCTATCCAAAACCATGACCATGTCTGGAGGGTTCACATATTTTCAAGCAGCACTTAACTAACTGTACATAACCATCTTTTGGAGAGAAAGATACCCCAAACCCTGCCGACCCAATGCAAAGGAGTGTGTTCAAGTTCGGTCTCCTAAGGGGCTGTTGTCCCCTCCTTTTCCTTCTCTTTCGTTTGTGTTTGGTTGCGGCTTGAATAAGATGTGGACTACCGCCATCTACAGTGCTAAGGGAACTCCATTTATTCTCAACCTAAAGTCTCCTGAAGGTCTCCTAACCGAAGGTCTCCTAAAGGGGCGTTCACTTAACGTCACATGGTTCCCGGAAAAGTATGGGTTTAATTTATCTTGCTGTATTAGAGGATCTTTGCTTTACATGTCTATGAGGTGTACGCGGTTAAGTGATGTGTCTCTGGCGCCCTCTAGGTGATGCTGGCGGAGCTGCGGGGTACGGACGAGGTGTACGCTGTGAAGGTCCTGAAGAAGGATGTTATCCTGCAGGACGATGACGTGGACTGCACCCTGACAGAGAAGCGCATCCTCGCACTCGCCAGGAGACACCCCTACCTTACGCAACTCTTCTGCTGCTTCCAGACTAAAGTAAGGAAAAACATATTGTGCGTACGTGTGTGTGTCCATGCATGCATGCGTCCCTGTGTGAGTGATTGTGTGTGTGTGTGTGTGTGTGTGTGTGTGTGTGTGTGTCTTTGTTTTATGGTGTGTGTGTGTGTTGTGTCTGTATGTGTCGAGGTGGTGTGTGTGTGGTGTGTGTGTGTGTGTTGTGTGTGCCTGTGTGTGTTGTGTGTGCCTGTGTATATGTGTGCCTGCCTGTCTGTCATACTGTGTAGGGCGATACAAGGGCATTGCAATCATGACACGTCACACTCACCCCAATCTTTCTTCATGTTGTTTCTTTATTTTGCATCAGGCTGTTCTTACTAAACCTTAGTTTCAGAAATGTTATCTACTATGGCTAGGACTCGTACATGCTTCATGCTTTCATGATCCTATAAGTCAAGTCAAACCACGTCAAAGTTAGCCTATTTATTTGTCCCAAAGGGGGGAATCGATTTGTAGCAGGTATTTAGAAACAGACATCAGACACCAAATATTAAAAACAACATAAATACAGGTGCATAAGCCAACTCAGCACATACACATAAGTCCCCAAAGCGTTACACATAGAATAGAATGAATAGAAAGAATAAGAGGATAAAAGAATAAGCGCAAATAAAAAAAAATAGCATCAAGATACCAGTCAAAGAGTCCAGTGTGCAAAAATGCAAAAAAATAAAAAATAAAAGTATTGTGTAGTATTGTTTCATGTCCACAAGGGGGCAGAAGAGGCTTTCTTTTGAATGGAGGATCGCAGGGGAGAGAGCAAGAGAGAGTGCGGGGGTTCAGACCACTGGCTGTGTTTTTCCAGCCATTACTGTGCATCTCTCTGTACATCTGTCACTTTGTCTGATCAAGTGAACTCTGATAAATGAACAACAAAGTCCTAAAGTGACATAATGTCAAGAGTAGCAGCTGTTGCATATTTAACACTTTACATTCATAACACATAGGGACGCAGCAAAGTATGACTGTAGAAGATTATGGGACATGTAGGATCGAGTCCTAAATATGATTTTGTTCAACAGAAGGGTGCAATGGGTTACCAGCATTCGGAAACTTCTGTAATGCTGATTTCAATGCAATTATTTAATGATTCACTAAGTCTCAGAAAAAAAGCATCAGTTTAAGTGCCAGTACTCAGCCAAGAAAAGTTGAAATGCAGTATGGTATGCCATAAAAAGTCCTGGTGCTCTAGAGGCCAAAATTCAGAAGTGCTGGTACTCTGCACCAGAGGTCTCAAAAGTAAAAGTAAAAGTGACAAAAAAAGAAAGTTTCCTTGCAACACTGGTAACTTATCTGAGTAACTAGTAGACCTGTGTACTTGTCTTATGATTAGCTCACTCTGCGCTGGTTGGATCCAATTTGTTGTGGGTTCTTGTTAGGTTTATATTGTTTATCGGTAACAACACAGTCAAGCTACCTCATTAGGTACAATGGAGTAACTGGTGTAACCACTATGTAATATCATGTGGTATTGTACTTACACCATAAATATGTACTTGTTACTTTTACTTACTTTGACACTCTGCTCTTTAATATGTGGTGCCCTACTTTGGTGCCTACTTTGCCCACCGAAACGCAACTCACTAGATGCTCCTGTTTTAAGCACGTTGTAGGTAACAGTTCTAAAGCTTGTAGTGTGTGTGTGTGTGTGTGGTGTGTGTGTGTTGTGGTGGTGTGTGTGTGTGGTGGCGGTGTGTGTGTGTGTGCTGTGTGTGCTGTGTGTCGGTGTGTGTGTGTGTGTGTGTGTAGTGTGCTGTGTGTGTGTGTGGTGTGTGTGTGGGTTGTGGTTTGTGTGTTTGTGTGTGTGTTTTCCCATTGAACACCAACAAATATGCTTTTAATATACCCAGGTTTATATGGCTGTTTCATGACTGTATATTCTGTAATGTTTTATCTCCTTGGTTCACTTGCTCCCATCAGAGTTATTAAATCCCACTGGTGGGAGCTTGAAATACCCAAAAGTTGGAGCGACAAAGTAAAAAGGGCCAAAAGTTCTGTTGGGGCCCTGAGCCACACACAATAATTTTTTGAGCACATATACACACATAGTGCATGCCACCATGATCTCACAGAATTCCATGAAATCAACATGGTCCTTTGGAAGACAACATTTGTGGCAACTTCATGGATTTTCCCAACTTTCCGGGTTGGGGGTCACAGAAGTGCTTTCCATGATGGGCCTATGGAGGTGCTTTCTATAAGGTATGTTCCCACAGCAATACCTATATGTGAACTCTATCATTAGAAAATTGACAAACCCTGCGATGGTGAAATACCTTTACCAGTTGGTCCACACCTAATTCTGTCACTAAACAATGCTATTGCAAATTCAAATTCAAGCTTTGCTTAGTCCAAAACAATCCCTACCCCTGACTTGTCGGTAAAGACATGCTTTTGAGAAATACTCTCTCCACTCAGTCGATCCCAAATTCTTGTACTAAAGAATGCTAGCAATATAAGTTATGCCCAGACCAAAAAAAACAGAAAGAAATGAAGTGCTTTGTTGCAAAATGGCGTATATACATTTTGGAACATTTTGGGAAATTGACATTTTTGTTTTGGGCATTCCCTTGCATTGCATTGCAAACTGTATTTTATTTAGGTTTAAAGACTATGTTCTCAAAATATTTGAATGGCAAGAATTCACACATAGATTATAGCAAGTCATTTCTAAGAATATAATGCTAAAGTAAAAATGGTAAATACACCAATTTGCAACGAAACTCTTCAAATGTTTTTGAGGGGGAAAAAATCATTGAAATCAGAAAGGTCATGCGATAACATAATAAGTTGGAACATGAGGACTTGGGGGAAATCCTAGAGGTTTGGGCGAATATAGTGAAAGACCCTTTCCGGGGCGCCCTTCATCCATCATGGTAAGGACTTCCATGACCTATGACATGGAATTTTTGCATTTTGTGTCCTACCGTGTTCATTTCACTGAATTCTGTGAGATCATGTTGCCATCATGTTGCCCATGCATACACATGTCTGCATTGGCACGCATGCATGCATGCGCACACACACACACACACACACACACACACACACACACACACACACACACACACACACACACACACACACACACAAAACATCACCAACACACAACCCCAACACACACACCAAACAACACACCACCACACCCCCACACTACCACACACACACACACACACACACATACAAACACACACACACACACACACACCAAGGCGGTTGAAGGCCCCTGGAGGCCCTCATCCTCCTCTGCTGAATGCCAGTGGCGGGTCATGGCTGCGGCTTTAAATCCTTATCAGCCGCTGTCTCCTCCTAATGCTATGCTGAGGCCTAGTTCTGCCTCAACCACGCAAGCAAGCCCCGGTCCATGACAGGACACCGGTAGAGGGGAGGACCCAAACACACACACACGAGCACACACACAAACACACACCCACACAAACACACCAACACACACAAACACCCACCCACACACACCCAACAACACCAACACCAACACACACACCACAAACCACACACTCCCCCCACACTCCAACACACTTTTGAGTGAGGGCGTGGGTTAGGTAATCCTATGGGTGGTGTTTTTGATCTGTCATTGCATAAGTGTTCCATTTACCGCAGGAAAGGGGGTGTAGACACTGCAATGCATGTAAACCAAATTATTTTTGAGAGAGAGACAGACAGACAGACAGACAGACAGACAGGAGGATCTTACTTTTAAAGTATCTCACTTCTGCTCCTAATGAGTGGGATCACTAGACCGGCATGCGTGAATCAAAGAGTAATGCACAGCGAGAGAGGGAGAGAGAGAGGTAGAGAAGAAGGTGACCAGAGAGAGAGAGGAGATGATTGAGCTGACGGGGGGGGCGAGGGGCGAGTGGTTATTGTAGAAGAATTCAAAAAGAGTGAGACTACCGAGTAGGCGGTGGAGGGAGAGAGCGAGCGAGAGAGAAAGAGAGAGAGAAGAATCAAAGCAGTTAACCACAGAGAGGAAGAGAGAGGGCGCGAGAGAGAGAGAGATAGCGACCGTAAGGGAAGAAGAGATGGCGATGATGGATGGGCTAGGGGGGGGGGGGCGAGTACGTATATAGAGAGTGTGAAGGTTGAAAGGTACCTGTAAAAGAGTGAGAGGCCAGTGTGGAGCGTAGTGTGGAGTGTGAAGTGGGCACTTCTTAATTTGATGAGGCAGAGGCAACAGAGGGCCAGGACCACACGCACACAATTTGATTTGAGGCACACACACACACACACACATGCACAGCGAGGATCACACACACAAAAACACACACACACACACACACGACTTCCACTACACTAGTGTTACACCCAAACACACACACACAGGCATCGCCTCACACTCACACATCACCAACTTTTTCGCCCAACAGCACTATACCATCACACTGTTACACGCGTCTCGGTCTCGTCTTATCGACTGTGAGTCCACACAATCAACACACACACACACACACACACACACACACACACACACACACACACACACACACACACACACACACACACACACACACACACACACAGGCGCATGCGATTAATCTGATGTTCTGGAACATTTTGAGAGGATTGGGCAAAGCAAAGCTGAGTAAATGTAGCTGAAAGAACATAAGCCCATTGTCATTCCTCTCGCTTTCTTCATGAGAGAGAGAAAGAGAGAGAGAGAGAGAGAGAGAGAGAGGAGTATGAGACCGGATGAGCGAGAGAGAGAGCGCGCGGAGGGAGGACGAGAGGTTCTGAAGATGTGAGGGGGGGGCCTGAGAGAGAGAGAGAGAGAGAGAACAAGTGTGTGTGTCGGTGTGTGTGTGTCGGTGTGTGTTTGCGTGCACATGTTGGAGTGTTTGTGGGTGTGCACATTTGTGTGACTGTGTGTGGGCCACTGCAAGGTGGACCGTGCCGGGTGGCATGCAACAAACATTACCGAGCATGTTAAGCACACACCCACTACACACACACCACACACACAAACACCACACACACACACACACGACACACACCCACACCACGCACACACAAAACATTCTTCTCCTCTCTCTCTCTCTCTCTCTCTCTTCTCTCTCTCTCCCCACACACACACACACACACACACACACAACACCCACCAACACAGTTCACAGAGAGAGACGAGGAGCCGGAGGGGACGGGACGATGAGCTAAGAGAGAGGGGAGACGAGCTGAAGAGAGAGAGAGCGAGAGAGAAGGGGAGAGAAAGAGAGAGCCGCCTTGTTTGTTTTCTCAGCCGGACCTGGAATCTGCAGTAATGATGGTGTCCTCTGTTCTTAATTTATTTATTTCGGCCATTTCCCCAAACAACGCGGGGAAGGAACACTGTGTCCTGGCAACAGCCTCCAGTGAGAGAGGGGGAGAGAGAGCCAGAGCGAGACGTGGAGAGAGAGAGAGAATAGAAGGAGGAGAGGAGAGGAGGAAGGCAAGAGGGGAGGGGAGGGGAGGTGGGAGAGGGAGAGGGAGAGAGGAAAAAGGGGTAGTTGCACAGACAGGGGTGGAGGAGAGCATGAGCAGGGTGTGGAGGAAGGAGGGGGTGGAGTGTGTGGTGTGGTGTGGTGGTGGTGGTGGGGGGGGGAGGTCCAGTGTTGGCAGACATTCTGAAAACGAAAACAAAGGAGCCCTTTAAGGTTAAAGATGTCACAACCTCCACAGTACGTTAGGTAAACGTTCAACGCTTTATCCGCAACGCTGGTATCACCGTTTGCGAACTAGAACCATTACAGAGGGAGGGTCATTATGCTCTCAGTGGTGCCTTAAATAGATGGCATATGCAGTATATACATTCAGTGGTTGTCATGTTAGTATCTCTAAGGTGAAAGATGCCATAACCTCTGCGTTACGCAACGGTTGTAGCAGTTCTGGCCAAATAACAGTGCAGGGTTAGTATTATGTTGAAATGGGGCCTGAAATGGAGGGCTCATACTGTACATGTACACATTCAGTGTGTGTCATTTTAGTATATCCAGACCATAGACCTCTACATTAGCTATACCATTGGTCTCCTAATCGGGGGTCGGGCCCCCTCGGGGGTTCATGGAGGTACTGCAGGGGGTCCCGGTCAAAAGGGACTTGCACCGGTTAACAGTTAAGCTACCTTCTGCCAATTTCAATATGCTGTTGTATCGCTCACGCTACCCTTGACTTGTCAGTACCCGGTGATGCAGCATTTTTCGGCTCAGCCCTTTCCGAGATCTGAGCTATTCTAACATACTCCTCCTCAACTGTCATAGCTAATTGTAACACCATTGACGGTAACACGGCTTGACATTTCAGCCATTTTTATGGTGTTGTGCTAACTGAGGACCTCAGAAGTTCCACCACAACACCTTAATCAATTCATGTATTTGTATGCTTTATCTGTGTTTTTCTACATGTGATTTCTAATTCAGATTCTTATGAATATGTTGATAACACAGTTGACAAGGCAATTTTCCCGCTATGAGAACATGAAAAAGAATGGATTAAATTATGGAAGGATGGAGCTCAAAACTTACCAAAAAGTCTTCCCATATCCTGCCAAAGAGGTTATGACATCACGTGATGTTATTCGTATGGCCTAAGACCAAACCAAACCATTACTGATTTATGGAGGGGGTTTCAGACCGTGACACGGTTAACACAGTTTTCGTGGACACGCACAAAATGGCAAATTTCATGTATAATGGAAAGGACAGTGGTCTTTCTGACAGTTTTGTCATATTGTGATGATTACTGTGAATCAACATTTGCAATCGTCTTGGGCAAAACAAGTTTCTTTACATGCTAATATGAAGACTGAATCTGACATTTGGAAAACAGGACGGCATGAAAACGCCCAAAACCAGTATTAAATATTCATTCTTGCTGAGGGAAATAATGCCATGTCTACACTTTCTGTATCATATGAAAGATAAATGTGTGCTAATGTCCAAAACATAATTTGGATGCAGTTAATAGTATAATAGCAAATAAAATACATGGACTTAAAAGCGCAGTCGAATCGTAGAATCACTCTTGTAGATGTATTTGCTGTCCTGTGAATTTCTAGCAATATTAACGGACAAACTATGAATGGGGAAAAAAGCCAGGGAATATTGGGGGCTGGGGGGTTGCGGAAATATTCTTAGGTCTGAAAAAGTTTGGGAACCACTGAGTTATACGGTTGAGCATGGTTTGCGTTACCCACAATGGTGGTAGCACGGTAGCGGAGCTTGCTGTTGGAACCATCATTATTGCTTCCAGTTGCGCCATACATGGATGGAATACTGTAGAAACATGCAGTGTGTGTTATGTTCGTACAACACAGTACAGTATATCCATATCCAGGCCACGGACCAGATGGGGTTGTAATTTGGTGCTGATAAGGTCTGGGTCGCAACCCTTCACTTCCTCAACGGAGTAACTGACCTTCTCTGTTATTTCGAGACAACAACAGTTCCATGTGTGTGATTATTTTTTTCAAGAATCATCTACTGAATGTTTTTTTAGAAGACTCTAAGCATGATTGATATTTTACGATGTGAAGTAAGACCCCCCCCCCTTCTAAATTACAAAAAAAGGTGTCATGAGTAATGTTAATAGCACAGCAAACTAAATCCAAATGTGTGATTTACTTTTTATATAGTATTTTTCTAATATTATTATTATTTTGCTGTGAATGAGACATCATGGTAATCTTTTTATTTAGTCATATAGTAAAGGGCAAGTTTTTTTCATTGTTTACCTGTGTACTCAATACGTTTATTTTTGCCGTCACAATTGGCTTTTTGACATTGGCTGTCACTATACCTCCCGCTGACTCACTGCTGCATCAAGCACTCTAAAATATGTCATTACAACACTAGTAGTATCACATTACAAAGTTGAAAACATGAAGTTGCATAACACTATTGTTGTAATCACATTTGTAAGAGTACTTCTACTTCTGCTTTATACATTTTTGTACTTACTTTTTGGAAATATGAGACCAGCTGGCTAACTGGTCTCATAGGACTCAATGTTAACTGCTAGCTTTGAGGTAAAATTTGCACTGCCATACTCAGAAAACGGTTGAAAGTACAGGAGAAAGATAAAACTCAATCATTTATCGTAAGGAGAGGTGTAATGGGACTGTATCACTTTAACTGTACTTAAATACCTAATACTCTTTCATATCATGTTTCCCCCTTGTACAGTACTCTGCATTGGTCCTTTGTTGTGCTTGTCAGCAGAGCCCATAATGTGTTTGGGGTGAAGTGTGTCTTGTGTTTTGATTATGCCAGAACAAGGCAATTGTTGGAGGCCTTACATAACCGGTCGACTGATCCTTATCGAAGGGTGATGTGGATTCCATATGCCTAGATTCTTTTTTCCTGTACTGCACATGACACACACACACACACACACACACACACACACACACACACACACACACACACACACACACACACACACACACACACACACACACACACACACACACACACACACACACACACACACACACACACACATTGTTATTACAGTGCCATGCCTCTCTCTCTCACACACACACACACACACACACACACACACACACACACACACACACACACACACACACACACACACACACACACACACACACACACACACACACACACACACACACACACACACACACACACACACACACACACACACACACACGTTTCATACATATGCACAAAAACACTACTGCTCTGTGCACCTTACCATATGCCTGACTTGTAACCCTTGTTATGTAAGGGGCCTGTATTTTCCCCTCATGCCTCAAAGAATGAAAAGTCAAATCCATCACTCTTTTCTCATCCTGTCTGACACACAAACACAGGTGGGCACACACAGGCGCGCACACACACACACACACACACACACACACACACACACACACATGCACACGTACCAAACACACACACACACACACACACACACACACACACACACACACACACACACGCACACACGCATACACGCATACACGCATACACGCATACACGCATACACACATACAAGCACATATATGCTATGCACACATATGCCCACACACCAAACATACACATGTGTTTCTGAGAGAGATGTAAAGACCTTGGTTGATGTTGTGTAGAGTAGATCAGGTTTGCTGTAATGTTAACCTATCGTATCCATGGCTTTATAGCTAAGTGTGTGGTCTGAATAACATACCTTGTCTGTATCCTCTGTCCCACACAAATAAACACATATGCAGTGGTCATGTATGGTTGCTAGGGCACACACAGCAACATCAAACCAGGGGTGGCATTCTCGAAAGCGTCTTTGCTAACGATGGTAGCAACGTCCTTCGTAAGAGCGACTCAACTCTCTCTCGACAGCGACGCTCACCACTGAATCCAAGGGAATGGTGTTACGTCTTAAGACGGTCTTAAAGGGACAGTTTGGTCAATTTCAACATGCAGTTGTAATGCTCACACTACCCTGGACTTGTAAGTGCCTGAGATTTTTTTTTCTTCTTCTTCAGCCGTTTCCGAGATCCTGGTCATTGTAATGGGGGCAGCTCTTTGTTTACATTTCAAAAAAACATTTTTATTTATTCCCAAAATCATCCAAAAGGTTATAAAACATCAGCAGACAACTAGCAAACAGCAGTACCTTTTGGGAAAATATTTGGAGTTGGCCTATGTTTCATTTTTTAAAAATGTAAACAAACGCTGCCCCCATTAGAATTGCTCATATCTCGGAAAGGGCTGAGCCGAAAAATGTGGCATCACCAGGTACTGACAAGTCAAGGGTAGCGTGAGCAATACAACTGCATGTTGAAATTGACCAAACTGTCCCTTTAAGACGGTCTTAAGACGGTTAGCAACGACAAGAATCGAGAAACGGACCCCAGGTCTTGCAGGCAGGCTTTTCTGCTTTCACTCCTCTCTTAATCACTCATTGAAGCATCAACTGACTTGAGGTTGATGGCGCTGAATTCAAAAAGGCCTAGTGCCTCTTTAATGCACAGGTTTCCATTCAAGGATTTTTATTGTGAGCACTTCACAACTTCAATGTTGTTAGTCTCTCTCTCTCTCACACACACACAAACGCACGCACACACACACACACACACACACACACACACACACACACACACACACACACACACACACACACACACACACACACACACACACACACACACACACACACACACACACACCTCCGCTGCCACACACTCACTGAAACACCCGGCAGTGGAATGAAGAAACGCTGGACTCAGAGTTATACATGGTGTTGTGGAAAACATGATGTAGTATGTGAGGGGGAGACTCAAATACCTCAGTCTGGCATGTGTGTGAGTGGCATGACACTGTAATGCCGTGTCCAGACCAAGAGCGAACTACGCTGCCTGGTAGCGTGGGTAGCAGAAGAAGTTTCGCCTTGAATTCGCTGTATTCGCTCCAGACGCAGCATTGACATGTTTGATACAGCTAATCACATAACGGCTCTGGCTTGACAGCCTGGGACATTCGGAGATATGAACGTTCCGATTGGTTTTCGCCGAACAGCGTCAGAGCGAATTCGCCTGCGATTAGATTTTGTTTAATCGTCAAAATTCGCTCTGGTCGCGCAAGAAGCTTCGCTCCTGGCGAATTCGCTTTGGTAGCGCAGGTCGCGTGCCCTCCATAGAGAAATAATGACTTCCGTCGCTTCATTCGCTCCGTTCGCTCTTGGTCTGTACACGGCATAATAACAATGTGAATGTGTGTGCGTGCGTGCGTGCGTGCGTGCGTGCGTGCATGCATGTGTGGTGGTGTGTGGAGTGTTGTGTGAGTGGTGGTAGTTGTGTCACCTCAGTGGGCCTGTGCTGGAGAGAGCCCGAGGGATTACGTAACTGCACAGATTCAATTAGGAAGCATGAGTTGCCTTGATGAAAGATCTCACTTTTCTTGATTGTTTTCTTTATCGTGCAACTCCCCTCTTTCCCCCTCTCTCCCTCCCTACACTGCTCACTTTGCAGTGGTAATTTAACACTAAGAGAGTTGATATACAGTAACATATTTTACACTAACACATGTATTTGGTTCCATTGTACTCTATCTATCTATCTATCTATCTATCTATCTATGTATCTATCTATCTATCTATCTATCTATCTATCTATCTATCTATCTATCTATCTATCTATCTATCTCAAGTTTCTGGAGTTTGAGTTTGAACATAGGGTCCAGATCAATCTATCTATCCATCTTGATTTCTTCACTTTTTTGTTTACTACTTTTTTGCTGTTCTTTCCATTCCCCTATTCCACCTTCTGCCATTACGTTCTCTGTGTTGTCCTCTGTCCTCTGTCCTCCGTCCTCCATCCTCCTCCCTTCTTCTTTTACATGTAATCTGTTCCCTAACTGCACCCTAGTTGGGCAGCCGATGGCTTTTTGATAAGGGTTCATTGTGTGTGGCATGTGTTGATGTGGCCTACTGTTCTTGGCACCATGCTGTGTGTGTGTGTGTGTGTGTGTGTGTGTGTGTGTGTGTGTGTGTGTGTGTGTGTGTGTGTGTGTGTGTGTGTGTGTGTGTGTGTGTGTGTGTGTGTGTGTGTGTGTGTGTGTGTGTGTGTGTGTGTGTGTGTGCGCGTGTGTGCGTGTGCGTGTGCGTGTGTGTGTGTGTGTGTGTGGCTTGGTACTTTGTGAACCATTGTGGGGGAATTTCCCGTCCTGATCATCTGGTCATCTGGCACAGGCAGCCATGTTAGAAAGTGTGCCACCACCTCCCCTCTCTCTCTCTCTCTCTCTCTGATTGGCATTTCTGAGAGCACTCAACACACACAACGGACACACAGAACAATCAACTTCATCATAGGAAAGTCTTCAATATATCTAATTTACTAATAGTATCTTTCTGGTAAAACACCATTATCAATGTTTTGATCATGATGACTGCGTATAGGCCTACTACAGACCATTTGGTGGGAGTTAATTCATATTCATAACTATATGATATATAATACAATAGATAATACAATATATAATGCTTGTGGTAAAACAATCACAAATCCTAATTGAGACTAATTGAGACTCTCACGATGAATGTTACGTTTACATTCATCTGGAACTAGTTGAAATTGCAGAATTGATGTCGACAATCGATGTTGATCTCTGAAAATCCTGCGATTCTGATTGGTTTGGCTGCCTTGTGGACGTGGAGCTGAACGAATAGGAAAATCCACCCAGATCTGAGCTGAGTGGAAACACCCGGATCTGGCAAGAGCCAGGTTAAATTGAGACACCCACGGAGGCGCTGTGGTGCAGCGCGCTAAGCCCCCCACATTTGTGCTTGCATGCCCACGGGGACCTCCGTTCGAGTCCGGCCGTTGTCATTTCCCGATCCCACCCTGTCTCTCTGTCCCACTCGCTTCCTGTCACCATCTCAGACTGTCCTATCAAATAAAGGCATAAAAGCCCCTTAAAAATGTATATATATTTTTAAATTGAGACACCCACATGGGAGTAAGTATGAAGGGGCCTTTTGCCATGAAACAAAATGTGATCCACTGTCACGTAAAACCAGAGCCTTTCGTATTTGGTGAGGTTTTAAGAAAATTACAGTAATTGAGTGCCAAGCTCATTTCTATTGTTTTTTAAATACTGTGTGCAATGCATTATACCTTGGATTACTCTCATACCCGACTCATGCAATCCAAATCCCTGAGAATTTTCTTTCAGAACTTTCTGAGAATCGTGGTAAATGACCCCGTTGTTCGACTTGACATCCATGCAATTGTGTTTCATAATCACTTATAGCCATGCATTCACAGTTTAAAAAAATGCACCATTAATTGAACACAATTAATTTACAGTAACATACCATCTGAGTGCCTTCGGTCCCATCCCCTAAGTAGAATAGAGAGTAGAGTATCATTTATTGATCCCAGGAGGAAATGAAGGTGTCCAGTAGCATACATACATAAATAAATACAGGAGACATCACACATTAGACATTACACACATCCTTACACATATATTAACCATATATAGCTTACATACATAAGTGTTGAATTAGCCATGTGCAGACCATTTTTGTTGCGTGTTGCTTCATGCATGTCATATTTCTGTACAAATTCAATTCTTTCAGCACCTACTTTGATCCTATATCATTTGTCCTATTGCAGGCCTGCTATGTATAAATAAATAATATTATGCAAATGAGGTAAAGAGAACAAAGAGAACATGATGAAACAAAGGGAGAGAGCCGGGATAAAGTGATCACAGATGGGAGGAAGAACGTTTTTTTTTGGGGCATTTCAGCCTTTATTGGGATAGATCATCGAAGGTGGAGACAGGGAAAGAGCGGGGGAGAGATAGACAGGGTAGGATATGAGACCAGACACGAACCTCAGTCCTCATGGACATAGCCTGTACATGGTATGGGTGGGTTAGGAAGTTAAAGACATACAGTAGAAGCTTAAATGTATATCTGCAGGAAGTGTGTGAAAGAAAGAAAGAAAGAAAGAAAGAAAGAAAGAAAGAAAGAAAGAAAGAAAGAAAGAAAGAAAGAAAGAAAGAAAGAAAGAAAGAAAAGGAAAGACGTTGAGAAAAAGAAAGAAAAGGAAAGGTTGAAAAGGTAGAGAAAAAGAGAAAAGGGAATGTATTAGCAAGATTAATTCCTTTTACATCATGCATTATGTAGGCAGAGCAGATTTTAATCAGATACCCAAAGAAGCCTTCGTGTTGAAGGGAAAGTGCTTTGCTAGCAACTAAAAACTAAAACAGTCACATGAGCGCGCGCACGCACACACACACACACACACACACACACACACACACACACACACACACACACACACACACACACACACACACACACACACACACACACACACACACACACACACCAACATCATATATCAGTCTATTCCGTCAGCTTTTTAATTATTATTATTTTGTCATTTTTAATGTATTATTTGTATTTTCCCTCATATATACTTCAACTGAGTTTTAAAGTTTAAACCCACTGCACAATCCCATACACTGCCACACAAGTAATCCTATTATAATAGATTATGAGATATTTTTACATATTGTTATATAATTACACATATTATAGAATATCATTAAAGAAATACTGGTACTAACAGCTGACTCATTGATGGTACTGTACAGTCACTGGGTTGGGGGAAAAGGAATGTGATTTTTAACTGTCCAAGAATTCCTTTGTGCATGTGCGTGTGTGAATGTGTGTGCTGTAAAAAAGAGAGGTCTTAATTTCTGTTGGAGATTATAGCTAAGATTTCACGGTTAAAGGATCAAGGAAAGTGCTTGTGTGTGTGCTTGTGTGTGTTGTTGTGTGTGTGCGCTTCACTATCTACGCCTACTTCATTAATGTATGCTGTGAATTTCAGAGGTGCTTTGAAATCATGTCCTCCAGTGGGCAGAAAAAGCGTGTGGGCATCGGCCTGTGGTTCCCTCCTCAGCACCTGTGTCTGATGCATGCTCTTTAACAGAGCAATCGTGCCACAGTGCAATCTTCACACGATTGGGCTTAAAGAGGATTTTACAGTATTTGTTATAATCGTCCCCCATTGCCCTAGAGATCTAAACACCCTTAGTGGCAACGGTGTCAGGGCCATCTAGTTCCATGGCTTGTGAGTGGATTCTTTTGTAACCGAGGCCAACTTGCTCAGTCTCGAACTTGCAACCTTCCAGTCAGCACTCCAGTTTGGCATGTAAGAAACTGATACAATACCACTGAGCTAAAGATTTAGGTGAAAAGCTCATCGCTACCCCATCTGTATGATAATGTATCTGTATGAACGTTTAGTTACACTTTCCTTGACAACGGCGTCATACACATGACTTTACAGTGACATAACAGTGTCAAAGCAGTCGTGCCACAATCATGGACAAGTCATAAACATTATGTCAATCATAATGTAATATTACATTACATTACATTACATTACATTGCATTTGGCAGATGCTTTATAACCAAAGCGACTTTCAAAAGAAGACATAATCAAGCCAACATCACAAGCAAATACAAAGTGCACAGGAGATATACAGAACAACAAGTGCAGTTGCAAAGAGGGGTTAGTTTTTTTTGTTTGTTTTTTTGTTTTTTGTTTTTTCATAAAGAGTAAATAACGAGTACACACACACACAAACTAAACTAAACTAAACATCATGTCAGGAGTCTGCCCTGGGGCAAGGCCAGCTCAAGCATTAGTCTAGTAGATACTCTCGAAAGAGGAAGGTCTTTAGTTGTTTCTTGAAGGCTGCAAGAGATGTGCTTAGTCTTGCTGCCTCTGGGAGACCGTTCCACCACTTGGGTACCACAACGGAGAACAATCTTGACTGGGAGTACCTAGAGCGACTGGGTGGCAGAGCCAGACGGCTTGTGCTGGATGAGCGCAGTTCTCTTCCAGTAACATAAGGCGTTAGTAGGTCCTTCAGATAAGCTGGGGCCGTTCCTGTGATGGTTTTGTAGGCAAGGGTCAATCATAAACGTGTTATAGTCATGAAAAGTTGACATTGTTAGGGCTGTTGCAGAATGACACTTAATGAGAACAGTCAAAAAATGTTTGACATTTACATACTGTTGATGACATGTCCATGGTTGTGTTATGACACTGTGATGTCACGTCAAGTAAAGTGTTACCAAACGTTTCACCATTCTACAGCCAAACTTGATGCACGCCCTATGGGTTGGAAGCAGTATCTCATATAGAGCTACTATATAGAATACAGTAGAGCCAAGATGTCCACCTATTAGCTTGTGTTGTGTATTCACAGCCCATGGAGGGCAGATGAGCACATTCAAAAGTTCATGAACCAATGAAAGATTTGTGCCCAATTGTTGTTTTGAAGGTTGTTTCACTTAATGACGTTCGATTTTCCACTGGTTCTGAATTCCATTGATTGATGATTTTGGAATGGTTAGCTTCCATCTCTCGAGGGTCTAAAAGCTGGCAGTGTTCAGCACAGATGACAAGTCAAGCCGTAAGGTGAGGGATATTGTTTAGTGTGGCTCAAAGATGAGGATGTGTCAAGGCATAAATCTGGGTTAAAACTACGTAGGCTGGCAAACCTGTGCAGCTCTTTTCCCTTTTAAATGGAACAACCTGGATCCACTTACAGTAAGAAGCCGTCCTTGTTTAAGCTGACAAGCTATGGCCAGGACCCGGAGGCCCTTTTGGCTACGCTTCAGAAATGTTGTGTGGTACAGAGAGTTACTCAGGTGGCGGTGCTGCTGCTGAAAAGAAGAGGGGATGGTGCACTCAAATGATTCTCAGACTGTGAAAAACAAGATTATCTGCTCTGATGAATTCAAAGTTTAACTGTCTGGCTGGCCAAAGTTCCAAGAATTGTGTCAGAAGGAGACAAGACACATCCCATCACCCTGGATGGTACAACGGCATCCCTTAGGCTTAGGTGAGCCAGGGCATAGGGATGGGGAGGTACGATCAGCTTCCCAGCTTTTAACTGTGGGGGGTGGGGGGTCTCTTGGGGCAGCCGACATGTGTTTTGACCACCACTAATAGAGCCAGGCTCATGGTGTTACAGTGGTAAAGGTCACTCTTATCACAGAGTGTCATTAAGTGCCATGCAGTGATGAGTCTTGAATAACGAGCAGTGGGTGGGGTTAACATTTTAGACAGAGCTTGGGTGGCTAGTCAGGGTTCACGGCAGAGACAAAATTTGTGTCGAATTAAACAATGCTTTGACATGATGGTTATTTTTGTTCTTTGATGGGCACCTGCCTGTTACAAGCTATTTGAATCTGCACTCTGTAACTGCCCAGTTTTCCCTATGGTTGAGGGAATGCTAAACATTGTATACAATAGAAATACAACGCCCCAGGAAAACCTGGTTCTGAGTTTATTTTAAGATGGCTGCATTGGGCCAAATGTTCACCTTGCACATCACTACTTCCACCACCGCCCAACACGCACACGCACACGCACACGCACACACACACACACAAACACACAGTGTGTGTGTGTGTGTGTGTGTGTGTGTGTGTGTGTGTGTGTGTGTGTGTGTGTAGAGAGGTGCTCAGGAAGCCGAGCCAGAGACCTGGCCTGAACCCTGCCGAGCATATCTGAAGAGACATGAGAGTGGCTGTTTGCAGACAGTCCCTGTCCAACCTGACAGGGCGTGTGAGGATTTTCAGAGGAATGAGATGGCAGAATATTACAAACCCGCGCCAGTGTGTTTAAAGCGATGGTTCGGAGTAGAATCGCCCTAATGCCATTTGAACCGTGACACCCATCCACCTTTACACCCGAAGTGTTTTCTGCCGCAGACTTACATCAACAGAGTTGCCGTGTTATTCGATGTTTATTCCGGTTAGCTTGACTCAAGCGCATATGGATACTGGGCACCGTCTCCAAACTTTCCCCACAAAAATAACATGTCATTACACCAAACTTCTGCAGTAGCACAAATATGGTCTGTACTCACGAAACGAAGCATTTGGAAGTTTGGAAATAGTCCAGGAGTTTAGTATTATTAACACAAGCTGAATAGCTTCTCTGCTGCTAAAGCTGTATCAACGTTACTTCCGTCATATGAGACAAGCCCGTAAAAGTCTTCAACAAACTTCCAGACGAGAGTGTTAAAAAAGTTTTCATTGAATTGTGATTAAGGCTTATATTTTCAAGGCAATACTTAAAAGATATTTCAAATCTTACCTACTATCAATTAGACAAGGATTTTCGTTATCAATACTGATGCTGAATTCACTTTTCATTGTGCATATTATGAGCTTCGTTTAGGACTCTTACATGCTTGTCTTAGATGACGGAAGTAACGTTGGCGCAGCTTTAGCAGCAGAGAAGCTATTCGGCTTGTGTTGATAATAATAAACTCCTGGACTATTTCCAAACTTCCAAATGCTTCGTTTCGTGAGTACAGACCATATTTGTGCTACTGCAGAAGTTTGGTGTCATGACATGTTATTTTTGTGGGGAAAGTTTGGAGACGGTGCCCAGTATCCATATGCGCTTGAGTCAAGCTAACCGGAATAAACATCGAATAACACGGCAACTCTGTTGATGTAAGCCTGCGGCAGAAAACACTTCGGGTGTAAAGGTGGATGGGTGTCACGGTTCAAATGGCATTAGGGTGATTCTACTCCGAACCATCGCTTTAACTGGAGGCTCTAATTTGTTTGAACTCGCTTCAACTCAGCAACTGTGCAAAGGATTACTGAGTTCATTTCTCTGTACTGCTATCAAATTTAAGAATGAAGAAAGAAATTATATGTAATATTGTAATGGTGTGTCATTTTGAGTCTGGTGGTATCTGTGATGCTCTCTGTGAAACTAACGCTAATGTAATGGGAAAAAAGACTTCAAAACTATTTTTGTCAAAAGACTTTGTGTGCTCAGTTTCAATTTTTCTGACACATTTTGTCTGACTTGAAATAACAAAATGGAAAGGAAACGCTGTCCTGTTGTGTAATATTGTTACGTAATGTAAAGAGAGCCTAAACAAGATGGCCGCGCCACCTCCACCTCGCATGGCGTCATAACACAGACTAATCAGACCAGAAGAGACAAATTCCGTGAAGGAGAGAATATTGTAAATAGCAGAGCTTAACACTGAGTGTTGTCACACACACATTTAGTGACAGAACAGTCCCTGTTGCAGGGATGTCAAACTCAAATCCACACAGGCCAAAATATAAATCTGGGACCAACTTTTGTCAAAACATAATCATTATTTTTAAAAGGCAAATTTCAGATGAGTGCAATATTTCACTGCTGATGCACTTGTATGGGCAGTGCTACTCTACCCTGTGCCCACTCATGATGTTCTAAATTGTGCAATCAAGTCATAGTGCTATAGGGTACCATATTAAATGGAGTATGTGGACAAATCAAGTGCAATGCACATTTGAAACCTCAAAGGCCAAATTAAATTATAACCCAGGCGAGATCTGGTCCCCTTACTTCAGTTTGCCCAAATTAGTCTTACAAACATCTTCACTGCGATTTTTTAAACGATAACAGAGACATGCAGTATACAATGAATGCAACCAACCTTGCAGAAAGGTACGTTGCAACAGCTTTGAAGGAACTTGTGGTGCTTTCCACCAGGGTGTAAAGAATCCACCTCCACCTGTTTCCCTGTGCAACTTGTCTTGCTCTACAGCCTGGTAATTTGCATGTACATCATCGGTATGCTCAATAAAGTTGAGGTATTAAATTGAGTTACCTTATCACTCTTTTCAATCTCACCTTTTGACTAAGACCAGCTACTGTAGATTTGACGAAAGAAAGAAAGAAAGAAAGAAAGAAAGAAAGAAAGAAAGAAAGAAAGAAAGAAAGAAAGAAAGAAAGAAAGAAAGAAAGAAAGAAAGAAAGAAAGAGATCACTGAAATGAGGTGTGACATAGGAATGAAAACTAAAAGAAAAGAAATAACAAAGAGTTCCCAGATATTCTTAGAACTTTTATAACCACATGCACGAAACAACAAACCTGCTTTCGAGGACTGGTTTTGTGAAGAAGAAGGGGAAAAAAACACCAGTTCAATCAATGTTACTCCTAAAATGAATAAATCATGTTTGAAAATCATGCATACCAGATTTAATCTATCCAACTGCATTTGGGTTGTTATGATTAAGTATAAAGAAATGGAATCATTACAACCCAAATGCAGCTTGAGTGATACAGCAATCTAAGATGGAATGCAAATAAAAAGAAAAAGTTCTTGGAAATTCATTCAAATTGAACTTCTTTTGGCATATGGGCAGTACTTGCCATATGTGTGTGCACAGACCAGGTAATCTGGGAATGATCAGTCTGTGATACGTAGGAGTAGAAAGTGCAAATGCAGTGTGTCTCACTTCCAAAAAGCACAGATGAGTTCTTAGTTTTTGCGTGAGTGTGCGTTTATTAACCTTTAAATGGATGTGCATGTTTGAAAGAACTTGAAACAGTGCTGTTGAAAAACAAAAACACTCAGCTGTGGTGACATGCAAGGGAAATTCAAATCTAGTCAAAGATCAAGGATGCATTTTTCACAATCTAGGAAAATATTTGTTTGGATTCCAGCTCCGTGCTAAATGATGGATGAATTTCAAGGCAGAGCATGTGCTCTCTGTCAGAAATGTTCAATGCACGGGGGAAGGAAAAAAAACAGGTGGCTGGGTTTTTCCTTGTTGTTTTCAAATACTTTAATATACACTAAATTGTAGTTGTTCCACCACTGGCTAAAAAGTAGCTTAATTCTTTATTGTCCTCTTTGTATGGAGTATAGAAAATACAACAGGACTATCGTACTACAGAAGATGCAAGAGTGGTCTTGCCTTTTATTGTGAGCATTATTTAAAAAAAAGAAAAACATGTTTGGTAACACTTTACTTAAAGCCAACATTATAAGCGCATTTATAACAAATTATAACGCACATTATAATTACTTACAACGTATTATGACTACACTCATAATGGTTCATGATGCTTTATATTAACAGTTATGAATAACTATGAATCTAGCTTATAATGCTTTATAAATCCAAGGGTGGCATGAGTGCTCATGACTGGCTATAAACAACAGGCTGCCTGATGGGGCTTATAGTACATTATGAGTACCTATACCCCTCTATGCACAGATCTGGAGGATAAACTGTCATAAGGGCTCATACGATGCTTTAATGTTTCATGTGAGATCATAAGTCGTCAATGTGTGCTCTAAGTAAAGTGAAGTTCATATGGATGCATCTATAATGCACTGTATAATGCACATCTATAATGCATCATAATGTACTGTAAGCCCCATCAGGTCGCCTGTAGTTTATATCCAGTCATGAGCACTCATAATACCCTTGGATTTATAAAGTGTTATAAGCTAGATTCATGGTTATTCATTACTGTTAACATAAAGCATCATGAAACATCATCGGTGTAGTCGTAATGCGTTGTAAGTAATTATAATGTGCATTATAATTTGTTATAAATGCGCTCATAATGCGCTATAGATATGGGCTTCATAGAAAGTGTTACCAAAAGTTTTTCTAGATCAGTGGTCAGATGTGCCAGTTGGTTGTATTGGTCGGTATCAGGATAAATATCCACTCATCAAATTTGCAAAGGCAGACAAAAGTCTCCTCATCAAATTGTCTCAGCAAACATTTCTCTGCCCAGTCTCTCCATTTCCTCAGATCTTCACTGACATGTTAGGGCTACGGCTGGGCTTTGGTCTAGCCACACTTGACATTGATGTCGCTAGAAAACCCATGAGATGATAATGAAGGCAAAAGTCCTGAATTTCAAGGCAGTGTGCTCTCTTTCAGAAATGTTTGAGGCTCATTTGGAGGTTTTTTATTGATAAGAGTGGAGTGGAAGAAAGTGGAAGAAAGTACATTAAATAATGAAAATGAACATGGTACATCAACCTACTAAAAAATAAGAATAGGCCATAAGCTCTTGAGGAATGTGTGTTAAGTTGGCTAAAGGCATGGACCTTCATTACACTGCAATGTTCAATCACAAGTTGTTTGATTAAAAGTATTTATTTTGCATTTTACAAATTCAGATACTTAAAGACATTTGTATAGCACACCTCATACACAGAGTCAGAGTTCAATTTGCCTCACAGAACTAACAAAAACGCAATACTAGATAAAAGCATTGAATCATACCCAATTTGAGATGCCGAACGTAAAAATACCACATGGTCATGGAGTACCTGATTAATTATTTTGTGCATGGCACTGATTCACCTATGCCTTCTTGCTAGACACCAACAAGGGGACTGTGTATGAATTGACAAAGAGGTTTGTGATTCATCATGAGGCTTTATTTATTTCTGTACAAGTAGTACACCCCATTGGAACACTCTGTTCCGTAAACACTGCCAGCGCTTTATTAATTACAGAACGTGTGTGTGTGTGTGTGTGTGTGTGTGTGTGTGTGTGTGTGTGTGTGTGTGTGTGTGTGTGTGTGTGTGTGTGTGTGTGTGTGTGTGTGTGTGTGTGTGTGTGTGTGTGTGTGTGTGTGTCTGTCAGTCTTTCTGTCTGTCTATTTTTGCGTACGAGCCTGCCCATCCTTAGGTCCGTCTGCATGTACCCGCCTGTCTGAGTGTGTGTTTGTGTGTTTGTGTGTGTGTGTGTGTGTGTGTGCGTGCGTGTGTGTGTGTGTGTGTGTGTGTGTGTGTGTGTGTGTGTGTGTGTGTGTGTGTGTGTGTGTGTGTGTGTGTGTGTGTGTGTGTGTGTGTGTGTGTGTGTGGATGACATCTGAGTTTGTCGATAGGCTGAATCAGGAACCAGACATGCATACACACATGCGCAAACACATTTACCTCCTTCTAGAGCATAAACAAAAATCATTACCATATGCCTGTGTCATTATAGGATTACTTTGATGAGAGATATAAACATGTCATATATGGTCAGTTGACTTGCTTGCATGTACAGTATGTCGATCAGTGTGTGTGTGTGTGTGTGTGTTGGCGTGTATACAGGTTTCTGTGTGTGCGTGTGCACTTAGCTGTGTCTGTGCGCGCAGTCGGCTGTGTGTGTGTGTGTGTGTGTGCGTGCGTGCGTGCGTGCGTGCGTGCGTGCGTGCCTGCGTGCGTGCGTGTGTGTGCGCGTGTGTGTAGGGGCGGTCAGGTCTCACTGCTGTTGGGTTTAAGGATAAACATTCTTGAGCCGCGTCCAGGGCCACACACAATACGCTCTGTACTGAAAATTATAATCATTTCCTGACACTATCAGCATCACACACAAAGCCCCCGCTGCCTTGGCCGCTACCTTGGCCGCTGCCTTGGCTGCGCGGAGCGGAGCGGCCCACGCTGGGAACTCCACAGGGCAGCAATTACCTCTACCTGACCCAATAAGAGAGCCATTAATACACGACCTGGCTCACTGGCACGCTGGACGGAGTGTGTGTGGTTTGTGTGTTGCGTGCGTGCGTACGTGTGTGCGTTCGTGTGCACATGTTCTGCTGTGTGTGAGTGTTTGTGTATGTGTATTTGTGCATGTGTGCATACGTGCGTTTATGTAACTAAGACTAATGTAAAGTGAATGAGAGGTGGACTATGATAGAGAATGTAGCAGCGTGAAAGATGGACACAGGGACTGTGTGAAAGAGAGACGGAGAGACCGAGATCTTTTTCTTTCATCCTTCATTTAGTTTGGCAGAGCAGATGCCACAGTATTTCACCCTTGTGGAGCAAGACCTTCATCTGTCAGCAACACACTGCGGAGCATTTTAAACTTCAGAAAGCTCCATCACTTTACTCTGGTCTTAAAGGGGTATGCCACTATTTTGGGGCTGAATACGGTTAAAATCGTTGCCCTGGGTTTATAAAGGTGGTAAAATGTCTTATTTTTCATGTTAGGCGTTGTCTTGTTTTAAGGAGGGAGTAAGTATTTAAGCTAGTGAGAGTCAATGGATCACACATGCTACAGTGATCCATTGACTTTCACTAGCTTAGCTACATACTCCCTATTTTAACTTGTCTTAAAGCAAGACAACGCCTAACATGAAAAATAAGACACTTTACCACCTTTATAAACTCTGGCCAACGATTTTAACTGTATTAAGCCCCAAAATAGTGGCATACCCCTTTAACCTGGCTCTTAATTCACCTATAAAGGTCAGATTAGACTTCTGCAACTGCGCTCGTCAAAACTCGCGTGGGAGTGGCCACGAACCAACATTGTATTCATGCATCTGCGAGTTCTGCGAGGTCCGAGGTCTCGTTGCGAGCCACATTTGAAATTGCGCGATTAGGCTTTCACTACATTGTAAGCACTGCGGTCATTATTAAGCAATGTTGCTTTCTATCCCGGTTAGCTGGGTATTTTCACACAAATTGCAAAGGCACTGGTATCATTATTTGACATACCCAGTCTGTTTACACGAGCAGAAAATGCAAGCATGTAAAGACAGTTGATTCTGCCGATGTGTATTTACATTCGGTGGGGGAACGGTAGTAAAACCGCAGGCATTGTGCCACGAGTGTTCAACTGATGCATTGTTTGTTACTTAGCTTGTAGCTTCGTGTATTTACACACATTTACACACAAGGCATTAATAAAGTTTTTAACAGAATACAGCTCTGCTCTCGCAAACTACTGGCATTGCGCTGCCACAAGAACAGAACTAGGAAGTAGCGAGACGACCAATCATAGCGCCTTTTTGTCTGCGTACTCCGCGTCCGTCCGACGGATAGTTAGAATTTTTTCGAGGCGCTCGACGACGGGCGCAGAGCCTCTGAGAGGGGGGCGTGGACTCGCATAGACAGAAAACGGACGGACGCAGAGGCTATGCGTCCGAAGCATAAATCTAGCTTAAGAGAGAATTCCAGCCAATTTCAACATGCAGTTGTTTTGCTCACACCACCCTTGACTTGCCAGTACCCCAAGACGTGACATTTTTTGTTTAGCTTTTTTAAGGATGCCACGTTTTGTTTACTGAATGTTTGAAGCGTCTTTAATATACTCCAAATACCATAGAACTGCATGTTCTCATGGGGAATTTTCCTTTAAAGAAGAACTAAAACAAATATTCATGTGTCATTCATATGAAATGTTTGCCTATTTCTGAAACATCAATCCAACCTTTAAATGAATTATCTGGACATAGCTTGTTAAACCGGCGACTTAAAAGTGTGAATTCTGTGGCCTTTGGTGCGCCATTAGCCACAGGGCCGTGACATCATACGTTTGCTAGTATGGCTGGCTGCGAAAACAACATAGGCTACATTTGATGGACCCATATCTCATAAAGGAACCAAAATTCTGATACAAACATCAGCATGTCGAAAGAACACACATTTAACATGAAAAACGTGAACAAGCTGTGTGTAACTGTGAGTGGGTATGTGCATTTGTTTGTGTATTGAACATGTGCCTCCACCACGCATGTTGTATGTGTATGTACAGTATATGAAAACGGAGGCTGACTGGGGCACACTGACTTTTGGTGGTGCCTACAGTGTGTGTGGTGTGTGTGTGTGTGTGTGTGTGTGTGTGTGTGTGTGTGTGTGTGTGTGTGTGTGTGTGTGTGTGTGTGTGTGTGTGTGTGCGCGCGCGCGCGCGTGTGTGTGTGTGTGTGTGTGTGTGTGTGTGTGTGTGTGTGTGTGTGTGTGTGTGTGTGTGTGTGTGTGTGTGTGTGTGTGTGTGTGTGTGTGTGTTACATATGTTACATAATGGGCAAGTTCGTACTAGATCCACATATAGCCACCTACAATGATGTGTGTATATGTATGTGTGTGTGTGTGTATATGTATGTGTGGGGGGTGACCACACACATGATCTCTCTCTCTCACACATACACACACACACACACTCTCACACACACACACACACACACACACACACACACACACACACACACACACACACACACACACACACACACACACACACACACACACACACACACAGGCATTCCAGCTTGTTGAGTCTTGGTGGTTATCAGGTGATCTGGGCTCCTTTCAGGGGGCTCGGCACTGGGACGCCAGTATCTGTACATTTCTAATTAGAAGCAGGAAGTGTTTATTCGCCTTTGATTGGGTGGGCCTTTTGCAGCGACTATGGGCACATTTAAACAAACTATTTCAGCATCCTGTTTAAATTCCCTTTCAGAGACAGACAGGCAAGGAGAGAGAGTGAGGGGAGAGAGAGAGAGAGAGAGAGAGAGAGAGAGAGAGAGAGAGAGAGAGAGAGAGAGAGAGAGAGAGAGAGAGAGAGAGAGAGAGAGAGAGAGAGAGAGAGAGAGAGAGAGAGAGAGAATGAGAGACTTGACATTCTGAGGTGGACTCCCGGACAGTTATGTAAGTTCCTTTTGTGAAAAAAGGAGGGAGCAGGAGGAGGCATGATTTTCATGGTATGGCACCGTAGTGTGTCCCAAAAGCCATACTAACCCCCTTTCCTCCTACCCCTCTTCACACACATCCCACAACCCCATATTCCCTCCGCATGGGGTGTGCATCCAGAGCACGTAAGCGGGCCGCGTGTCTGTTTGACTCACACTATACGAGTGGTTCAATTTGTGTTTTTGTGCTCATCGCACAAATGAGACAGACAGGCTTGCTTGATAGGGCTACACAAAGCAAGCGACATCGGTCCACTCAAAATGGTCCGAACTCCGCCGCTTGATTTCATGTCTCCTCAGTCTCTCCATTACGGTTTATTAGTATACTCTGTTTTGCTATTTTCGTTATTCTTAGCCCTGGCATTACAGATGAAGCAACTGTGATCAGTGAGGTTGTGGAAACGGTTGAATAGGCCTATGGTCCTAAATTGGAAGCGGCCGATGCCAGTTTTGAAGACAGAATGTCGTCGCCAAATTTAAAATTCGATCTCTCTCATGCTGGCGTCACGGGACACACTTAATTACAATGGTGTTCCTGTCTGATTGACTCGGTTTTAATTGTCTTTACCGGTTCAAATTGTAGTAGGTATGCAAACTCTGTATCCTGAGGATACCCGTTCCTGGCTTGAATAGTGCTGAAATAAGTGAGGGACGGATTGGGAGACGGTGAATGCAAGACAGAAAAAAGTCGAGTTTAAATTCACATTGTGGTCTTGTTTAGGGCTCACACTTGTGTTATTATCAAATGCCCTATCAAATGCCCAATGCTAAATAAAACATGCAATTTGCTGACTGTATTTCTACTACTACTAAAACTGGGGGACGGGCAAGGACGGAAGCACAAACAGACACAGGCAGACGCTGCTCTGCAAAAGCGGTGCTATACTGCCCCCCGCATTCCGAATGGCCACAGGGTGTAATGATCACGGTACGCTGCCGCGGCCCGGCACGGTAGTGAGCAGATTGAAGTTACACGATCTGTACATAGGCCTATCTTGTCATTATATTACATTACATGACATGACATTACATTAAGCAGACGCCTTAATCCAAAGCAGTTTATTTATCCAAACTATATAATCATAATCAGCAACGCACAATGATCTGATATTTTTTTTTTACCATTTCTTACGCCACCATTTAATCTAGAACATGTTAGCATACTGTTTTGATTGCGTGTCATTACGTTATATTACATTTAGCTTAATTTGAATAAAGGAAGACATTGTCAGAAATATATAGTACATACAGTTGAGGACGATATTATTAGCCCCCCTCCTGGAATTCGACATTTCTCTTGATTTCTCAGTAAGAATTACCATTATTCACAGTTTCTGTTATTCTGGAAACAACTACACTGATGGAGATAATGTTCAATGAGTTGAATTTGGATTTTTCTATTGTTACGATGAGTTTAAACAAAAAAGGGCAAAAATGACAAGGACAAAATTATTAGCCCCCTCATCATTAATAGTCAATATGGTGCCATTTATGAACCAAAACTGACAACAGGCTCTGATAAGTTGCTACCTAGGTTGGCTCGTGCCCCACTAGGGATTTTGGCCCATTTCTTCACTGCAAAGTGTTCTAGCTGGTCCAAATCGAATGGATGCTGAGCATAGACATTAACCACAGACTCTCAGTGGGATTGAGGACTGGACTATGAGCGGGTGATTCCAATATCATGGTTTTAGTGTCCTTGAAGAACCTCTGAACTAATATAAATGTATGCTTTGGGTTACAATGTTGTTGGAAGACCCAGCAATCCAGATTCAGACCCAGACTCCCTGTGTCTGAGGCTGAATAACAGACTAAACTTGATGCCCTTCCACTATGTGTAACTGTGGAAACTGCTTAGCCTCATTAGACCAAAGAAGCATTGGACACCTGCCTAGATGATTGTTATTGACCTGGCCTCACCTGGAGGTTTTTCCCCCCCAAGAGAGACAGTTGTTAGGGCTTGTCATCATATTGGGCTTTGGGGCCATCGTCACAGAAGAACCCCTTTACTAAAGGCAGTGCATATCAGAGTGTTATTGAGCTTTGCCTGTGAACATTTGAAAGTCAAAAATGAGTTTTGAACGTCTCTGCTTTCATCTGATGATATTCAATTGCACCTGCTTTGATGCATGAATTCTGCTTCTGTCAGGCGAAGAAAGGGATAGGCCTTGAATCGTTATAAGATGGTTTCCACAATTAAACATGGTGGTGGATGCATCATTCTGTGGCAGCCTCAGCCACAGGAAACCTTGTTTGGGTGTACGGCACCATAAAAACTGAAAATTATGATAGAATGTGGAAAGTGACCTTGCAAAAATATGCTCATAGAGGGAGTTAAGATCTTCACTGGATCTTTCAATGAGATAATAACCCAAAGCTTGCATCCACAATAGTTCAAATGTTCTTCAAGGATACTAAAACCATGGTCATGGAGTGGTTCAGACCTCAATCCTTTAGATAGTATTTGAAAATGAATGTCCATCCTCAACATCCATGCAATTTGGACCAGCTTAACTATTTGCAATGACAAAAATGGGCCAAAATCCCTGGTAGGACATGTGCCAACATAGTTAACAACTAATCAAAGTGCCTGGTGTCAATTTTTGTTCATAAATGGCACTGTATTGACTATTAATGATAAGGGGGCTAATAATTTTGTCCTTGCCATTTTTACACTTTTTTTGTTTAAACTCATTGTGAAAATGGAAAAGTCCAAATTGAACTTATTGGATACTATCTCCATGGTGTATTCGTTTCCAGAATAACATACATTTATTAATAATGATCATTCTCAATGATCAATGAAGAGATACTGTTAATTTCAGGAGGAGGGCTAATAATATCGTCCTCAA